>NC_080383.1:314375-628750 GCF_014773155.1 Arachis stenosperma | reverse complement strand
AATGTTGTGTAAAGCACTACCACTTGTCTCTAATATATGATAGACCACAAATCGGTATTGAGAGGGCTTCTTAGTTTAAATCATTGCTTAAGATGATTGGTTAAAGACCAAAACTAGACCTTTGGTAAAATGTTATGTAAATAGGGTTTTCAATCCTTAGTTAAATAGTGTATCAATTCTTAGTTGCTTAGCTGGATTCGTCTGGGTTGCTTATTTCGTGTTTGCACTTGGCAGGTCAACCAGAAGATGATACTAATTTTAACTGCTAGCATCATGTATTGGAGCCTGCAGAAACATTATGAAACTATCACCCCAGAGGCTACTTCACCTGAAGCCGGAGAAAACCAGACAAACACAGATTTAGCAAACGAGGTGTCCGATTTAGCCATTGATGATAATACAGCTTCATAAAATGCCAGCTCTTAGAAACCGCTGCTGACTGCTGATGTTGAAGAAAGACGCAGCCCTTTAAAAGATTGAAGTAAAACATACTCTATAGAATGAGTAAAAAGATAAATTCATTTTTGTTTATAGAACCAAGGGAAATGCCATCCTGTAAATTTTCTTTTTTAGACCTTTTTAGTACTTAGCTACATTCTTTCATGAAAATAACATGCAATTTTTCCCAATAATAAATGGGAGGGAGGCATCGTTTTATTCTCCAATTGACAGCTTTTTCTTTGTAGACAAATTTGGTAGCCGAGGTTTCTCTTCATGTATGCACTGAGAAACATGTTTTAATCGAATGATTTGAACTTCTGGTTATGTATTTCATTTTGGTGTATGCTATTTCGTGACCATGTTTGCCAACTTTCCCTATTTTTTTTCAAATAAGTATGTAATAGTTTTCTTAATTCGATACTCTATAATTGGATATCGCCATTACAATTGTGATATTAGACTTCTTTCTTGTAACTCCGAAATTGAAGATCAATTTTTGTAAGATATAACCGCTGATCTTGTAGTATAATTCATCCGTGGAAGTAACATGCTCCTTTTTAAGTACTATATTTTATCCCAAATGATTTACAAAATTTACAAACGTAGCAGGCTAATAGTTTCAGAAAAAAGATTGAGAGATGCACCAAATGGATTGCTTACATAAATGTCAGCAGAAATTAAATGCTCAGGTAGTTATTAGCTATCAAATAAGTATTGATCGTTCTTCATTGCCATTATGGCTGAAACCGGGGACATCTCACCTTAAAAAGATAAATCTTCATCTCATAATTTTTGTTGAGAAATAATTCACAAATAAATCCTCTAAAGTGATCTGATATGTGTAATTGTGTATAATAAGGGCATTCATATTTCCTATATGCATCCGTATTTTTGCTTGTTGCCAGGGGTATTCATGGATCGGATCTGATCCGTATATCAACGGTATTTATCCGAATTCGATCCGAAAATTGCGGATATAAATCCGATCCGCAAGGCTATCGGATTAGATCGGATCAGATCCGCACATTAATCGGATCGAATTGCGGATTTTGTGTTGGTATCCGCATATCCGATCCGTATATCCGCATATCAGCAAAAATAAATAAATAAATAAGTAAATATTCTTTTTATGTTTTATTTCAACTAAAAATTATCATATATGTTATATTATTTTAATTTGTTATTTAAGAAAAATATGTTTAATATTATTTTAAGAATAAACATATTTGAAAAAAAATAAATTTTATTGATATTTTTTTAATAAAAATAAGCTTTTAAAAATATTTTTAAATTTTACGGATATATCCAATATACAAATGTGCGGATCAGATCCAAATTTAAAAACTGCGGATATTAGATCCGATCCAATCCGATCTGTTCACCCCTACTCAAATGTTGAGAACTTGAGATAAAGAGTGAGTAAAAATTTTCCAAAACCTTTACACTTCAAAATTACAAACCACCACTTTATTATACACCCAATTCCTCTCTATTACACTTAAAATAAAATGTAGTTAAAAAAAAAGCAACATGTGTAGTTTTGATATACCTCAAAAGGTATGAATGTAATTTAGAAAATTTCAAGCACTCGGTAAGATACTAAGATCGAGCTAACAAAAGTTAAATTGAACAGGTGCAAACGCCTCTTTAATAATGTAAATCCAGGGCAATGAAATAGCACAATGTCCTAAATTGACATTTATTCACATTATAACAGTAACAGTTAAGTTATGAAGGTATTCAAATTTACAATTCTGACCTACAATACAAGCATCCTGAAAACAAGAGGGCTAGACCATGCCAACAAGAATTTAAGAGAGGCAGCAGACCCTATTATGATAGGATGGTTCAAACATTTCTCATATTAACTTAGACCGAAACACAAATACAATGGCAAATACTATTTATCCTCCATTTTAAACGACTCTAACCGTCTGATTCTTTCATCAAGCTCCTTCATCACTTCGGGTTCTTGCTTCTTCCTTTGCTTTGATATCGTATTGGTTGTCATGGAACCTATCTTGTCAAATGCCACCTGAGAAGTGCAAGCAAAATAACAATCATCAAAAGACAAAAATGATATCTAATGAAAGAAAGCCGATAGCGAAAGCTGTCATACTGTTAGCAAATCGTCTGGATCAAATAGGTGATGAGTAGTCCTTTGCAGAATATTGATTACTTCGCCAACATGATGGGTTAGAAGTAACTCATCTTCCTTCATCTGCACTTAGAGGTTTAAAATTATTGAAACATCTCTTTGATGAAGTATTGTCTAGTGCATACTCTTTTATGTTTTTGAATGGATGAATAAGCAACCAATAAAGAACAAAAAGGCTGCACAATATGTACCTTAAATATTGCTAAGGCGACATTAAACATAACCTGAGCCCCTTCGTAGAAGATAACGTCCCACACTCGCAGAGTCGTCTGTTTCATGGAACAAATATTAATATTGGGGGGAACAGAACACTTCAATGCATAAACTGAGTGCATATTGTTCTCACCTCAGAAGGTAGGCTCTTTGAAAAGAGGCAAAGGAACCACTCAGTGGTCACAAGGGAAACATCAAATTCCAAAGATTCCAAATGAGATGCTATCCTGCATTTCCATATTTTCAGAATATACTTGCAAGTTGCAAACAAGCATATGATACACTAATTAATTAATGAAAGTTTAATACCTTGGGCACTTTTTACTGAGTAAATCTTTAAAAACTCTCTGTTCAACATGGCATCCTGATAAGTTGTTTGTGTAACAATCACTAACCAGGACATTTTCTAACAAGACAGCAAGCATCCAAAATGCTTCTTCTTCTGTCTTCATTACAAGCAACAACAGTGCTGCAACGTAATTTAATCCCTGAGGAAATAATATTCACTAGTCAATAATTAAGAAAATATGTTCAGAGGTATGTATTTACAATTTTTTTTCTTTATAAGCCACATACTATTGATGATTTTAATTTTCACTTATAGAAAATGTATTATAGGTAGAACACAGAAGCTTCAATTTTGAAAAAGAGAATAAGCAGCATGCAAGTTATTAATTCTTAAAAATTTGACTTCTAATGCCCGGAGAAGAATAGATCAAATGAATAAATGAAGCCAGACAAAAACAGTTACTCCTCAAAGATAGTTAGTATCAAATTCTAAGTTGTTATCAGAACTTTCTCTTCTGTATGAGGGGGAAAATAATTCAGAATAAGAAGGAATAGCAGGTCAAATCCACCTGACAATATCCAACATCAGAATCGCGGAAAGAATAAACAACAAGAACACGTCTAAGAGCAGCATGTCCCTCGGGAGTGTCCAACCATGGATGGCCAGGAAAGGTCCGTGGCAGATCCTGTACAGATGCATGAAGAATTATTAGAGAAAGGGAGATATAATCAGCAATTTTCTAACATGCATAAATTAAAAATTCCAATTGTTCTGAACTAACATCAATTACAATAACCATTTGAATGGTCGCATTAAACACCCTAACTTCCCTTTAGACCTTTACAAAATGTAAGACCCTATGCAAAGCCGATACATATTCTTCATCTGTACTGAATATCACACAAATTCCCCTCTTTTCCTGCTCAGCATATACTCACAGCTGCATTTTGGCTCAACTGAATTCATACACTAAAGATCATGTAAACTCTCTGCAGAAGCACAAGCTAATGTATCACACAATAATGCAAGGTTATAGATATACAGCTTACAAATGCTTTAGCTATTACAGATCTTTCTTGATTTTCCTCTCTTATCCAAACAAACCAGCAGCAAGATTTGTCCAAAAATCTTTCCATATGGCACACAATGTAAATTCTAGAATCTAGACAAAGCAATTCCTCCATCAAATTCAAGGAATTCTTTCCTCTGACATTGTATAATTTTCTTATCATCCCAAAGAAAGCCAACAAGGGTCTCAAACTAAAGAAAACTTGTATGAATCAAAACTAAAGTCAACTGAATGATGATGATAAAATGAGCGAGGATGAACAACTCACATGATCAATCTGTCTGGTAGCAGGGGTAACTTTGCCCTCAACTGCCTTGGTGAGATCATCATAATAGCTATCAGGCACAGTGGATTTTTTCTTTGCAGCACCAGACAATGAAAACCAAACCTTAGGCCTAAGAACTGGGGGTATCCCCTTCCTAATGATCTTCTTCAGAGTGAGGGCATTGGCCAGAGCTGAGAATTTCAAGGAAGATTTGAGAGCATTCCCTTGTCCTATGACGGTGTGAAGATACCAATTTGCCCCTTTGCTGGCTTCCAATGCCCACCATACCCTACCCTGCTGTCTCACCTTCTCCCTCACCTCATTCATCACATTCACATCATCCACATTCCCTTCCACTGTGAACCCATAAAGGTCTTGGAATTTCACAGTCAGATTTGCCCTCCTTGAATGGATGCTTGGCCTCAAAACTGCAACTTGAGATTGGTATTCAAAGGCAAGGTCTATTTTGCCTTTTGCTCCATACATCTTCTTCTCTTTTTTTCCTCAGATCAACCAAGACGATGGGGCGAAAAGAGGGGAACAATGTTTCTGAGACAACAATATCTTTGTTTTGAATAGGAAAAGATTGGGACCTCGTCAAATAATGCCCTACTAGTCTGAAACCACGAAATGGTCCAGCTTGGGGACCTTGATGCTAGAGATTAGGTGAATAAAGGCTCCAAATTTGTGAGAATATAAAAATGGGGGTGCAACAAGATTCAAAATTTACAACATCAACAAACACTTTTGCATAATCAGAAAACTTCAGCTGGAATCTCTTCTGAAACTGATAAATTAATATACACGAAAGAAAAAAACTTGAATTATGAAGAGATAATATTGGGAGTGATGAGACCCACAAAAAAATGTAAAATGAAAAATAAAATAAAATAAAACAAAACAAAGGGAAAGCCCAGAAAAAAACTAGATCTTGTAAGAGAGAGAGAGAGTTGCTAAGAAAAGAAATGGATTAAAAAGAGAAAAAGGTGGTGAAATGTAGGGAGAGTGTAAGAAAGGGTAGAGAGAGAGAGAGGGGGGTGGCTGAGCTGTGAGCTGTTTACTTTCTGTTGTGGTGGTGCCTTCCGCTGCTCTCTGCTCTGCTGTTGGTGTTACTCTTACCCAATTCTTTTCTTTTCTTTTTTTCTTTCTTGTTTCGCCAACACAATTATAGTTACCACTACCACGTTTCTTTTTCTAGATTTTGACTTGAGTAAATATTTCATTCACATTTCTTAATTCATGAAAATAACCTTCACCACGTGTGAATTGCCCCATTCGCCCTTCGTATAATTATCTACTCATTATTTCACATACAAAATAAATTTCTTTAAAGTTAATAAATACTTTTCAATCTTAAAATCTATCTAATATATTCTAAAACTTTAATTATAGATTGAAATATTGAATTGATTAAAAAATACAACTATTTTATATGTTAAAAATATATAAAATAAATATTTATCATAATTAAGGATGTATTATTAAGTGAAAAACAACTATTTTAAAACAACAATATGCATATGCATGTATTAAATATTAAATATAATACGTTGAAGATTATTTAGCCTACTTAACGTGCAGAGGATTACTTCAACATATAATAGTACCAGCAAAACCGGAATTTCGCTTCTCCAGTGAGGTTTCAATTTTTTCAAATAAACTATAATCATTCCTATAATTGGTAAATGGAAAAAGAGAGAAGGGCAAATTGACAAAGGAGAAAAGTTAGGACGCGTCTCTTTGTTGATATATTTTTCAATTTTTGCAATAATATAGTTTTGTACATTTGGTAGGCCCACCCTTTCCCTCGTGCCAAATGGAAGAAATCACGTGTGCCATATTGTTCCAAAAACTAAAAATCAAACCAGGGATAAGGCTAACAGTTAACACTTGACACCTCTGGTGGACTCGTGATCCTTGTGAGATGGGCAGGCTTATTTCTTGGCCCGGGCCGGTTGCCTTCATGCCCATGCATGTGGGTCCCAGTCAGCCGTCTTCAAGCGCTTCATTTACATCAGTCACTAGTTTAAGGAAAACTATATAGAACCAACTAATAATTTTTAGAACAACATAATTAATTATAATTAATTTTATTAATTTATAATTTAATTTAATGCGTAACACATGAAATAAATCATATCCAAAACCATCAAATTTACAAAAAAAAAAATATCCGTGTGCCTATCAGTAATAACATCCGATTAAAATCACCAATACCTCTAGTTTACCAGTTGGCTGATTCTTGACTTATATAAAATTAGTTTCCTAGCATTATTGCTAGTTTAATCAACTACTATTCTCTTCATCATCTATATCTTCATACACTACACTACATTACAATCAACATCAAAATATTTTACTTTACTTTTTTTTTTTGAAATTTTACTTTTTGAGTAAATTAAACGATAGTATCCACACATAATGTACAAATTATTTAGGTGGTGTGAAGACAGCCATTAAGTAAAATCTTCACAAAGCAAGCTTTGCTTTTCACAAAAATATATTACTAATTTTCTTTTGACTAAATTTAGGTTTACTAGCTAAAAAATTAAATATGTGTAAAATTAACTTAATCTCTTAAAAGTTTGTACCATCAGTGTAACCAGTGTCTTTGGTTTGTGAAATTAATCTTTGAAAAATATTTAATTTGTTTCATTCATTTAGTCTCTAAGAATATTTATTGTCACTGGTTTATTTGTTTGATTTTAATTTTTAAAAATTCATTAATCTATTTGATGTGCCAGTCACGTTTTGTTGGATTCAATTATGTGATGATACGTATATTTTTATTTTCATCAGTGAAGAAAATGCAAATGTAATAACTTTTCCCAACAGAGAAGACTAGAGTTTAGAGATTTTTCTGTGCTTCGGTTAACATATCAGAAAACTTATTATTACTACTTCGAATTAAAAGTTTTCATGCCATTATAAGTTGATATTGATGATAATAATGTCCTAAAGAAAAATCACAAAATTTATACTCGAAAGGTAAATGGATTTTTTTTTGGCTATACAAATAAAAAACGTGACCTCTTTGAAAAGCATGATTAAAATAATTAAAAGCCATTTATGTATCTGGTTGTCAATGAGTGAGGTGCCATGATGATCAAATATGACTATTTCTGGTGGAGTGGTGGGACTATGGCAGTAGAAAACAGCTGAATGTTATAACACACACGTGTTGGCACCTACCCCCTTCTTATTGCTATGTTTCATTGTTGTAGAGCTAAAGCAAAGGCATACCGTACCTTACATTTATAATTTATACTCTGTTGAAAAGAATAGAATATATAGTATAAGATTAATGTGTATATATATAACATACATATAGTTCAATCTTCGTTTTCTTTGTGGATCTAGATCGTATTGGTTGGTGGCTGAGGGAGATAGCGTAGTCTTTAATTAATATCGGTGTAGTAGTGTATATAGCTAATCTATTATTAGGGTAAGGTATGGCATGATATATCATAAAATTTTGTATATATTTTGTATAATCTATTTAATAATATTTTTTATTTGGTATCTATATTTCCTTGGGTACGTGTTAACATGATATTCGTAATGGTTTGGAAAGCAGCATTTGTAGATCTGCATCATTTTGTGGTAGTAGCTTAATTACTAGAGAAATTAAATTAAACCGATGATGTTGACAAGTTGACAACCACTATAGAACATGCTACACCTCAGATATATGCGCCTTCCAATTCAAATTTCACTTAGTGAAATGCATGTATGATGTGCTCACAATATTAATAATTTAATATTATATCATTCAAGTAAGTTTAAGCCTTAACCAATTGCCCAAGCCCAAAAGTCAGCTACTTCTCTTACACTTCATGTTTGTTTGCCTTTGCCATATGCATGGACATCGTTATACTTTAGAATTTCTACATATTAAACTCATTCATATAAGCCACATTTATTCAGTTCAATCTGTGCATATTTAATATTGGAAAAAATATAGGTAGATAATGAGAATACTAAATAACGTGAACAATAGATATGTCGGATGTATGTTCAATTTAATATGTATGTGATAAACTCCAATTTGACGGTTTATCTTGTATTGAATTTAGAGTATTTTGATAACCTTCTCTCACATTTGACCTATGAATTAGCATAGTTTTATAATCTCTCCCGTAGTTGTGCTTAAGTGTAAAAACATGCCTTTTAAGCCTTATTTTGATGAATTCTAATTCCTCTTTGATTCCACAAGATGCCTTGATGTGTTTGCTAGTAATTCCAGGGTTGAAATAGGCTAGGCATGGATCAAAGAAGCAAGGAAGGAAGCATACAAGTGGAGAGAAGCATAAAAAGCCAAAGAAGCAGAATCGGCCATGTACGCGCACGCGCACAAGGCGCTCACGCGTACGTTGCAGATTGGCCGAGGGCGCGCACGCGTACCGTGCGCGCACGCGCCGCAGTCCACATGTGACCTCAATAGAGCAACACGTGCCTGGCGATTTTGGAGGGTTTCTGAACCCAATTTTGGCGCCAAAATGCTGATAGAGAGGAATAAAAGGATCAAGGATGAAAGGGAATCATAAATTCAATTCATACTTAGACTTTAGTTCATTAGTTTTAGTTTAGAGCTAGTTTTAGAGAGAGAAGCTCTCACTTCTCTCTAGGATTAGGAATTAGGGTTAGATTAGGATCTCATAGTTCTAGGTTTAATTCAAGTCTCCTTCTACTTCTACCTCCAACTGATGATTGCTACACTTTGGTTCTTCTTTCTATCCCTATTCTCTTGTTGTAATTCCTCATATTTTGTTTCTAGGTTTTGTAATTGAGATACTCTTATTCTTTTATTTTCCTTTCAATAATGCAATTTGAGGTAATTCATGATAATTGTGATTTCCTTGATTGTTGTTGTTAATTCTTTGTATTCAATTGTACTTAGAATTCATTCTTGTTGTGATTTACTATGCTCTTCTTTTGTACCTTCCAAGTGTTTGATAAAATGCTTGGTTGGATTTTAGTGTAAGTTTTGTTCCTCTTGGTCTAGGTAGAGTAATTAGTGACTCTTGAATTATCTAATCCCTTTTTGTTGATTGATAATTAGAAGTTGCTAATTGATTTGAATGCCTCTAAAACTAGTCTTTCCTTTAGGAGTTGATTAGGACTTGAGGAATCAAATTGATTCATCCACTTGATTTCCCTCCATGGTTAGAGGTTAACTAAGTGGGAGCAATGGACAATTTGTTATCAAAATTGAGGAAGATAATTAGGATAGGACTTCTAATTCTTATATCTTACCAAGAGCTTTGTTAGTTGTTAGTTTATTTTCTTTGCCATTTACATTTCTTGTCTAAATTCTCAAAAACCCCAAAATACCTCATAACCAGTAACAAGACACTTTATTGCATTCCTAGGGAGGACGACCCGAGGTTCAATACTTCGGTTTATAAATTTTAGGGGTTTGTACTTGTGACAAACAACTTTTTGTATGAAAGGATTATTGTTTGGTTTAGAAACTATACTTTACAACGAGATTTCATTAATGAATTTCTAAACCGTCAAAAATCCAATCATCAAAATGGCGCCGTTGCCGGGGAGTGCAATGGTGTTATGTTATTGGTTATTGTATATATGTGAATAGTGTGAATAGACTTGTTTTCTTTTTGTTAGTTTTATTTCGTTTTTCCACCATGAATTCTCACTTTGGCTATGAGTGTGATTACAATTATGTTGTAGGTGATGGGAACTCCAATGAGAATGTGTATCAAGGATGGGATAATCAAAAATGGGAGGAACCTCAAGGAATTGATCACTCCTATTGGCAACAACCTCCGGATACTTATAGGTATAGCTCTCATCCTATTACATGTCAATTCAATGGCTATGGTGAATCTCCTTGTGATTTTCAATCACCACCACCATATACCTATAACCCCTACCTTCAACATGAACCTCAACTATACTCACAAGCCCTTCCATACCAAACACCTTCCTATGATCCATATCTACCATATGACCAACCACCTTTACCATATCTTTATGACCACTATGAGTAAGAACCTTTAGAACAACCACAACCCTACCAAGATTATCCCCAAGAACCACCTCAATGCACACCATCCCCACAATTTTACCAAGAGGAACCACTTTCCTACCATGAACTCCCTCTCCAAAATGATAAATCTTCCTATCCACCCCAAGCCCCAATAGACGATTCTCTCACTTTGTTACTTCAAGGGCAAGAAGCCATGAAGAGGGATACACTTGAGTTCGTGACCAATCTGACCAAGGTGGTGCATGCCTTAGCCCACCAATGTTTGAATACTCAAGTTTCCCCTACCCATGTGAAAAGCCAAAGGAAGAGCAAAGCATGAAGAAGATATCGGATAATCCGGTGGAAAAGGAGGAATCGATGGTAATAGAACAATTGGAGAGACCCACGGTTATTAAAACAAAGGAGCAAGTGGTTCAAAACTTAAGAGATGTGGAACCTCCATGTGAATTTCAACAACCTCCGGAGCATATCAAGATCGAAGAATATGGGGAGGCTAATCAAGAAATGAATGCAATCATGGAGGAATTTCTATTTACATTCAATTACCCCTCCATTGGGATAACAAAAGAGTGTGCACAACCACCTACACCCTTGGTGTACATTGAAATTCAAAAATATGAAGAGGTTGATCAAGAAATGGACTTACTCATGGATGAATTCCTTTCCAAAATTGAATCACCTCTCATTGGGCAAGAAATCAAATATCTTGAAGACAACACCAAGCCAAGCAAAGGGAAAAAGGTTGAAATTGGAGAAATTTGTCAAGAGGTGGAAATATACAAAAAGGAGCACAAGGAAGTAGACCTTGCATTGTCTAAGTGTGGGGAAGTCACCCTTCCCAAGTTACCATCCAATACAACATTCAAGCGGGTAAAATCTCTATCTCTAAGATTTACTTTCTCACTTAAATACAGTTTAATTGAAAATGATGGACAACTTAGAGCTCTTTGTGGAATTAAAAGTAAGAATGAGTTGTATAGTGGTTGGGAATTTGGTATAAAGCTCACTAAGGTCAAAGCTTCAAGGTATAAGGATGATGATGGGACAAGAATTACCTTGTATGGATCTAGAAGAGAGCATTGGTGGAATAAAGAAAATTCTATTTGTCGACCACACTTATGTCAACCACCCATACGGAGAACTCATGGAACTCAACTCACGGATGGGTGTGAAGATAAGATATGGGATCCCGGTTTGCCACATGACAACCAACCATGAGAACTCATATCTTGGGTTGAACTTTACCCAAGCTTGATAAAGAAGGTTGGAAATTCTGTCAACCAATTGAGAAGCAAAGATCCTTGGAGATTCAAGGATGAGTACAAGCATAAGCCACCATGACAATAAGCTTCTCAATAAGTCCAACTTAAGGACTTAAACTAAAAGTGATAGGTGGGAGACACCCCACCATGGTAAACTCTTCCCAATCTCTTTTAGTTTTGTGAAATAAGTGGTTTGAGTTACCATTGTAGGTACACTTCATATAGATTTGTTTGCATACCTAGATTGTTAGCATAGTCATAAGTATGTTGTGTTAGTAGTAGATGAATAACATCATATTGCATGTTTTGTGAATTGCATGATAGTTAATTGAATAAAGAGTTGTGAGCATTATAGGGAACACCTGGGCAAAACCTTCATGCTCAAAAAAAAGGGGGAGAAGACGCGCGCGCACGATGTACGCGCACGCGCCCCTGAGCGGATGCACCATCACCCCTAAACTCCAGAGAGTTGGGCCTCTCTTAGGCCAACGTTGTGCCTCGAGCCCAACTCGTCTTACGCGGATGCGCACTTGTCACGTGCGTGCCCATATACGAAAAGGAGGGAATGCACGCGAGCGCGCACAGCACGCTTGCGCGCACTATGATAAACTACCCACGTACGCGGAAGCGCACTTGCGGCGTACGCGTCAACCGGCTGATGCCACAATTCCAGGCCACTTTCCAGAGAGTTAGGCCTCTGCTGGGCCTGCTCTAAGCCTCCAGCCCAACTACCTGTACGCGTGTGCGCACTGTACGCGCACCCGCCCCTACCCATTTTCGCCATTTACGCGTAAGCGCCTATGGCGCGCACGCGTAGGTCCCCAATTTCTTTAATGTACGCGGACGCGCACGGTGCGCGCCCGCACCAATTCAAAATCGCGGATAACCCTAATGCGCGATGGGCTTGCACAGCAGCGCACCACACACCCCCACCCCCTTCTTCTTCCTCTCCTCACCGCCCCCCCAAAACCTCAACCACCGTCGACGCCACCGGCGACTCCTCTCTCCCTCTCGCTGCCCCAGCTCTACCCTGCTACTCCACCCCCCTTCATCCCTCGCCCTCTTCTCATCTCTCGCCCTCTGCCCTCTCTCACCCCAGCACACTCCCCCTGCTGCGACCGCTACTCCGCCCCTGCCGCCACCACCCGCGGCGGCGCCCTGCTCAATGTGTCTCTCGGTTTCTACTTGCCCCATTCCCACTTCCATTTTTTTCAGTTTTGCTCGCCCCCAGGTTCCTGCTCCAACTCTATTTTCGTTAATTTTTCATTACTGTTAGTTTTCTGTTAGTTAGTTCGAATTGAAATTTTGCATGTTAGGTTAGATAGAAATAATTGCTGTTAGGTAGCTAGGATGTGGTTAGAGGATTCTAGGCATGATAAGTGCTCCGTTTGTGCCTATTCTCTATTTGTTTACTTGTCTATTGTATGCTAATTCTGAGTTGCTCTGTTTGCAATTTGTGTTGCTAGATGATATCTCATTGTTGCTATGCTTAATTGATGTTGTAATCTTGCTGTTTTATGCTATGTTGCTATCCGGGAACGTCCGATTTTAAGCCAGAATGCTGCCCAATTTCCAAGAAATCTATTCCCTCTTTCAATTCCATTGCGAATTTGGGCTAATTTCCGTTTCCTTTCGACTTTCTGGATTTGCACCAATCATTGTGAACATGTATTCTATGCTTGATCACAACTCCTCTTTTATTGAGCTTATATATCATCATACCACTAATCCACTTTTTCTAACCCACTAATCTCTTTAACCACTTAACTTCTACGTACATCTAACCCTCTTTAACCATTTTTTCATAGTATGATGATTTTGTTGCTTAATGAGTAAGAATTGTGATTTTATTGAACATTGATTACTTGGTTTACGGCTATGTTTTCTGTTCTTACTTGGTTCACATTATGATTGTTTATCGTACATCTTATATCCTGAACATGCTTTCTTTGCTTCATGCTATGTGCTTATTTGTCTATATTCTATCCCGCTTTTCAGGATGTCGGATAAAGGAAAAGCCATAGCCACTTCCTCCAAGAAAAGAAAACACTCCACACCCTCTACCCCGCTTCCTTACAAGAACTATGCTAAGAATCCGTTGAATGAAATAGAAAGAGAAAATCAGTTGCTACCTTCCACCGACCCTATAAAGTTTCCCAACCTTTATTGTGAGCTTCGCTTCCCAAATTATCGGAAGACGAAACTGAATACTGAGAAGAGACTAGTCCTCCCCAATGATGTGAGGCGTTCCATCAATAACCGCATCCTAGAGTTGGGTTTGGACTTTGTTGATAGGGATTTGGGAGACATCAACATCTCATGGGTTAAGGAATTCTACTACAACTTCTTCTGTCCAACCTTGGATTCGGTTCAGCTAAGGGGTAGAGAGGTCATGATCACTGAGACTGCTATAGAGGAGGCATTACAGTGTCGGCACATTCCTGATGACATTTGTGCCCATCAGCAGGCAGAGGTTGCTATCCACTACATGACCTTTGACTATAAGGCACTTAGGCACGTGATTGGCTTACCAGAAGCTACATGGGTTATGGATTCGGGCAACACAAAGCCCAAAGGGATGCTTTTTGCACACTTGATTAAGGAGGCTAAGACTTGGCAGATGATCTTCGCCCACTACGTCTTGCCTACCACTCACTTTTTTGAGATCCCAATGGACATGTTGACTCTGATTGGCTGTGTCATGGAGGGTAAGGATGTTTGTTTCCCCCGATTGATCCGACAGAGTATGTGGCGAGCCCACATCTGCGGCCTCCTCCCATTTCCTGTTTTGGTTACCAGTATGGCATCACTGGCGGATGTTCCTAGATATGATGTGATTTACTATGCTCTTCTTTTGTACCTTCCAAGTATTTGATAAAATGCTTGGTTGGATTTTAGTGTAAGTTTTGTTCCTCTTGGTCTAGGTAGAGTAATTAGTGACTCTTGAGTTATCTAATCCCTTTTTGTTGATTGATAATTAGAAGTTGCTAATTGATTTGAATGCCTCTAAAACTAGTCTTTCCTTTAGGACTGATTAGGACTTGAGGAATCAAATTGATTCATCCACTTGATTTCCCTCCATGGTTAGAGGTTAACTAAGTGGGAGCAATGGACAATTTGTTATCACAATTGAGGAAGATAATTAGGATGGGACTTCTAATTCTTATATCTTACCAAGAGCTTTGTTAGTTGTTAGTTTATTTTCTTTGCCATTTACATTTTTTGTCTAAATTCTCAAAAACCCCAAAATACCTCATAACCAGTAACAAGACACTTCATTGCATTCCTAGGGAGGACGACCCGAGGTTCAATACTTCGGTTTATAAATTTTAGGGGTTTGTACTTGTGACAAACAACTTTTTGTATGAAAGGATTATTGTTTGGTTTAGAAACTATACTTTACAACGAGATTTCATTAGTGAATTTCTAAACCGTCAAAAATCCAATCATCAGTATGCAGATGATTATGTTCATTATTTTTAATTGGGCAGTTATTCCTTTTGATTCGGTTTATTCATGCATAGTTAATAATGGATGGATGTTCAATTCATTAGGTGTATGTATGATTATCCTAATATTATGATTTAGGGGATAATTTGAGAATAGAGTGTTCTTTTACTTTATTGGACCAATTCTAAAACCTATTATTCACATTGTTAGCAAAATCCTTTAATATTTCATACACTAACTTTGGACTTTAATTATAGAATGAAATATTGAATTGATTAAAAAATATAACTATTTTATGTGTTAAAAATATATATAATAAATACTTATCATACAATAATAATAACAAAAGAATAATTTATCTTTAATTAAAAAGATACAGGAACGATCGCCTATTTAATATATGCATATGCATGTATTAAATATGAAAAAGTATGAGGAGTCAATATATATATTGTACAATGTGTACAATGAAGTTAAATTGAAATTAAAATTAAATTATAGATAATTAATTAATTTTAAATAGTCCTAATTTAAAATAAAAAAAATCTCGTCAATTACCTAAACCCACCTAAAAACTGCTTCCATCTCTCCATTTGTTGTTATCTAACCCTAATTTATTGGCACCGTTCACCCAAGAACCCTCTTTCCCCCAAAACCGCCACCGTCACCCTTAAAAATCACCGTGCGTCTGTCTCTCCCTCGCCGACTGAAAAAGTAGCGGAGGGCCCCATTCATCCCTGTCGCGCGTCTTTCTCTCAGTCGCTGATAGCCATCAATGCGGAAGGCAGGTCATCCCGCAGCGCGGTCGTCTTGCAAGGGTGTCTATCTCTACCGCGCCGGAAGCCATCCTCGGCTCGTTTCAATGACCGCAGTATCTCTCTCCTTCAGCTGTATTCCTCATCGATTAATGCCTCGAACCAGTAGCTGCTAAGGCACCCATTCCCGTCCGGCGTCGACCTCTCAGCAACTGCACGACCATCCTTATTCGTGCGTCCCCAAATTGGCAAGAAGCCCCGGCACCCAACGGCGTCGCTGTCCTCCTCAACGCACATGTACGTCGTCGCACAGCTTCCTAGTAGCATCGCCGTCACTCCTAAAATCCCCCTATCGACAGAGCTCTCCACGCTCATCGGTGCATCAAAAGGTTAGGTGGTGACTAAGGTTTAGTTGATAACTAGATGTTCACTGAATGCACACTAGAATAACAATAACCCAAAAAAAATTGTGTTTTTCATCTGGTGTGGTGGTGGTGCTAGTTTTTCAGTTACAACCATATATGATCTATCTATAATTCTGAAAATACAGAAATGGACAAAGCTCAAAACTTGAGGCGTGGAGCTATCAGATTCTCAAAACCCAACAACAACAAGAGACCACACATGAATCATAAGCAATCTAAGGGACACAAACTCTTCGGTGAGTGTATTACAATTTTGCTTCCAAAAAGTTATCCTTTTCTTAATTTCTTCTTCACAAAGAAATAAAACCCATTTTTAAAAAATTGTCTTGTGTAGTTTTGTTTTTATGAATTATCATAAAGCTGTGTCTTCTCATGTGTTGGTTCTTGTAGGGGAAGGGAAAATGTGTCTCTTTTTTTCTTTTATTATCTTTTTTCTTTTTTCTTTTTGGTTAAAATAAAGTTTAAGTAACTTTATCTTTTTCCTCTTTGTTAAATTGTAGCCATGAAGAAGCGCAGCCGTGAATCCATGTTATTTGATTCAGAAAAGGTGAACCATAAGATCAATGGAATATTAGAATCTCCAAAAAAGGATGGAATAAAGAAATCCAAAGTGAGTGTGGTGAGTTATGCAAGTTTCAAAATTTTGATGCATTACTTAATTGATCTGCTTTTGTACATCCAAATTGGATTGTAAATAATTGGGAGTGTTTTTAAAAATAAAAGAAAAAGTACAACCCAGTTCAGCATTTGTTGAAGTGATATTGCTTGTGAATCTAGAACTCAGGGAGTATGCACGCATGCTGATTATAATGATATTTTGATTTGTTGAACCAATGAATCTTTGTTCTTCTTTTACAATAGTTTATATGGAGGATGCAATATTACGTTACTTGCTTAGAAGAACATGGTTGTTTAGTTCACTATGTATAGGGATGGTTGGTTCCTTTAATAAATGGATGTTTGAAAAGGGACAGCTCCACATGGCATTTGTTGATTTGAATTGAATTGCTGGCTTTAGCGTTCAAATACTCCGCATGCTTATTTTGTTATGTGCTATGGATTTGATTTAGTTGAGTCATGCTCGAATAGAAACTGGGA
This sequence comes from Arachis stenosperma, assembly GCF_014773155.1. Taxonomy (NCBI): domain Eukaryota; kingdom Viridiplantae; phylum Streptophyta; class Magnoliopsida; order Fabales; family Fabaceae; genus Arachis; species Arachis stenosperma. Next base: position 611,312 of record NC_080383.1, on the reverse strand, counting down.
TTGATTTGTGTCATTTAAACCAGGTGCACGAGCGATATTTTTGTCAATGAGCTAGTTGTTACAGAAGCAACAATGATGATGTTCAGTTTACCTTGTATGTGGACTTTGATATAATTGTCTTTTGCTTGATTTGCTGTATTCTGCATGCACATGCTCTCCATGTTTCTTTTGTTATGTGGTTTGGATTACATTTAGTTAATTTTACTTGAATTGAAGTTGGATTTTTGTTAAGCCATTTAATCATGGTGTCCGAGTGGTATTTTGGTCAATTTGTTAGTTGTTTATTATTAATTAAAGTGGATGTTCATTTACGATGTATGCGGATGGTGCTTTCATAAGAAATTTGGATGTTTATTTGGGTTATATCATTAGTCTTTTGCTTGATTTGCTGGATTCTGTAAACCCCCCAAAAATCGATAAATTATAAGTTAATAAGTTTCATTTTAAGTAGGAGAGTTAAAAATGCAAAACTAATACCAAAATAGGATAGAGCTCATCGAAACAAGAATTTTGATATCAATTTCGAAAATTTGGCCCAAAATCAGACCGGAAGGGCCAAACCGGTTGAAGCGGGGCCGAAATCAGGCCCGTGGGTCTAACCAGACCCAAACATTTAAACTAAACAGCAGCTCCTTCTTCTCCATTTGCATGCAATGATACAAACAGATTTGGGGAAGGGAGGAGAAGCTCTCAAACCCTCACCATCTTTGATCCACCGTATCTTCCTCGTTTGAGCTCCGATTGACGAGCCGTTTGCGGCCACGCGTTCGTCTCGGAATCCTCTTCAATTTTATCTGAACAAAGTGGTAAGTTTCTTACCAATTCATTTCCAGTTCTCTGTGCCCCTTTTCTACACAAAAATTGTTGAGATTTTGAGTGATTTTGATAATTGGTGGTTTAGGTGCAAACTAAAATTGGATAATTGTTGGGTTGCACTCCAATCATCAATGGGTACGGTAAGAACAACCTAAACCCTAGCTAATTTTTGATTTATTGATGAAAAATCTGAATTTGGATATATATGTGAATTGGGGGTGAATTGAGTTATATATACATGCATTGGGTTTGAATTGGGATTACTTGGAGGTTTGTTGGCGACCAAGGCTTGTTTTGGGGATGTTTGATTGAGCATGGGGGGGCTGTAATTTTGAGTTGTGAGACTGCCTTGGGTGAACTAAGCGATCGGCTAAGGTATGGTTTAAGTTTCGCACGTTTAATATTTACGATGTTGTGAAAACTTAGGTTAGAGGAACCATAGGATAAGTTGAATTATTTGTTGTATTTAATGATTAGCCTTGTAATGTTGTTGGAATAGATTTGTTGGTGGATATATATATTGGAATTATGAGGTGTGGAATTTATTAATGGTGTGCTCTTATAGTTATTTATGATGGATTATGATTGGTGTTTGTTAATAAGGATGTAGAGTTGTGTTGTGGTGGTATTGCATATGCTGTAACTAATTATGTAATGATCGGAATTGTATGAGACCAAGTTTGGATAAACTTGGGAATATAAATAACTAAACTGGAAAATTTGGGACATTTTTGTTAAATATACAATTTATGGCAAATTTTTAAAGTTAGGTTATTAAATCTGTCCTGCAGCAGAAAAGGTCAAACAGGGCAGCAACTTGTTTGTCTTACTGCGAATTCTACGAGTTGAGTTTTGGAGCGAAACTAATTTTTTTATAAAATTTGATTAACTTTATTCATTTCTCTAAAATTTCAGAATTTTAAGAGTTGAGGATTGGGAGTTGTGAATTTTTGAATATTGGTGGTCAAAGCTGAAAAGAAACAGATTTCAGCAAGCTATGCATCAACTTCCAATGCTTATAACTCTTAGAAATGAATAGAAATTAGGTTACAACCAAAACACACTTGTTTCTGGATGATCTAGGAGTTCCCAAACCAAAATTTAGCTTAATTGGAGTTTTGTAATAAAAGTTATTCAAATTGAAAGGTACTAAACTTGTTGGTTTCTAAAACAGATTTTGACTCATTTTTACTTAACTTCCAGGTAATGTAACTTCTTCATTAAAAATGGTATTAACTCAGAACTAATTGAGAAAGAAACCTGGATGAGTAAAGTTTGACTAAATTAATGTTTAAAGTCATTGGATTTAACTTGGATTTTATATTGAATTTTGAACATCACATGCTGCTGCTATTTTTTTGGTTTTATGCACTGCAGAGCAGTCACGGTTTTTCCTTTATTCCTGAGGCTAGAGAAATTAGAAAATTATAATCTTTGGTTTGTTAGAAAGCTTATTTCAAGATGAACGCCTGGACATAAAGTTTGCGCAATTCCGAGTTTATTTGTTATATTAAAAACAGAAAAGAAAATAGAGTGTCGAGGATGTCTCAGTGATAGTCATGGGTTCGATAAGTTAAAGATTAATCTTCGTGTGATGTGATTGATTTAATATTAGAGTTGGGTTGATTTTAAGATTATTCGATATTAAAAAGGTTGAGAAGAGTTTGATAAATAGTTTGGTCAGGACCCGGAAAGGGCAATCGAGATGAATTATAAGGGAATGATGATGAAAAATGTGAAAGGGAGGTTGTTAATAAAAGGAGTTAACATGCCATGGCTTGATGAATGATTAAATAATGTTTATGACTATGAAATGGCTTATGAATAATGATATCTGAGATACGAGTTTTCTTAAGTTAAAACCGTGGCTCGCCTCCACGTGTTCCAGGTTGATTCTCGATACTCTATTAACCCTACGTTGTAAGGGTGACCGGGCACGTATAAATTCCCGGGTATGGATAACCCCCATTGAGTGATTATATGATGAATGTATGTGAACTCTATGCATAGACTCTTGGGGATGCGCGACGGGAGACAGTCTAAGATTTTCGGACTTGTCGTGTTGGCTGGATAACCGACAGATGGGCCCCATCAGCATAGGACAGGCATGCATCATATGCATTTGTTTGGTTAATTGCTATGCATTTCCTGGGATTGCCTATTTGATATATAACCCCTGCTACCTGTTATATTTGCTATTTGAACTATCTGCTCATTACTTGTGTGTGAACTTGTTTGGTTGCTTGTTTCTGTTGCATTGTGGATGATAGAGGGATGGAGGAAAAGGAGAAATGTTTTGGTGTTAGATTAGGATTGAAATTGAGTAAGTTAGGTAGATTTAGAATACCTACCCCTGTTATAGCTTCTGTTTAGTAATTAAGTTGGATAATTGTATAACGGAGTTCTAGGATTGCTTATGGCATTCTCAGGACCTTATTTATTATGCGCGTGGCACTTTTACCATGCTGAGAACCTCCGATTCTCATTCCATATTGTATTGTTGTTTTTCAGATGCAGGTCAAGAGGCTCCTCGCTAGCCGTCTGGATCCTGGGAAGCGAAGTAGTCCTTTGGTGTATTTTGGTTTCCTGTTGTATATATGTATATATGTATTTAGCTTACTCTCCAAGTAACTTATGTATGCTGCTCCTCTTAGAGGTTGAGGGAGAGATAGGAGTTTATTTTGGTATTTTGGGATATTTTGGGGATACCTGTGTATGTTCATATATATATATATATATATATATATATATATATATAGCCAGCCTTATATATATATATATATATATATATATATATATAGCCAGCCTTAGTTTCGCAGGCTGAGTTAGGGGCTAGTTATGCTGTTTCCTTGGCTTTCCTTTACTCTTTTGCTTATCTTTATCATGTTCCTATTAGATTTCTTAGCACGCAAGTAATCCTTACCTGAGCATTGCGTTTTTTATTTTGCGATTTTGTTTTATCCATTTTTTTCAAGGCTCCTAGTTAAGTATCCTTTTTTCTATTATATATATATATATTACTATTTTTAGAGGTTGTAATACCTTACTATCTCAGTCTTATGACTTAAGCATAAGATTAAGTATGGTAGGGTGTTACAGATTCTACATGCACATGTTCTGCAAGTTTATTTTGTTATGTGGTTTGGATTAGATTTAATTTAATTTTTCTTGAATTGAAGTTGGATTTGAGTTAAATCATTTAAACATAGTGCGTGGGAGGTATTTTGGTCAATTCGTTAGTTATCTCTTATTACCTAAAGAGAATGTTTATTTTACTATGCATGCGGATGGTTCATTCATATGAAAAGTGGATTATATTTGGGTTATACTATTGCTCTTTTGCTTGATTTGATGAAAATGCCATCTTCATTTAGGAAAGTTTTCATCCAATAATTAGCTCATAAGTTGTTAACGTTTTTATCCAGGAAAGTTTTTGAAGGTTGTGGTAGGCTTAGAGAAGGGGGGTTGAATCTCTGCCTTTCTTTTTATGATTACTGATCTGACCCTTTAAAATAAACTTTCAATTCTGCTTCTGCTTGAACTCAGCAGCAAAAAATTTATGAGACAATTTATTTTTGTCTCATGAATATTAGAAAACAGAACACAACAGAGAAGAGAAAAGCTAACACCAGCATGTATCCTAGTTCGGTTGCCTTGTGCAATGCAATCTATGTCCAGTCTCCTCCACAACAATGGATGAATTTCCACTATAGTTAAAAGTATTACATACACCAATTCCACAGGATTGACAGAATCCTTTCACACTCAAGTTCTAACCTAACTTGACATTGGCTATGTTAATACCTAACTCTTCACTCTTAGTGCTAACCCAACTAAGGTACAAGATACAAGACATAGACATACCTAAAGAAATCAGAAAATAACTTTAGACTTTTCTCTCAAGTGTATCACTCAGCCTTTTTCCACTCATGGCTTTTACTTGAGCTCTCTCAATATGCCTTTTCACTCAAGAAATTACAGAAAGATAAATATAGAAAAGTACATTACAATCTGTAAAACATGAAGGAGATTGACTTCATCAATAGCCTCTTTGCTATGTGATAAACCAGCTTTGCAAGCCTCTGATTTAGTTCTTTAATATTGGCCGAATGCTTCTTTAAGAGAAAGCATTATCCAAGTAGAGGAACTTCACAAGAAACTCTTCACAGAACACAACTCACCAAACTCTGGTTTTCTCTCATTGGCTTCTGAATGAACAGCAAGTTTCTTTTTATCTCCTTACACGTTGCTGGGTTCTTCTTCCTAGGTCAACTTCTTGAGCACTATGCTTCACCAACCCAGCCTTTCACCTTTTTTCCAGTAATCTTCAAAATAGAAACTTTGCTTCTGACTTCTCTATCTTTACCGAAAGCCATAAAGCAGCAATCACAAGAGTTTTCCTATGGTAAACTGAATCTGGGCCATTGAGAAGCTACTTGGTCCCCAAGAATCACTTGTGACCGTAGATACATAGAAGTGAAGAACAGAAAATAACTTTCCTTTGTATCCCATTTCGGACTGAGCAGAGAGTTGGAAAGATGAGAAGAAACTGAGATACATGTATGAGAAAATGGTTTACCTTTAATCTTTTGTTAAGCTTGATTTGGTTTGGACTTGCTGATTTGACATCTGCCTTTCAAGCTTAATCTCTCTCTTTCTTGCTTCTTTGGTGATTAGCTTAAGGAAGAAGCTCTTTCTCTCTTTCTCACTTTTCTGATTTTCTGACCAACACACAGAGGTAAACGTTGCTTGTGATGTGAGAACAAGTTGGAGGGATTTGAAATCAACTCGGGATTGGATCGGATATCCATTAAGCAACAAGTTTGATTTCTTTGGTTTTGTTTCTTTTGGGTTTCGCTTGATTAACCAGCCCACCAGCCTTGATGTTTTATTTTTTACTCCAATTTGGGCTGCTAGACAAAGTTTTGGCCTGCAATGTTTAATAAATAATTAGCAATGTATAATTATTAACAATCAACACTAATTATTTATTTTACCCAAAAATAATGTTTGTCATCACTAATTAATTTAGTTAATTTCTTAACTCAACAATTTTCATTAATAATTTTGTCTGTGTTTTAAACGAAGGAGCATTTGATCTTGATAGTATTAAATTAGTTGCATTGACTCGTTATTCAGAAGAAGTAGTAGAAGTGAACAGTTGCGGGTACAGTTGGGTATTTAAGGAAGATTTGGAACATTTAAACCCAAAGAGGATGTATAGCGCCAACTCTTTAGCTCATAATCAGAAGCACAAGTTTTTGAAAATTCAAGATGAACAATAGCTCGCAATATTTATATCCATGAATTAATTAAAATGTTGTATTGGTAAAAGTGAAAAGTGTTTATTAGTTTCATTACTATTGTAAATGAAAAGTATTTTTTATCACAATATGTCTGTTACTTCTGTTTTTTGTATTTTTTCATTGGTCCCATAAACGGAAAAAATTCCTGTACGTAGATGGTGCACGAAATTGCAATAACACTTTTGCAATCCCGCACAACTAACCAGCAAGTGCACTGGGTCGTCCAAGTAATACCTTGCGTGAGCAAGGGTCGATCCCACGGAGATTGTCGGCTTGAAGCAAGCTATGGTTATCTTGTAAATCTTAGTCAGGATATCAGAAATTATCAATATTGATTGTAAAAAGTAAAAGAACATGAAATGGTTACTTGTTTTGCAGTAATGGAGAATAGGTTAGGGTTTTGGAGATGCTCCATCTTCTGAATCTCTACTTTCCTACTGTCTTCTTCATCAAACACGCAAGTCTCCTTCCATGGCAAGCTCATGTAGGGTTTCACCGTTGTCAATGGCTACCTCCCATCCGCGCAGTGAAAGCTAATGCACGCACTCTGTCACAGTACTGCCAATCACCGGTTTGGTTCCCTCCCCTACCGGAATAGAATCCCTCTTTTGCGTCTGTCACTAACGCCCAGTAGGTTACAGGTTTGAAGCACGTCACAGTCATTCAATCATTGAATCCTACTCAGAATACCACAGACAAGGTTTAGACCTTCCGGATTCTCTTGAATGCTGCCATCAGGTCCTGCCTATACCACGAAGATTCCGATTAAAGAACCCAAGAGATAACTACTCAATCTAAGATAGAACAGAGATGGTTGTCAGGCACGTGTTCATAGTTGAGAATGATGATGATTGTCACGGATCATCACATTCATCCGGATTAAGAACAAGTGTTATCTTAGAATGGAAGCAAGCATGATTGAATAAGAAACAGTAGTAATTGCATTAATCCATCAAGACACAGCAGAGCTCCTCACCCCCAACCATGGGGTTTAGAGGCTCATACTGTGGAAGAAACGTATACAAAATGTTATGAGGTCATAAGGTACGGATACAATGTCAAAAGATCCTATAAGTAGTAAACTAGTGTCCTAAGGTTTACAGAAATGAGTAAATGACAGAAAAATCCACTTCCGGGCCCACTTGGTGTGTGCTTGGGCTGAGCATTGAAGCTTTTATGTGTAGAGACGTTTTCTGGAGTTAAACGCCAGCTTTCATGCCAGTTTGGGCGTTTAACTCCAAATTTTATGCCAGTTCCGGCGTTTAACGCTGGAATTTCTGTAGGTGACTTTGAGCGCCGGTTTGGGCCATCAAATCTTGGGCAAAGTATGGACTATTATATATTGCTGGAAAGCTCAGGATGTCTACTTTCCAATGCCGTTGAGAGCGCGCCAATTGGGCTTCTGTAGCTCCAGAAAATCCACTTCGAGTGCAGGGAGGTCAGAATCCAACAGCATCTGCAGTCCATTTTGGTCTCTGGATCAGATTTTTGCTCAGGACCCTCAATTTCAGCCAGAAAATACCTGAAATCACAGAAAAACACACAAACTCATAGTAAAGTCCAGAAAAGTGAATTTTAATTAAAAACTAATAAAAATATACTAAAAACTAACTAAAAGATACCAAAAACCTACTAAAAATAACGCCAAAAAGCATACAAATTATCCGCTCATCAGTAGACACAATAAACTGGCTGCTCACTTTAATATGGATTCGGATGTTTATTTTTATAGACAAAATAAATGGTTATTTTTGCCGCCTGGTAAGCATGTCATGATTGAAAGATATTTTACCAATACATTCAGACAAATTCAGAAAATGAATGAGCAATCACATGTTAGTCCTCATCAAGACTCATGAATAAAACCTTAATACTCCAACTGGTGAATTAGCTCAACAAGTATTTTGTATTGAAAAAAAAAAATCCTGTATTGAACACCTAGTGAATTGAACATCTGGCGTATTTTAATTGTATTTACTTAAATCTAATCCAATCAAATAAACATCCAATTAAGAATAAAAATAATCATATGCCTACCTACTGAATTGAACATCCAAAATATTATAATTGTATTTACTTAAAATTCAATTCAATCAATTAAATATCTACTTAAAAATAAAAATAAGCATTTGTATATCTAATAAAATGAATATCTAGTATATTATGAATTGACCACAATTTCTAATATGTACATTAAATTTCTCATTCATAGATTTAGAATAATTGTGGTATATGTTTTCTCTCAACAGGAGCATTCCCATTTTAAGAACATTCATGAATACAAGAGATACTGCAATAAATAACAAATGTGTAGTTAATGTGTCATTAACCAAAATCATTCACTAGTTTCATTTCTAATAGTCTTTTGAATTAAATTGTGTTGCAGTGTCAATGGATGTTGTTGCTCAACCTAGAACCAAAATCCTTTTATTCTTCAATAGTAGCCTAGCAAGACAAACAAGTTGCATTTGTCCGACGCTCTAATTTTCTCTATTCTCAACCACTGTAACATTGCACAAATTTAACCAAATGTCAAATAGATAGAATTAAACATAATAAGCACAAAAATACTTTTAAGGCTTGTCACAGTTATATTCCTAAATGGTGCAATGTATTTCTTTTATTTTCTTTAAAAAAATGTCTAATCTAATGCATCAAGAAGTCTTGGAACCTGCCTTACAATTTCAACAATATGGTACTTCTTGAGAACCTGAAGAGCAAATTTGAGGACCATATAGACATAGGCTGATTTAAGCAAAACTTTAAAAGTTTTTAGTGACCGATCTAAGGAATTTAAAAACAAAAAATAGCACCATGTTGCTCGAGTAAATCTGTGCTGAAGTGTTCAACATACACAAAATCCATACAGTATGATTCAAATATACCAACAAGATCAAAGACAAATAACATTCACTATAACGAAAATCAATCATCCAGATAAGTAGTAAAGTAACCATCCATTTTATGTCAAATACATATCGACTATGATAAACTAATTTAAGTGATGTTGCATTCAAAAGACCAAACGGTGAGCCAAAATTGCTGTACTAATTAAACTGAAATTCTACAAAATTTTGCACACTAGAATAAAAATCAATGCAACCATAAAAAACAACAACTTGTACAATTCGTTTCAACATATTATACACGTCCCGTTAGTGAAGTTGCAACAATTGATTTCTTCACTATAAATAATCAAACGCCTCAACAAGATTCATTGCATGTAAAATTAGTAGCATCATAAACAGTTATAATCACATAAAAAATCAACTCACTAACCTCTAGTTGTTCATGGACGACATTCAGTGTTTTGGGGCCGTAACAGTGACACCCTCGACGGGAAACAGAAGGCGACCATACTGAGTTCTGCCGGCTACTGAAGAGGAACGCTCTGGAGGATGAAACGCGTGGTTTAGTCGCCGCTGAAGAAGGGTGCACCACGGTGGTCTGGTGCGGCGCTGCTGGGGGTGACCCGCAGTGTTCCACTTCAGCGCTGATGGAGGGTGAGCCGTGGAGGTCCGGTACGGCGCTAATGGACGGCAAGTCTCGAGGGTTTGGTCGGTGCTGTTGGAGGATGAGTCGCGTGGGACAGGTCTGGGCGAATGGAGATGCGACGGTAGAATGGTCAGGGGCAATGAGGGTTTGGTGAAAAGGGTTGCCGTTGGGGAAGAACAATAGGATTGGGGGTAAATTTGATTAAGATTTGGATGGTTATGGTTAAAATAAAACTCAATGGTTTGAAATTAGGTTAAATGTGGGTTGATTTTCATTCTTAATTTATATTGGGCCAAATAAACAATCCATTGTAGAGATTGTAGAGATACCCCATTGTCTTCCTAGCGGGACTCAATAAATATAATACGTTGAGGATTGTTTATCCTACATAACATGCAAAGGATTACTTACAGGCTCTCCAACATATAATAGTACCAGCAAAACCGAAGTTTCGCTTCTCCAGTGAGGTTTCAATTTATGATGATTAAGTATTTACAAATGCAATTCAATTAGGTATCTTTTAAAAATTATATAATATTTAGTTTTTTATTACAATAATAAAAAAATAAAATAAAATAAACACATCTAAAAATTATGAATTGATTTAGTGTCTTTTTAAAATTAAATATACATTTAAAATACAAACTAAATAAAAGTGAAATTTAAAATTTAAATTAAATTTTTTTTCAAATTTAATATATTACAATTTAAATATACATCCAAAAATCAAATTAATTAAAATTCAAAATTTTGATTTTAAAATTTTAAAATAAACCTTAAACCATCTAATTATTAACTAATACTATACAAAATCTTGAAGGAAGCAGAACAACCACATTCACAGTATTTTCCTAAACCCAGAGGCGCACGCCGTCCGTGGTTCGTCATCCTCCGCTGCTGTTTATCCACGCGACTACGCCACCTTCCTCCTCAGCACTCAACCTCAACGCCGCCTTCCTCCTCCTCCTCGGCGCTCATTTACAATGCCGCCTTCCTCTTTCTCGGCGCTCATCTTCATTGCCGCCTTTCTCCTCTTCGTCGCCGTTCATCCGCGCCGAAAACGTACATGCGTCACACTCTTTCTCTGTCTCTGGTATTTTTGTTTGTACAATTCTAAAAATTTTTGGTTGAGTTCATTCACAAAGATATGTTACCTTTTTTTCGTTTAATAAAAGATTCTATTTTTTTAATTTATGCATAATATTGTAAGTGTCTGTGTTTTTTCTTTTTTTAAATGTGTTTGTGATTATAATTTTTCTTTTTTGCATTCATATATTTAATTTGAAAGTTGTGATGTTAACATAATTTAGATGTGTCAATATTTAATTTTTGATGTGTTTATATTGTTATGTTTCCATGTTCATATATAAGTTTTTTTTACATGAATTTTAGATGTGTTAATACAATATTTAGAGTGCATTCTTATAATTTTAAATGTGTGTTTGAGTCTAATTTTTTGTGTGTCCAATATGTAATTTAGAGAACCACAATGCCAATTATTTAGATGTGTCATTACATCATTTTGGATGTGTTTATATTGTTTATTTAATTTTAGATGTGTTTATGACATGAGATTTGAATATTTTGAAAAGAAGTGCTACACATACAAGTCATTTTGGTTTACAAGTCATACAAGTTGAGTCAAACCCAACAAAAAGGACGCTCACCCATACGAGCTGTCAACACGCGTGCTACTCAATGGTTTTCATAGCGCGCTTCGCGTTCCTCCTCCTCCTCTTCCTTCTTCTTCTCCTTTTTCTCTGCGTTTCTCCTCCTTTTTTTCTTCACGTGTTTCATCTTCATCGTCATTTTTTTACTACTATTGTTGTTGCTGTTTTTTTGTCCCTACTTCTCTTTCTATCGATTTTGCAACATTATGTATTTTTTCTTTTTTGTTTGATTTTTTTCTCCCAAAAAGAATTACGAGAATATGAAATAAGAAGATGATGAAGAAGAAGCCGCAGAAGATGAGAAGGAGGAAGAGAAAGAGTTTTGAATTATGCAGAACTTATCAGAATAAAACTACACCTAAAATTCTTAAAAATACACTCAAATATCTTCATGTTACACCCAAATTTGCTGCAAATACAGAAAAATATTTCCTCTAATGCTGCATTTCTTCTTCTTTTTTTCTTATTTCTTTCTTTCTTTTAGTTAAATGAATGTAAGTTCATCATCTTTCAAATAATTTTGAAGGTGTTTATTATTCTTCTTTGTTTGATTTTTTTGTTTTTATTCTTGTTAAGATAGTAAAACAAGAAGAAACTTGAGAAGGTAAAACAAAAAGAAAAAGACGAATAATAAAAAAAGAAGAAAAATATGGTGATTATGATGGAAAAAAAAAGAAGAAGCAGCAGAAGATGAGGAGGAAGAAGAGAAAGAGTTTTGAATTATACAGAACTTATCAGAATAAAAATACACCTAAAATTCTTAAAATATACCCAAATATCTTCGTGTTACACCCAAATTTGCTGCAAATATAGAAAAATGTTTCTTCTAATGCTACATTTTTTTCTTCTTTTTTTCTTTCTTTTAGTTAAATGAATGTAAGATCATCCTCTTCCAAATAAATTTGCAGCATTATGTGTTTTTTCTTATTCTTTGTTTGATTTTTTTATTTTTATTCTTGTTAAGAGATCTTTCAATGACTAATTTAAAAAATAAGTGATTTTAGAAAATTAATTTGACCATTTAGCCGAAAAACTAACAACTACTCAAGACTCAAGACACTCAAACAAAAACTAGTTGACGTATTTTAGCACCATTGCTTGACAGAAGGAACACTACATTGCCATGGATTCTTTTGAGCAAAATTTTACTCCACAAAGCCATACTTTAGCAAGATTAGTGGATACTTATTCAAAAGAGAAATAGAAGGCTAATGATGAGCAGATAATTTATACGCTTTTTGGCATTGTTTTTAGGTAGTTTTTCGTAGGATCTAGCTACTTTTTGGGATGTTTTTATTAGTTTTTATGCAAAATTCATATTTCTGGACTTTACTATGAGTTTATATATTTTTCTATGATTTCAGATATTTTCTGGCTGAAATTGAGGGACCTGAGCAAAAATCTGATTCAGAGGCTGAAAAAGGACTGCTGATGCTGTTGGATTCTGACCTCCCTGCACTCAAAGTGTATTTTCTGGAGCCACAGAACTCCAAATGGAGTGCTCTCAATTGCATTGGAAAGTAGACATCCAGAGCTTTCCAGCAATATATAATAGTTCATACTTTTCTCGAGTTTTGATGATGCAAACTGACATTTAAACGCCCTTTCTCTGTCCTATTCTGAAGTTAAACGCCAGAAACACGTTACAAATTAGAGTTAAACGCCCAAACTGGCATAAAAGCTGGCGTTTAACTCCAAGAGAAGCTTCTACATGTGTAAAGCTCAATGTTCAGCCCAAGCACACACCAATTGGGCCCGGAAGTAGATTTCTGCATCATTCACTTATTTCTGTAAACCCTAGTAGCTAGTTTCATTATAAATAGGACCTTTTTACTATTGTATTCAGATCGATCTTTGGGCGTTTAGTCCTTAGACCTAGGTCTTTTTTCCCTACTTTCGAATTCATATGCCATTTTAGGGAGGCTGGACATTCGGCCATGCCTGGACCTTGTTCTTATGTATTTTCAACGGTGGAGTTTCTACACACCATAGATTAAGGTGTGGAGCTCTACTGTTCCTCGAGTATTAATGCAATTACTACTATTTTCTATTCAATTCAAGCTTATTCTTGTTCTAAGATATTCACTCGCACTTCAGCCTGATGAATGTGATGATCCGTGATACTCATCACCATTCTCACCTATGAGCGCGTACCTGACAACCACTTCCGTTCTACCTTAGATTGAGTGTGTATCTCTTGGATTCCTGGCTCATGCGTATTGATTGCCTCTCCTGACAACAGAGCCTTCAATTCCTTGAGATCAGAGTCTTCGTGGTATAAGCTAGAATCCATTGGCAGCATTCTTGAGATCCGGAAAGTCTAAACCTTGTCTGTGGTATTTCAAGTAGGATCTGGGATGGGATGACTGTGACGAGCTACAAACTCGTCACTGTAGGACGTAGTGACAGATACAAAAGGATAGTAAATCCTATTCCTACATGATCGAGAACCGACAGATGATTAGCCCTACGTAACCCGTAGTTGGACCATTTTCACTGAGAGGACGGGAGGTAGCCATTGACACCGGTGAAACCCAACATACAACTTGCCATGGAAGGGAGTAAGAAGGATTGGATGAAGGCAGTAGGAAAGCAGAGATTCGAAAGGAACAAAGCATCTCCATACACTTATCTGAAATTTTCACCATTAATTTACATAAGTATCTCTATCTTTACTTTGTGTTTTATTTATATTTTAATTATCAAAACTCCATAATCAGTTTGAATCTGCCTAACTGAGATCTACAAGATGACCATAGCTTGCTTCATACCAACAATCTCCGTGGGATCGACCCTTACTCACGTAAGGTATTACTTGGACGACCCAGTGCACTTGCTGGTTAGTTGTGCGAAGTTGTGAAGAAAGTGCTGATATTATGAACGCGTATACCAAGTTGAGCGCCATTGTTAGAGATCACAAATTTCGCCTACCAGCTAAGCAGCAGCAACCACTAGTAGAAAATGGCATGAAAATCACTGTATATTTTCAACGTTTTCAAATAATTCTCTAGTTACTTCAGCTTAATCGTGATAATGATATATTTTGAGCTTAGGTCTTGATTTGACTAAGATGGGAATAATATTTTCTTTCTAATCTTAGTTCAAAGTGAGGGGACATAATCATCATTTGAAGGTGTGTGAGGCTAGATTGTAGAAAAATAAAATATCTTCCTCCTTATGTATTTGTGGATTTTTTTTATTTAAATGAATTAAATAAATATTTTAATTATTGAAATAAATAATTATAAAAATTATTTTCAAAATCTGTCTCCCAACCTTATCTCGTTTAAACGAGATATACAGACACACATACCTTATCTCGTTTACAGTGTAAACAAGATGTATCCAGCCTTATCTCATTTACACTATAAACGAGACAAGGTTGGGGACACCTATAAATAGATGTCGTTTACAGTGAGGTTCTGGGCCCTAGTTCGAACCTTTTGACTACTTTTTCCTCTCTTCTACCTCTTTCTGACCATATTATCGAATAAGACGAAGATGGGGCATCCCGCCCTCATGCAGACCCTCGACCCAACAGACCTCAATGCCAGACACAGCCTCCCCCATGTGGGACTGGGCATCGGCTCCACTACCAGGATCCCCACTACCGATGATGTCTTATAGTTTATTATGTAGAGTATCTTGTTATTAACTTTATGTACTAGACTATGAATGATGTTGTAATGTCCCAAGCTTTTTCTAAAATATTTTACATTTGATTTCTTTTATTACTATCCTACCCTCTAATTTTATCAAAATTCCTACACTACCCTTATTCTTTTTCCCAAACCTAACCCTAATTCTAATTCAAAACACTCTCTCACCTCTCACACACTTTCACCCTCCCTCACAGAACTTCAGTAACCCACAAAAGAAAGAAAGAAAGAAAGAAAACAAAATTGAAGTAAGGAAGAGAGAGACAGAAACCAACAAATTGATAAGAAGAGAAAGGAAGGAGTCGACAACGGCGATGATGGAGGCCACTGCCGCTGACATTATTGTTGCAGTAGCCACTGCAGCCACCGGAGAAAAGGAGAGAATGGGTGCTAGGCAGAAGAATACGAGGGAGGAGGAAACCTTCTCGCTGCCGTTGGTGTTGTATGGAGCCGTTCCCGCCGTTGAAGGTGCTGAATCTTGTGCTGGATTTTCTTTTTTGCAACGCCGTAGTCGATCTTCTACCTCCAACATGAGCTACCAGATCTGATGTTGTTGCTATTGTTAGAGTCATTGGAGTTGCAGTTGTTGTCATTGAACTCAAAGGGGCCACTGCTGCTGTTTTAATCTCGTTTAGTGCGCCGAAAAGCTGTTAATGCCCTCTTTGTTTTTCCTTGCTTATGCCATTGTTGATTGTCGGGTGGGTGAGTGTCGAATTGATGTCGATGTTGCCACCGAAGATGTCCATGATCTTAATGCTAATGTGGAAGCTGCTGTTGTCGCCTTCCATCATCATCGTTATCTCCTTTGTTTGGTGTTTCCTTCAACCCCTCCGAACACCAAATTTCAGTTATACGTCGGAGTCGGTCTCTTCGGTTCTTTGGGACCAAGTTGTGAGTAGGCTTTACATTTATAATTGTTTGATTGGGCATCTATAATTATTTTGATATATATCAATTATGATTTTTGAATTATACTCACGATATTCACCTTGAATGATTTTAAATTGATTAGAATAATTGATTTATTAGAATTAAATAATTCGTTTTTATGAAGTTTATACTTTTGGAACTATACATGAGACTATATATATTTTTTATGAAGTTTTGTATTATTCCAAAATGTTCTTGAATATTTTTTTTGAAGCATTGAAGTATTTGTTGGTAGTCACTTACTTTAAAGATGGTGAAATATGTTTGAAATTTCTTATGATTGAAAAAGTATGATTGGAAAAAATTTATGATGAGAAAGTATTATCTTATTTGATTTGATTCGATAACTTATATATTTGAAAGATCAAGGATTTGTTATTTTTGAGATTATATGTTTTGAATTAGTTTGGGTGGCTCGTATTAGAAAACCGTAGTTAACGGCGGTTATGACGTTAACCTAGATGCATCTAGCTCAGACCTCAGCTAGCAGGGGCGTTGCTAGCCTAACGTGTAGGCCACACGTTGGATCTGTTATTTCGTACAGACACACTAGAGGAAAGGGCTACCCATAGAGATGGAGCCGCCCAACTGTAGACTTTTGAATTGATTTCTGTATGAGAACTCCCTTATTAATTCACTTATTATTATCAACTATTATTTTCTAATTAAAATTGCTTGATAATAATGTTTATATGGTCTCATGTCGATTATAGGTGTATTGTCTAGTCACTGAGTTGCAAAACTCATCCCCTTTTTCTAAAAATATTTTTCAAGAACAAATACTTGACTATGTGAGATTTTCTATTCAAGAGTAACGATTTGCAATGAGTACCTATTCTTTGTCGAGTTCCTAGATGTATATGCTCCATATGTCACAAGCAGGATCCAACCATTCGTAATTATTTTATTTTTTTTGTTAAAAATGTATAACTAACTATTTTAGAACTTGTAAAATATTTGTAACTTTCTTATTCAATTTAATATTTAAGTCGGTTAGGCTTGCTGAGGGACTATTTTTCTTAGTGCCAGTCATGGTTAATTTTGGGCCGTGACAGATGTATTGTATAAGTGATGCTTATATAATTTGTTAATGCATAATCCTTTTATGTGATTTTTTTTGGTGTTTGGTATTATGAAAAAATCTGTTAGAACTTTTAACGGTGCGATGCAAAAGATGTATAATTCATTCGTACGAACATGCTCATGATTTCCAAATCCATTAATGATTTTATATATATTAGATAAACCACTATGACACTGATAAGCATTGAATACAACTAGAATAACTCGAAACAACTAGGTAACATTGATCCCAGTAAACAACTATCACCTCTAAGCATCGTCCGTTGGTTGGTTAGGACAACCCCTCCTAGTATGACCGACTTGCCCGCATAGACCACATCTCTTCTCCTGTCGCTCGACATCATCCATGTCATTCCGGAACTTGGTAGAGACAGGTTTCTCAGTAGTCTTCCTGCGCATGAGTGGGTTAGGACAAAGCAAAGTTTTATACCACTCCGACCACAGGGACTCGTCGAGTATCGGTGAAAACTCCGTCTCGTACACCTTGAACACAGCCTCCTATCTACAAATCGAATGAACATACAGAACCCACTCGATGCTTGAGGCGGTACACCTGACAAGCGCATGTCGGCATGGGTAGTGGAGAGACCGTAAGAGACCACAGTCACACGTACCCGCTGCTAGCCGAACTTTGAAGGAACCTTGCGACTAACCCTCGAACGGCTCTAACTCCTCCACAACAAACATGGAAGCTCGTCAATCATAATAAGTAACATGCATCTTCGGGATGCCTTCTCTGTTCTTCTCAATGGCTGCCATCAGCATCTGGGAGAAGCAATTTCCAGCAGCCAGTTGTGACTGCGCTTCCCTGCTCTTTGTCACGAACAACTTCTGCAATCTCTCGTACGTGATGCGTATGATGGCAGAAATCAGCAAGTACTGTGTACCCTTGAGAAATGCATTAATGCACTCCGATAGATTTGTTGTCATATGACCAAACTGCCGACCACTACCGCAGTGTTTCAGCCATATCTCTTTGTTGAAACGACTAGCTCAGTCTGCCATCTCTCGCGACAAACCTCTCAAGGCATCTGTTCATACTTTGGGTCGAGCTATCCGAGCCGGGACGAAGCTACCGACCTCTTAGGGTCAAGCGGACCGACTTCTTTATAAAAGAAGTCGGCCAAAGCGACAGAAAAGCCCAAAGAAGGGCCCAACTCAAGGAATACGACCCAGATCCGAAAGGCAGCCCAAACCGATAGAGACAAGGGCGGTTCCATGGAAGATAAGCTGACCTCAACAAAAGATAAGATAAGATAAGATAACTAACTTATCTTATCCGCAGAAGGCCACATCTCACCATCATAAATACACTGGAGCACCCAGGTATAACTCATACTCTGATTCTACAAAATACTTGCTTAATACCCTTGCTAACTTAAGCATCGGAGTCCCTTGTAGGTACCCCCACCCTCCGGTGACAAAGGATCAGTAGTGCAGCCAGTCCAACAAGTCGGCCACTCCAGCTCCGGCCACTACACACCTGCTGGATAGTTCGGCTCCGACCAGAGTAGAAGATCTCATCCGAGATCGACCTCCAGTTTCAGGTAACCCTCGGAACATTGGCGCCGTTGCCGGAGAACCTGGAAGTCATCCCACCACCATGGCGGACAACCATGACAACGACCACGATTCAGATCTAGAAGATAGAACGCCGCACAAGAATACGGATGCTACACTCAAAGATACTCCGGAGTCCAACGGGGACAAAAATTCATCAAACCCAGGAATAATAGAAACACTTCAGGATCGATTAAAGAAACTCGTGAAAGAAGCCCAACATCAGCGCGAAAAGGAGGAGGATCTACAACGGAAAATAAGGCGACGCCGGGAATTAGAAGATAAGCTTCTAAAACTCGAAGCCGATCTCAAAACCAAAGCTACTCGATCCACTCCAGAGGATAGCTCCCGCCAGGGTCAAGATCCATTCACCAGAGAAATCATAAAGACCAAAATTTCAAAGGACTTCAAACTCTCGGATATGACTTTGTACGACGGCACTTCAAGATCCCAATCATCACCTTAGCAATTTCAGAACCAGAATGTACCTCACTGACGCCTCGGATGCAGTACGCTGCAAAGCTTTTCCAACAACTCTTACCAAGATAGCCATCAGATGGTTCGACAGCCTACCTCCAAAGTCCATCTCAAGCTTCGACGACCTGGCCAAAAAGTTCCTGGCCAGATTTTCCATACAAAAGGATAAAGCTAAACACGCCCCCAGCCTACTAGGAATCAAGCAAGGAGATCGGGAGAGTCTTCGTAACTACATGGAAAGATTCAACAAAACATGTATGGACATACAATGTCTACCAACAGAAGCTGCCATTATGGGCCTCATAAATGGCCTACGAGAAGGACTTTTTAGCCAATCTATATCAAAGAAGTACCCTGCATCCCTGGACGAAGTATAAGAACGAGCGCAGAAGTACATCAACATGGAAGAGAATTCTCGACTAGGGGAAGCCTCAAGGATCGGTCCCACCTACCGAGATAAAGATAAAGAATCCAAGAAAAAGGAAGATCGCTCCGGGGAGAAAATAAAAAAATATCATAACTACACCCCCCTTAGGGTATCCTTGGTAGAAGTTTACAAAGAAGTCTGTCATACAGAGAAAATACCCCCAACTCGACCACTCAAAGGCAAAAGGGGAGGAGGAAATCGGAGCGAGTACTGCGAATATCATCGAGTCCGAGGACACTCCACCAATGAATGCTTTGACTTGAAAAACGTCATAGAAAAACTAGTAAGAGAAGGAAAGCTAGATCGGTTTTTGGCCAACCGGGATGAAGAGCCAAGAAAAAGAAGAAGGGATGAAGATGTAGGACGATCTGAGCGATCATCTCGCACACCAGAAAGACACGTCCACATGATACACGGCGGATTCGCAGGAGGAGGAATCTCCAAATCATCCCGCAAACGACACCTCTAAGAAGTGTACCATGTTGAAGGAAAGAAGGAGGCACCAGACATCCCAGCAATCACGTTTACCAAGGAAGACGCATCCGGAATCATCTCGGGACACGACGACCCCATGGTCATCACCATCATATTGGCAAATGCCAATCTCCACCGTACATTAATTGACCAAGGAAGCTCTGTCGACATCTTATTCAAAACTGCCTTCGATAAGCTCGGCTTAGAAGAAAAAGAGCTAAGAGCATACTCGAACAACCTGTTCGGACTTGGGGATACTCCAGTACAACCACTGGGATACATATCACTACATACAACCTTCGGAAAGGAAAACCAATCCAGAACACTCAAGATAGACTACATCGTGGTCGACGTAAGATCAGCCTACAACGCCTTAATAGGTCAGACGACGTTAAACCAACTCGGAGTAATAGTTTCGACTCTACACCTATGTATGAAATTTCCAACTACAGAAGGGATAGCTACAATAAAAGCAGATCAAAAAATGGCGCGTCATTGTTATAACGAAAGTCTAAACCTCAGAGGCGAAGAGTTCCATACAATCAAACTTGGCGGAGTTCAGAGGCGAGAAGAACTCTGTCCACAGCCCGAAGGTGAAGTAGAGAAAGTTCAGATCGGAGATACCTCGGATAAGACAACTAACATCGGCACAATCCTGAAAAGAGACGCCAAAGAATCACTCATACAGTTTCTACGAGACAATGTTGACCTCTTCGTATGGAAAGCCGCCAATATGCCAGGCATAGATCCCGAATTGATGAGCCACAAATTGGCAGTCTATTCGGAATCCCGGCCGATACAACAAAGATGAAGAAAACTCGGGCCAGAACGATCTCAAGCAGTGGAAGAACAGGTGCAAGCACTGCTAGAAGCAGGATTCATAAGAGAAGTCAAATATCCACTATGGCTAGCAAACGTCGTCTTGGTGAGTTGTATTCTCTACTATTCATGTGCCGAAAAAGTATAAATAACTACTATCAGTGAACGAAGACTACAAAACTCATTTCTTGTGTTTAGAGCATTGTTACATAATAGTGTTGGATTATTATGTTGTGTTCAAATTATAATTTATGAACCTTTGGAACTGGTAAGCCCAAAGAATCATGCTGTTATTAAGTCCTATCAGAAACTGCACAACAAAGTGTGAGTAAATTGCACTGAAGATTCCATAGATTACATATGGTTTAGGTGCTGAGAAGGAAAAGTAGCAAAGACTAAGATGCTTACGAATTATAAATAAAATACAAAATCTTAGTTTAAGTGTATTGATTCGGAGTCAACTTGTATCCGGAGAAATTGGATGACAAATTTTGAAATGTATTATTATTTGTTCGGCCATTATGCTAAGTCTCAGGTCAACTGCTAAATGATCAAAGCGCCTCTGACAATAATTCCAACAATTATATGCGTATCGATTTAGTTTTTGAGGTTTCAGTTAGGACTAAAGTTCGATATTAACATTGAATGATATGAGAGTTAATAAAATATGCTCAATCTTATAATACTTGATAAATGAATAGAAAGAAGGTGAAGTTTTACTTTCACATTCAAAGTCATACCAAGAAGTTTCTTTTGCTGAATAAATTTGACAATTTGAGAGACAACTCCACAAGAATTTTCCTTGAACATGTTTGAGGCTTTTAAAAGTCTATAACCAACGTATTCATTTTCTGTACAGTAAGTTTCCAAACATTTTTTGCAACTTCACTCAGTATAACTGATTAACCACTAAACATTATATAAAGGGGGCACAGAACTTTGCTCTATTCACTCTCTTACTTTCAGGAGTTGCATTGTTTCAAGCCCATGAATATGGATCCAAATCTGTTTGATGCAATTAGAAAAAGTGATATAGCAACATTTTCAAGCCTCCTTAAGGAGAATGAAGGAATCCTGAATAAAAAAACAGCTGATTCCTACAGCACTCCATTGCACATTGCTTCCAAGTATGGTTGCACTGAAATGGTGTCTGAAATTATCAGCATGTGTCCTGACATGGTTTGTGTTGAGAATAAGAAACATGAGACTCCGATTCATGAGGCGTGCCGCCAAGGGAATGCTAAGGTCTTAATGTTGCTGCTTGATGCCAATCCTAATGCTGCTTATAAGCTTTATGCTTCTTGCAAAAGTCCTTTGTTTCTAGCATGCAGTCATGGCCATCTTGACATGGTTAACCTCCTCCTGAATCTACCTGAGATCGCGGAGCGAAGCATTGCAGAATTCAATCAAACTTGTATCCTTATAGCAGCATCAAGAGGACACACAGGTTGGAATCATAGTTTTCTATAGCAATTCTGAATGTTACTTTATGTTTTACAACTTACCTTCATGGATTGTGTTTGATTCTGCATCATTTCACTATCTCACCACAGAAGAAGAAACAGTATTTCATATAGCTGTGAGGTATGGGTGCTATCATGCTTTGGAATACTTGGTGAAAGTCTCTAATGGCACAAACCTATTGCACTGCCAAGATAGATATGACACTGAATTGTCAATTAAGTACACAACTTCAGGTTCCAATGCATATTTCACCAAGATTTTCATTTATTCATGTCAAGATTTTAATTTTCAAATTGTAAACTTATGCAGTCTAATATCTTGTACTAAATAAAAATTTTAACAATTAGAAGCAGTGCAATATAATGGGAAAAGATAAAGCATAGCAGCACATGCCAAATTTGAAGGGGAAAGATAAACCTAGAGGTTGGATGGCTATGGGGAAGGAAGGGTTTTGAAGGGTGTAAAATTTACACTACAAGCTTTCCCGTCCCCTCCCTTCTCTTCCAAACGCAATTCACAAACAACCCTTATGGTACATTAATCAAAGCTTCTTCTTCATCTGCTGTTTCAAGCAAAGCAGCTATCATGGATATTTATTATCTTCATCCATCAATAAAATAATGGGATAAATGGAATGCTAATAAACGAAGGCTATTGGGCTACATAGAGTATAAATCTTTAAAAAAAGTTCTTCAATAAATACACTATAAAAGCATTGGAAACTACAAAGTTTTAGTTTTTATAATAAGTTATTTTTACATTAAACACCTTAACAAATTCCCTTTAGCAAAACTGTAAAAGAAAGATAAAATATTCTATTAAGACTGAAGAGCGATATCAAGAAAAAAAATATTTCAATAGATCTATAAGATTAGCAAAGGCGCACCTGATGTTTCCCATCAGTTGTGCTGATTTTAAAGGGATGCCAGTCTGGGTCCTTAAGATACTCTTCCCACAGTGAACACAGTTCTAAAGCTCTCTCTTCTGCTTCCTCATCATTATATCTTTTCCCTCATAAATTCAACGAACGGTCTAATATCAAGTTCCCCCATTCTCCTCACACCAATATTGCCACGAGTACACGTCTTTAACTCCCTGAAACATTTAAAATATAAGAAACCATGGAGAAAGGAAAGGAAGTTTCAATGTTCAGAGCATAAAAATCCATGAGCCACAAGTCAGGTAACAGACGAGAACTGAATATCGTCACAATATGACTGTTGCACCATTACAAGCCAGCATTGCTGGTCTCTTCTATAGGTACAGTTTTAGAGACCTATGAATTAGAAATAATCAATTGGGCGACATTTTAATTAGATATCAAATAAATAAGTTTTGATTTTAATGGAGTTACTTTGTTACCTTGATTTCTAACTGAATAAATTAAACTTTTGGCAAAAAAAAGAGAGAGAAAGAATGCACTATAAAAGAAACCTTAATTTAAAACAAAGTATATTTCATCTCCAAAGAAATTTTTATTTCTTTCATTGTGGTTCATACAGGATAGTTTCATCAATCAGTTAATATCTTATCTGATTCATATAAGAATTTATTGAGCTGACAACAAGCAAAACCTGTGTTTATAAAATGACCGGGTCATATTCCAATGATAGCCAAGAAATCAGATATCAAAGTATTAAAAAAAACAGGACCTGATTGAACAGAGGCGCTTACAGTGTAGTTCAAAAAAAAATATGCACTTTGGAATACTTTTCAATATGCGCTTATCAGGGAAAACAAAAAACTTACACTAATCAATACTTTTGGAGCATCCTGCAGCTCATCGTTGCTCTTACGCTCTTTAACAATTAGTGCTTGGTTCAATGTCCCTATCTCTCGAAGTGACTGTTCCTTATCTCTTAATTCGTTATATAAAATATCCATCACATTCAAAACTTTAGAATCTCCATCATCTTCCATGTGCTTCATGACATTTAATTTTCCTTTTAGTTGGTGAATCTCCAACTCCAATTTTTGTTTCATATCCAATTGTTTTCAAGCTGGATAATTTTAGCATGGAGTTCTTCTTTTTGTCGCTGGATAAACAAATAGTCAAATAGCATTAACAATTACACCTTTTTGCAATATAAAGTATAAACAAAGCCTTAAAACAGGTTATGCAAACCTCCTGATTTGCAGCCATTAGCCTTCTCTTGTTCATGAACAGCAATCTGAAGAGAGCTGTTTTTCATTGCATTCTGAAAAGACAATAAAATGAGGATTATCAAATAAACCTATCTTACATGAAGGTACATCAGTCATCAACCTCTTAAGCCCAGCCTAAATGATAGCATAGTATACTAAGGACAAGAAGTAAAATTAACAGGAAAGAATTATTTTCCTTCACAAATAAGCACATTGGAAAGCATTATTTGCTATATGAGTTTTCACCGGTGATCAAATTGTTATGAAATATGTGTATTGTGACAATCCTAAACTGACCTCTTTAGGCTGTGCTTGAAACTTCAAGGCAGAAAATTTCTTCGTATTAAGGCACTGCATGACATGACATTAACAATTGAGTATTTAAATAATCAGGAAGGAAAAGTATAGATACAAAACCTCTGACACTAGATATATAGCTCAGTGTTGTAAACTCACATTTTTTCTGAGAATGATCTGGTATTGAGGGTCTACTTTGAACATGATAAGCTTTTGTTGTCATTGCCAAAACTTGCATAGCACTAATTGCAGCCAGTCGATTTTCTTGCTGAAGATATAACTGAGCAACTTTCCCAGAAAAGAAAGCAGCTTTTCTCTGGTACCCAAGATTACCATACAAACGAGCAATTTCAATATATAATACAAGTCTATCACTTGCATCAATTAAAGATTTAGCACCATTGGCAGCAGAGGTCAACAACTCAACCACCTCCTTAAATCTTAAAACCTTCCAAAACTGGAAAAATTGAGCAAGGAATCAATCCTAGTGGTTTATAGCAACAAAGATAACTGTGTCACTTGCGCTATGTAATACAAAAAAAATCAAAAGATACCAATAATAAAAACATTTCCAAAACTAAACAATTCATCAGGACTCAATCCCTCAAAATTGAACATATTAAGGCAGTAAGGCAGTTTTATGTTTTAACACTTGGAAAAACAGAATCAGAATCAGTTCATTTGATGCTAAATCTTTGAAAACACTAAAAATCTCATTGGATCATGGTGGCAAGTAAGCTCAGCTAGAATTGGAAGCACACCGGAGAATCAAATGAGAGGGAAAGAGAATCACTTGGGAAGCATCGATGCACAAGCGAAGAAGAGTAGGACCTACAGAAAGCTTTGAATTGATCAATTACTAAGTCGAGATCAGGAGAGGAAGGGCAATGGCAGAGTCCGACGTGGAAGGGAGAGGGTGAGGAACTGAGGATAGACTGCTGCTATCCGAGAGATTAGGGGTGAGGTTGCTCTTTATCAGTAAATTGATATACAAAGAAGAAGAATAATTTTTTAGATATATTTTTCATTCTGGTATGAAGGGGATAGGAAAGATTAGATTAGGATTCATGATAACCAAAGAAATTTTTTAGTTTATATGAATAATGAAATATATTTTGGTTTTAATTTTTAAATTGATTCATATTTAAAATTATAAAACTAAAGTTAATTGAATTTTGATTAAATTAAAGAATTAGGGTTGTTTTTCTCTAATATAAAAAAAAGATATTTAAGTCTTTTTGTAATAATTAAATAAAATTTATTTTTATTTTTATTAAAGTATAAGGGTGATTTAGTAAAATCATTAATATGATATATATTTAAAAAAAATTAATTATTAACGTGGAAAACATAATCCACATGTCATGTTTTAATTTAATCATATTTTTATTGTACTGGTACGTATAAATTTATCGCCGTACTGAAATAAACACCACAATAATTAATTAATACAAGCAGAAAAATTTAGAATAGTGTAATATATAACGCAGTGCACAATTCAATCGATTGAATAACACAACCAATCGATTGAATTGTGAAAAGACATAAATTGATTGGATAACACAAACAATCAATTAAATTAGGAAAAAACCCACATGCCTTGCGAAATTCAATCGATTGAATTTTCAAGAAATACGATTTCATCAACGTTTACGGATGTAACAAATCAAGGACAAAATTCTAATTGATTAGAATTACCAAAATATTTAGAGTAAAGTATTTTTTTGTCCCAACGTTTGGGGTAAATCTCAAAATTGTCCCTAACGTTTTAATCGTCCTATTTACGTCCCTAACATTTTAAAATTGACTCAATGTTATCCTACCATTAGGGATCCGTTAATAAAATTAACGGCGGGACAAAATTGAGACGATTTTGAAACGTTAGGGACGTAAATAGGACTAAAATGTTGGGGACAAAAACGATACATAGAAATAAATTTTAATTTTATTCTTCAATAATATCAATTTTTACTGTACATAGTATTCAATTATTTTTAATCATATTTACACTTAATCACCTTATTTTTATTCTAAATAAATTTATTTTTTTAATTTTACATTTAAAGTAATGTATTTTTTTATAAATAAATAAATTTTACACTTGTATTCTAAATAAATAATGTAATGTGATTAGAATGAAAGTGTAAAACTATAAAAAAAATTTTGTAATGTGATTAAGTAATGAAAGTAAAATTACATTATTTATTTAGAATGAAAGTATAAACTTTATTTATTTATAAAAAAATTATATTACTTTAAGCGTAAAATTATAAAAAAATTAATTTATTTAGAATGAAAATAAGGTGATTAAGTGTAAATATGATTAAAAATAATTAATACTATGTACAGTAAAAAATTGATATTATTGAAAAATAAAATTAAAATTTATTTCTATGTATCGTTTTTGTCCTCAACGTTTTAGTCCTATTTACGTCCCTAACGTTTAAAAATCGTCTCAATTTTGTCCCGCAGTTAATTTTATTAACAGATCCCTAAAACAGATCCCTAACAACATTGAGTCAATTTAAAAACGTTAGGAACGTAAATAGGACGATTGAAACGTTAGGGACAATTTTGAGATTTACCCCAAACGTTGGGGACAAAAACAATACTTTACTCAAAATATTTATTATGATTAATAGAAGATCTAATTTGTTATTATTTTTGTTTTTTATTATTAATAAACATGATAAATGAATAATTAAAATAATATATAAAAAATTAATTTGTAATTAAAATTAAATAAGAACTATTTAACAGTTATTAAAAAACTTAAAAAACATGTTTTGTTTATGTAACCATTTAACGGTATAAGACTATTGAATCCGATATCTGATCTTTTAATATTTTTCGTAAAATAAACTATAAAGTGAAGAGAGAGAAATTACAAGTCTAAATAGCAGTACTGAATAATAACAAAATGGAGATAAACATGTTTTCATTAAAATTTTACTATAAAGAAGAACAAACACACTGCAAATAATCTTTTAAAATAATAATAAAAACACTAAAGAAATGAGCTAGAATAACACCAGACAGGAGGACACATGAACTTTTCTTCGCATAATAGAAAATGACAACTTCCATCGTCCAAGTTGAAGATGCCAATATCTTGATATTCGGCACGGTACGGTTTCAATTCTAATAGGTTATCTGTAAAGTAGATTTGATTTCCTTTGGTTTGAAGACTTGCAGGCAGCATTTGAACAGAAGAGTTGAGTCCAATCATCAGTACGTAATTTTTCAAACTATCTAGTCTGGACCATTCTTTTGCATTCTTCTTTAATTCATAGATATCAAATTTGGAAGTCCAGTGACTTACAGGCATAAAATGTCTCGCCAACATCAATAAACTTCCGTTAGCACACCCAACCAAATATTTAAGCTGGTAAGGACCCACCGCAGCATCAGAGGGAGGTTTGGCTTCATGAATACCACCTGCAGGCCCTGATTTTGTGTTTGTATCAAATTCGTATAGCTGGCCATCTTCGTCTACTGCATATATCTTCTCTCCAAAAAATATGACATCATGAAACGATATGACATCATGAAACGACGGTTTTCTAGTTAAAAGATCTAACCATCTCTTATCATTTGGTTTGTAAAAGGCTAATGTACAACGAGGTCCATATATGGCCACTGCCAAAAAATCTTTATTGTCATTGCTAGGACATGAATTTATAATAACCTTCCAAACCTGGGTACTATTTTTGAAACTCCTCGATATCCGCAAATTATCCCCATTGTCATTATACCAATTCCAAACAGTATATTCAAAGCCATAATTGTTAGGATTGTAGTCAATTATATCCGGAAAAGTTGATAGTGGAGGAAGATCTAAACGGACCTTTGTAAATGCATTTAACATATACATCGAACATTGGTACATATCCAGGACGATCAACCATCCACCAAAAGAACCACGGATCAATTTGTTCTGCATCTCTGGTAGCTTGAGATGGTGGATCTCGTCTTCATCAAGAGACTGAATATCAAGCGGTACTTCATCAGCAATAGGTAAGTTCATGAGATGGTAGATCTCCTCGTCTTCATAAATATGAGTACTGGAAGATTCTTCAGGTACCACCAGCCACAAAATCTCGCTGGAGATATCTGGAAGTTTCAAGCTCCATTGCTTGCAAACTAAACGAAGTTGGATGAAATCATCGTACGAATAGAAGTGCTCTGCAATTTCCTTCAAGATGTAATCATGAATGTTTGCCCATCCATCAATGTCGTCACCCATATCTCAGACTCAAGCTATGTTATTCCCAGATATCAGGTGAGACGCAAACTGCAGAAGCCAGGATTTGTTTGAAGTTTGCTGTGTTTGTTATGTATATATAGGATTTGTTTGAGCCTCTTCAAAAATATTAAATTTTTTTTTTAAAGGATCTTTAAACAAATATTTTATATTTAGGGCGGGTGAGCTTCTAAAAAAATATTTTTTTTTGAGTTATCTTTTTTTAAAAGATCTTATGAAAGAGTAAAAGTAATTTTATATTTGGATATCTAATGCAAAAAGATATTTTTATTTATCAATTATGTTTGGGTATAACAATATAAAGTACTTTTTTGTTTATTTATTACATGAAAAATATTTTTTTTAAGAAAAAAGATCTTTTAAAAAAAGATGTAAATTATAACTTCTCAAAAAAAGATTTTTTTTTTATTTTTCTAGTGCTTTTACTTTTACTACTAAAAATTTGCCAAACACACTAAAAAATAAAAAAAAAATCTTTTTTCATTGAAAAAAAATATTTTTTATCAAAATAATGACGCCCAAACAAGCACTTAAATATTTGATATAAAAATATTTTTTACTTAATAATTATATTTAAATATAATAATATAAAAATATTTATAAAGTTATTATGTTAACAATATGTTTTTTAAATAAAGAAATTTTAAAAATATATAAATTATCATTTTTTAAAAAATATTACTTTTATTTTGCTAATATTTTTACTTTTATTATTAAAATTTTGTTAAACACACTAATTTTTTTTCTAATAATTGAATAATACCTAAACAAACTCATAGTGTCTTGTTTGTTGCATATCTCTGTTTATTTATTTGGGTAGATTTTATCCCATCTTATTTAATTTCAATTTTCAAATTTTGTTGAAAAATTAAAATTAAATTGAGGAGGATATATAACTACTTTTTTTTGGGGACGCTATCAAATATGAGTTTGGAATCTATCTATCTAATACAGTAATAGTGTGATACCTCACATGATCATATTGGAAATTCGGGATCTGTATCATTAATTATTTATTGTTCAAAACTTTTATTTAACTTTTTGGAGGAAAAATCTAATTTAATAATCTTTCTGTTTCTTCTT
Organism: Arachis stenosperma; assembly: GCF_014773155.1. Lineage (NCBI taxonomy): Eukaryota > Viridiplantae > Streptophyta > Magnoliopsida > Fabales > Fabaceae > Arachis > Arachis stenosperma. Next base: position 581,343 of record NC_080383.1, on the reverse strand, counting down.
TTAGAAATCAAAACAGAAAATAAAAAGAAAAACACAAAGCAGCAACAGCACAGCAGAGCCAGAACCCAGAAATCAAATAATCATTCAACAAAAAATAAAAAACACAACATAGCAGCACACTAAAGCCAGAGCAAATCAATTATTTCAACAAAAACACAAAATCCCTGTAATCATTCAATGATTTCACAATAGAGAATAAAACAAAAAACAAAGAACAAGTGCGCGTGATACTGACCTTCGAGAGGGGTTGAGCACAACGGAGAGCAAGACGACAGACAGCAGTTCAGCGCGATGAGATGACGGCAACAAGACGACCACGAGCAGGACGAAGACGATGGAGGATGGGCGCCGGCGAGGAAGAAGAGAGTGAACAGGGGGTTTGACTTGGATAACACCGACAGTACAAAAAGAGACTCCTCGGACAGTCACGGACGGCGGCAGTGGGTCACTCCGTTCGGCGGCAGTGGAGACTAGCTAGGTTTTCACTTTTTCTTTTCTTTGAGTGAACGAATGAAACTATGACAGGAACGAAAGAGCGGAGAGAGCATCCAGAGGATTTCTTTTATTTAAATTAAATAAATATAATATTTATCGATTTAAATAACATGTAAGTATTTAAATACACTTTGAGTCACATATCGGATACAGTTGAAAAAACTTAATTTTTATTTACAAACATTATAATATTTTTATAAATTTAACACTACATGTATTATTATAAAAAAATTACGATTAAAACAATATCAATTTTTTTAGATTAATCCAATTCTTAAAAATTACATCTTGTCCTACGTATTTAAAATTAGTGATTCGAAAATAATTAGTACATTATTTTTTTAAAACTCAATCCATTTGAATTCGTACTCAAAGAAGGTACAAAAAAATAGATTAAATTAAATTGATTTAAATTTTAAAAAAATAAAGTTATACGTATTCAGTTACATGATGAGAAAAAAATTTTAGTAAGTGTTTAGATATTATATTAAAACAAACGTGAAATTGAAAAAATAAGTACAACAGAAAAAAATGAAGAGAAATAATTTCGTTTCTTCTCGTCATGAAATCAGACACGTAACTTTTTATTCTGATCACATCACTTTTAATTCCTAATATTCTCTCACATACTTAATATTTTAAATTTTTACACGTAACTTTTTATTTCTCGTAAAACTTTATTTCAAGTTTAAATCAATCCAATTCGAATTATTTTTTATGTACTTTTTTTTAGTTCTAATTCAAATATGTTAGTTTTTAAGAAAATAATGTTTTCCATGTTGATATATATTTTTTTTACGAAAATATTGTAACGTTATATATAAAAATTGTCCTGTTCGCACGTATCTCGGACATAGTTGTCAGAACTGAATCGGTAATTGAACCGATCAAACTACTAGATTACTGGGTCATTGGTTCAACCGGTGAGTCACTAGTTGAACCGGTTAACCCAGTCCTATGCAAATAAAAAATAAAAAATAATAAAAAAATTTAAAGTTAAAATTTAAAATACATATTTTTACTAATATTTTAAGAATATTCAACTATTCTAAAATAATATGAAACATAAATAATAAGTATTTTGTTAATTTTATTCTATCATAAATATTTTATTTTGTTTTTATATTAAAATAATAATTATTTTCAAATTTTAATAATTTATTAATAAATTTATATCTATTATACTATTATATACTACAAGTATTTATTAAAAAAATAAGTAAATTTATAATTATTGTTAAATAAAAATATCATTAATTTAAAAATAAATAAGTTTATAACTAAAAATTAAAATAAATTAAATAGAAGTAAATATATTTGATAAAAATATCTATATATATAATAATTTGTAAACATATTAACCAAAATTGTGATAACCTGGTGGTTTGACTTGCTCTTTTTTCATTGAGGAAGGAGTTCGAACCCCATCCCACCCATTTTAAAAAATCTAATTTTCAACGGTTTGGTTGGATCGATTTTTAACGGTTTGGTTTTCAAAATGACACCGCATTAAGCAAACCGGCCAGTTATCGATCCAAACTGAAAGTTCAGCGATTTTTCTCCAATTCTATCATTAACGGTTTTTAATGGTGAACCGAATCACTTGTAATGCCAATTTTTTATCGGACCGATTCAACCAACTGGTCTAATCTAATTTTGAAAACCATGGGTCAAATAGGAGGCCAAGGTAAATCTAATACAAGAAAGGTTGGATCTTGTACTAGTGAATATAAAGTGGCTGACCATATATCCCTCTTTAGTGGTTATTAGGCTTGTGGAAAATGGATCGGGTCCTATTCCTTTCTTATTAGAAAACACCCCACAAATGGAAGCTATAAAGAGAAGGTTTAAATTCTAAGCAAGATGGTGTGAGAACAAAAAAGCCATAGAAGTCATTAAAAAAGTTTGGAGCATTAATTTTAGTGGATCAACGATGTATATACTAGTCCAGAAAATCAAGGCATGCAGACACGAATTGGTTTAATGATAATGTTCTAGTAAATATAATTCAAAGAAGGTTATAGAAGAATTGCAACAGGAATTAGAATTGTTGAGAGAAGTTGAGAGTGTTGAGGGTTGGAAATTAAAGAGTTGGAGAAAAATTGGAGGAAGCGGTCATCCAAAAAGAGAAGTGTTGAGAAAAATTTAGAATTTGGTGGCTCAAAAAAGGGGACCGAAACACCCAAAATTTTGACCAGAAGTTAAAAATGAGAACAAACCGAAACAAGATTTGGAGGATAGTTTGGGAGAACGGTGAAGTTGCTAGCTCAAGAGCTGAAATTAGTGCAGTGGCAGAATCATACTTTATAGATCTATTCTCCTCTACTTGTCATGGAGACTTAGAAAACCTCTTCACATACTGAGTCGAAAGTGACAGCTAACATGAATTGAAAGCTCCAACGGCTAATTACTACGACAAAAGTGAAAAAAGCTACTTTCAGTATCAACTTAGAGAGTGTTCCGGGTGATGATAAAATAATTGTGAAATTCTTTCAGTACTATTGGAATTTAGTTGGAAGGTTATTTTCAAAGCTATTCACAATTTTTTTGCAAAAGGTAGAATATTGAGAAGTTTTAATAACACCCACATTTACCTCATTCCAAATATTTCAAGTGCTAGTAATATGACATAAATAAGACCTATTAGTTTATTTTCAATTGTTTACAAGATTATTTTTAAAGTGTTGGTGCATAAAATGCAACATGATGAATAAAGTGATCAGTTTAACCCAAAATGCCTTCATTAAAGAAGATTTATTTCTGATAATATCCTAGTTGCACACGAATGCATGCATTATCTCAAGAACAAAAAAAAAGGGATTTGGTAATAAAATGACGATCAAACTAGACATGAGCAAGACTTATGATATGGTAGAATGAAAGCTTCTATAGCTCATGATGGAAAAACTTGGATTTGACATTAGATGGTTTAATTGGATTCACGAGTTAGTTTCAACTATTTCTTATTCAGTCATTGTGAAATGACAACTCTATTGTTTTTTTGGGCTAAGTAGAGGTATCTGATAGGGTAATTTTCTATCTTCATATCTATTCCTGATTTATGCAAAAGATTTTTTTTTTTGTTATACAAGACAGAGCAAAACAACATTTTTACAAAAATCTAAGTATCTAAAAAGTATTTCAAAATAAATCATCTATTTTTTGCATATGATTCTATCATATTCTGTAAAATTAATATTGAAAATTGCGAAGAGATACTAAAATTTTTTTAGAGAATTATAGGATAAATAATTTTTTAAAAAAATTATGGATTTTTAATTTAAATGTTGTAATGTTAATTTAAATTAATATTTAAATTTTGAATTTGAAACATCAAATATTAAATATAAAATAGAATTTTATTTTTGTGAAAAAAAATATTCTTGTTTAATTATTTAATTTATTTTTTTAAATTCCAAATAAATTTTTTGAATTTCACCCACCAAAAGACCTATAAACATATCGTAAAGGCTAAATCACTAATGTCAATTCTACTGTAAAAAAGGAGAAATTCTTCTTTAGCTGATAAAGAGACGACGTGGAAAAAATACCCTATGAACACGTGTTACGTGTTCTCTGAACGAAGGCACATTCTGACTAAAAGTAGAAGATGCAGACGATACCACATAAGAAAATTAATTAGATCAGTATAATTTTCTGTTAATGATTATGATTATATTTTTTGGCTTTTTTATTTTGGAATCAGTAACTTTTATTGTTATTTAGTAGAAATAGGTCAAATTTTATTTTTAATAGATATAGTCTATCATGTAGTTAATTGGCTTGGCTTTAATTTACAATTTGTTATAAATTTTTTTAAAATATTAAACCTGACCTGTTTTTCAGTTTAGCTTGATCTGAATTCTGTTAAAAAGTTTATTAATTTTTTTTAAATAAAAAAATTATTTAAAAAAATTATTTTTTTAATAAAAATATTTATATGTAATATATCATATTTAATATTTATAAAAAATTTTAAATTTTAAAAGTATTTAAAATATATAAAAATATTTATAATAAAATATAATAAATTTAAAATATTTTATAATTTTATTAATAATAAAAAATTATTTATATATTTAATTATATTTTAATTAAGTTTAACAAACTAATAATATTAATTAGCGAATTTAAATTTGATCTATTAATATATTAAAATTTTATAATAATTTGAGTTTCAAATACAGATTAGACCGTCGATTCTTGACAAATTGTGTGACCTATTTCCATTCTTAGGTGTGAGCTATTTTGTTTTTTGTTTTTTGTTTATTGCAAACTTGGGTAATTGATCTTCAATTTTTACTCATTCGACATAGTATGAATTATATATATTTTTTAACACGATTGTTAACAAGTAGCAGAGTCTATATCTCCGTCCGACGAACAGATGCATCTTCTACTTCCTTTGTAGTTTGAACCATTACTCGTGAATTTTAAAATCATTTTTCCTTCTCCTAATTTTAAAATCATTTTCCCTTCTCATTATTATTATTATTATTATTATTATTATTATTATTATTATTATTATTATTATTATTATTATTATTATTATTATTATTATTTGTTCCGGTTTAGCCCAACTGGTGCATTGTTCGACCCAACCCGCGCAACCGACCCAGTGGGACTCATACACCAGAGTTGCAACCCAGACACCTGCTCCCTGGCAGCCAGTTATGCGACAGCTGTAAAAGGAAGCTTCCAGGAAAGGGACCTCTCCTGGGAGACCCGTCCTACTGACAGAGTATATATGGGGATGACCCTACCCCTCCCCCACAGTACGTCACTACCTCATTTACTCTCACTGTCATCTGTACCATTTCTGACTTGAACGTCAGAGTGTCATTGCAGGTCATGAAGTCTATGTCCTCATCCTCCGGGCCCAGATCAAGGCTGGTTCCTACCATCACATCCCTAGAGCTCCACCGACCCGACCGGAAGCCGAAGACCCGGACATTGGTGTCGTCTGTGGGGACTGGCCTGAATGGACTTTCTGTTGGGTCCTATGGAGGCAGATGACGGAGGCGAACCACGCGGAGGAGAGATGGCTACCCGAACTGGTAGGGTAGCCTTTGTGGCTTCTTCCCGTGAACGCACAAGACCACCCCCCCCCCCCGGCGACGACCTGAGCTCCCCTCGTACTCTCAGGAGTGGTGCCCCTTTGGAGGAACGGGGAGCGACAGCGCCAAAATAATGCAGGAGCTGCACCATAGGGCGCAGAATCTAGAGCGAGAGCTAGCAAGCAGAGAGGGCTATCAACCAGCTCCGGGGCAAGACCATTCCCAGTCTCCCCAGAGGAGGGGGTCTAGAGGGAGAATCCCTCGAAGGGACCATTCCAGACACACCCCGACCCCCCATCAGAATCAGAAAGCCAAGGGGAAAGCATGGAGTTGCCGAGAAGGCAGCGAGATCCCATCATCTACACTCGAGCTCCAGCGATACGCACCGGGGAGGAAACCCGGGAAGACAACTCAAGGAGACGGCGACACCCTATAATCATGGGGGCAACCCCTTTCCACCACTCCATCCTTGAGGTCCGGCTACCGAAGCACTTCAATAAGCCAATGAACATGAGGTACGATGGGACTCAAGACCCCCAAGAACATCTAACGGCCTTCGAGGCCAGGATGAATTTGGAAGGGGTGGGTGATGAAGTAAGATGTCACGCCTTCCCCGTAACATTAGCGGGGCCGGCAATCCGCTGGTTCAACGCTCTCTCGCAGGGCTCCGTGACAACCTTTGCTGACATAACCCGTGCATTCCTGGCTCAGTTCACCACACGCATCGCCAAAGCGAAGCACCCTCAACTTGTTAGGGGTGACGCAGAGGAGTGGGGAACTGATACGTGAGCATCTTGTCTATCTTTTCCTAGTGAATTTACATCTAATTTGTTGAGTTTAATTTAGAATTAATTAGATTTTAGCCACTATGGATGCTATTTTGAGTTTTGTGCAATTTTATTTATTTTAGGTAGCATTCGGATGGATTTGATGAAGTTTCTGCAGAGAAAGAGAAGAAACCAAAGAAATGACCAACGAAGACCGACGCGGACGCATGGCTCATGCGATCGCGCGAAATGGAGAGATCGCAATGACACGATCGCGTGCCTGACGCGAACGCGTGGACTGGAATCTGCGCAAACCACGCGAACGCGTAGACGACGCGGACGCGTCACATGCGCCACGTGCAGAAAACGCAGAAAAACGCTGGGGGCGATTTCTGGGCTGTTTTAACTCAGTTTTCAGCCCAAAAAATACAGATTAGAAGCTGCAGAATGGACAGAACAAGTGGTCTCCACCCATCAACTGAAGACTTGTTAATTAATTCTAATTTAAATTCAAATATTATCTTTTAGGAAAAGAGATGATTATTTTTAATTTTAGATAATTAGATTTTTAATTTATTAGGATTAAATATAAAAGGAATGCCAACAGGGTTATTCCAGAACAACATTATTTCATTCCCATTTACAATCCTAATTTTCTACTCTGAATCATGAGCAACTAATCCTCCATTGTTAAGGTTAGGAGCTCTGTTTATTTATATGGATTGATTTTATTACTTTTTCTATTTTAATTCATGTATGAATTTATGATTTAAGAATTGTTTTCGCTCTTCATCTTATGAATTTAGGTGGAACGGAAGTATGACCCTCTTTCTATTTGAGTTCTTGTAAAACTTAGAAAAGCTCTTTACTTGCACAACAGCTTGAAAACATATTCTCTTAAATTTTAATTATCTGAATTTAACAGGATATGTGACATATAATCCTTTTATTTCTTGGGTAATTAGAGTTTTTGTGGCATATGAACTAGAAATTGATTATCACCCTCTAATTGGAATTAATTGACCAAGGAATTGGCAGTTAATGAATTTTAGAGGAGACTAGGAAGGTCTAAGGAATTAGGGTCTAGTCACATACATTTTGCCATAAATTAAATCTTCCATAATTAGAATAGTTAGAAAGAAAAGTCAATCCAAAATATAGATAACTCTGAAACCTTAACTGTTTTCTTCCATATTTTCTTCCCAATTTATTTACTTGTCTTCCTTCAATATTCTTTATATTGTTTAATGTTTTTATTATTGCCCAAACATTATTTTCTATTTGTCTAACTAAGCCTATCAAACACTATTGTTGCTTAATCCATCAATCATCATGGGATCGACCCTTACTCACATAAGGTATTACTTGGTACGACCCAGTGCACTTGCCGGTTAGTAGTGTGGGTTGTAAAAACCGCATAAAGTTTTTGGCGCTGTTGCCAAGGATTGATAGTGATTGACAACTACCAGTTGTTTGGTTGCTTAGATTTGGCGTTTTATTTTTAATTTTATTTAAATTTTGTTTTTATTATTTTCGAAAAAAAAATATTTTTATCTCTTTACACAGGTTACCTCACTGGGAATTCTCTACACTTTGACATAGAGATTCCCATCTTTTCTTGTTTTTTGCTTGTTTATGCGCAGGAACAGAGACAAAGAACATCTCTTAGACTTTGATCCTGAACCTGAAAGGACTTTCAGGCGACGTTTACAACAGGCAAGACTTTATAAGGCTGCAGAATTCACTATGGATCCTAATAATGCTGATAATGCCAATGTGGCAAATCCTAATGTGAATGAGAAACAAAGGAGAGTACTTGGCTCTTACTCTGCTCCTACTGCAGACCTGTATGGAAAAAGCAGTGTGGTGCCTCCTATAGCTGCAAACAACTTTGAATTAAAACCACAACTGGTCACCCTGGTACAACAAAACTGCCAGTATCATGGTCTTCTCGACGAAGATCCAAATCAATTAATTTCAAATTTTCTGCAGATTTGTGATACTATGAAGACAAACGGAGTGAACCCAGATGTGTACAAACTAATGCTCTTCCCGTTTGCTCTGAAAGATGGAGCAAAACTATGGCTAGATTCCCAACCCAAGGAGAGCTTGGATACTTGGAACAAGGTAGTCACTGAGTTTTTGACTAAATTTTTCCTACCAAAGAAGCTGACTAAGCTTAGGGTGGCGGTTTAGACCTTCAAGCAAATGGAAGGCGAACTCTTTATGAAACTTGGGAGAGATACAAGCTACTGACTAGGCAATGCCCTCCATACATGTTCTCCAAATGGACCCAACTAGATATCTTTTATGAAGGCTTGGGTGAAATGTCCAAGATGTGCCTAGATAACTCTGCAGGAGGTTCATTGCACAAGAAGAAGACACCGGAGGAGAATATTGAGCTTATTGAATTGGTTGCTAGCAATCAATACTTATACTCGTCTAACAGGAATCCTGTGAACTCTGAGGCTCCTCAGAAAAAAGGGTGTCATGGAAGTAGAGACTCTTAATGCTCTTCTTGCTCAGAACAAGCTTATGTCTCAGCAAATAAGTCTACTTACTCAACATATGGGTGGCATGCAAGTCTCAGTTATCAACACCCAAACCCCCCTCAAGAAGCCTCTTATGACATGATAGGTAATTTTGTGCAGAATGATAATTATGATTATGCTCAATCTTCTTCTGAACAGGTCAATTACATAGGGAATGCTCCTAGAAATCCCAACAATGATCCCTATTCTAAGACCTACAATCAAGGGTGGAGGAATCACCCAAATTTTGGGTAGAGAGACCAATCTCAGAGACCTCAGAATTTCAACAATAATTCTCAAGGCGGCTTCCAACAGAATAATTACAATAACCGCCAATTTCATGCTCAACAACAACAACCACCTTATCAGGCAAACTCTAAATCCCAAGAAGATTCTAATTGGGAGATGATGATGAGTTTCGTGCAGGAAACCAGAGCCTCCATTAGAAACTTGGAAATGCAAATGGGCCAAATAAGCAAGCAATTACCTGAGAGGTCTGCAAGCACATTTTCAGGTGATACAGTGGTGAACCCAAGAGAAGACTGCAAGGTTATTCAGTTGAGAAGTGGTAAGGTAACTGGTTCTGAGATCAAGGCCAATGAAGAATTAGTTGAAAAAGAAGCTCCAGAGGAGAAGAAGGAAGAAGTAGAGCACACACCTCCTAAGCGTGCAGACAACCCTTTCCCTGATTCTCTTGACACTTATCCTACCTTGCCAAAGGCTCCTGAATACAAGCCAAAAATGCCATACCCTCAGAGGCTTCAGAAGGATTCCAAAGAAAAACAATTTTCTAAATTTTTAGATGTCTTCAAAAAGCTATAGATCAACATTCCTTTTGCAAAGGCTCTTGAGCAAATGCCTCTCTATGCTAAATTTATGAAAGAATTGTTGACCCACAAGAGGAATTGGAAGGAACAAGAGACAGTGGTGTTAACCAAGGAATGCAGTGCCATTATTCAACACAACCTTCCTGAGAAGAGGCCAGATCTAGGGAGCTTTGTAATTCCTTGCACCATTGGTGATGTCACCATTCAGAGAGCTTTATGTGACCTTGGAGCTAGCATCAATTTAATGCCACTTTCTGTGATGAAAAAGCTTCAAATTGAGGAGGTAAAACCCACTCGTATTTCTCTTCAACTTGCTGATCTTTCTATTAAATTACCTGTAGGTGTTGTTGAGGATTTACTTGTTAAAGTAGGACCATTCATTTTCCCTATTGATTTTGTTATATTAGACATGGAAGAGGAGGTAAAATCCTCTATTATACTTGGTAGATCCTTTTTAGCTACAGGTAGAACTCTGATTGATGTGCAAAACGGTGAATTAACCCTGAGGGTCAATGAAGAATAGGTGGTTCTTCATTATTTTGAAGCTCTCAAGCACCCTAATGATTCTAAAGGGTGTATGAGAATAGATGTTATTGAACCACTTGTTCAAGAGGTACTGAAAGCTGAGGTGCTGGACGACATTCTGGATCCCACTTCTGAATATGAATTGGTTGAAGTTGATGATTCACCATCCCAGAAGGATATGGTTCACACGCCTAAAGCAGAGGAGGAACCCCCCAAAATTGAGCTCAAATCCTTACCTCCTCTGAAATATGTGTTCTTCGGTGAGAATGACTTATATCCAGTGATTATTAGCTCTTCCCTGAAGTCTGAAGAGGAAGAGGCGCTTATTTCAGAGCTCAGGATCTATAAAACAGCTTTTGGGTGGACCATTAGTGACTTAAAGGGGATTAGTCCAACCAAGTGTATGCACAAGATCCTCCTTAAAGATGATGCTAAACCAGTTGTGCAACCACAAAGGAGACTTAATCCAACCATGAAAGAGGTGGTCCAAAAAGAGATAATGAAACTATGGAAAGCAAGAATTATTTACCCTATTTCTGACAGTCCTTGGGTAAGTCCTGTGCAGGTAGTTCCCAAGAAAGGAGGGATGACAGTGATCAAGAATAAAAAGAATGAGCTTATTCTTACAAGAACAGTCATAGTCTGGAGAATGTGTATAGACTACAGAAGGCTCAACACTGCCACAAGGAAGGATCATTTCCCCTGCCTTTCATTGATCAGATGCTTGAGAGGTTAGCTAGTCATGCATTTTATTGTTTCCTAGATGGATATTCTGGATATAATCAAATTGCAGTGGACCCTCAAGATCAGGAGAAGACAGCATTCACATGCCCCTTTGGAGTATTTGCCTACAGAAGAATGCCTTTTGGACTTTGCAATGCTCCAGCAACTTTTCAAAGGTGTATGCTTTTAATTTTTTCTAATATGGTTGAAAAGTTTATCGAGGTATTTATGGATGACTTTTCTGTTTTTGGTAATTCTTTTGAATCCTGCCTTAAGCATTTATCTCTTGTCTTGAAACGGTGTCAAGAATCAAACCTTATTTTAAATTGGGAAAAATGTCATTTTATGGTTATAGAAGGTATTGTTCTTGGACACTGGATCTCAAGTAAGGGAATTGAGGTTGATAGAGCAAAGGTGGAGGTAATTGAAAAATTACCACCACCAACTAATGTTAAGGCAGTCAGGAGTTTCTTGGGTCATGCAGGATTTTATAGAAGATTTATAAAAGATTTTTCAAAAATTGCTAAACCTCTAAGCAACCTGTTGGTTGCTGATATTCCTTTTGTCTTTGATTCTGATTGTTTGCATGCTTTTGAAACTCTAAAATCAAACCTTACCTCTGCTCCCATTATAGCTCCCCCTGACTGGGATCTACCATTTGAATTAATGTGTGATGCTAGTGACTTTGCTATAGGAGCTGTTTTAGGACAGAGGCATAGTAAGCTTGTACATGTCATTTATTATGCCAGCCATGTGTTAAATGATGTCCAAAAGAATTACACAACTAAAGAAAAGGAATTATTAGCTGTTGTGTATGCTGTTGATAAGTTTAGGTCCTATTTACTTGGTCCTAAGGTTATTATTTATACTGACCATGCTGCTTTGAAGTATCTTCTAACCAAACAGGATTCTAAACCAAGATTAATCAGATGGGTGTTGCTCCTTCAGGAGTTTGATATTGAGATAAAAGACAGGAAAGGGTCAGAAAATCAAGTAGCTGACCATCTCTCCAGAATTGAGCCTAAAGCAGGAGTACAACCACCAGCAGCTGTGACTGAGACATTTCCGGACGAATAATTGTTCCTCATTCAGCAGGCACCATGGTTTGCAGACATTGCAAATTATAAGGCCATGAATTTTATCCCAAGGGAGTACAGTAGGCAACAAGTGAAGAAGCTATTGACTGATGCAAAGTACTACATTTGGGAGAAACCATACCATTTTAAAAGGTGTTCAGATGGAATCATCCGAAGATGTGTCCCAGATGAAGAAAAATAGCAGATTCTTTGGCACTGTCATGGTTCCGAGTATGGAGGCCACTTTGGTGGTGAAAGGACAGCTACAAAGGTCCTTCAGAGTGGGTTTCTACTAGCCGACTCTCTTCAAGGACTCAAGAGCATTTGTGAAGCACTGTGGCAGATGTGAAAAAGCTGCAAATCTTCCTGCAAACCATAAAATGCCACAACAGGGGATTCTTGAGGTTGAGTTGTTTGATGTGTGGGGTGTTGATTTCATGGGACCTTTTCCACCCTCACATTCAAACAACTATATTCTAGTGGCAGTTGACTATGTGTCCAAGTGGGTGGAAGCTGTGGCTTTGCCCACCAATGATACCAAAGTGGTAATGAGCTTTCTTCAGAGATATATCTTTAGCCGGTTTGGTGTCCCAAGGACACTCATTAGTGATGGAGGAAGCCATTTCTGCAACAGATAGCTGGACTCTCTTTTGCAGAGATATGGAGTCCGTCATAAAGTGGCAACCCCCTATCACCCTCAGACAAGTGGACAGGTTGAAGTTTCCAACAGGGAACTTAAGAGGATTCTAGAGAAGACCGTCAGTGTTTCAAGAAAGGACTGGTCTAGGAAGCTTGATGATGCTCTCTGGGCATACTGGACAGCGTATAAGACTCCCATTGGCATGTCCCCTTACCAGTTGGTCTATGGCAAAGCCTGTCACTTGCCAGCTGAGATGGAGCATAAAGCTTACTGGGCAATCAGGTACCTGAACCTTGATTCAGAAGCTGCAGGAATTAAGCGAATGCTTCGGTTGAATGAGCTTGATGAATTCAGATACTCAGCCTATGAGAATGCCAAGCTCTATAAGGAGAGAAATAAGATATTGCATGACAAGAAGATAGCCATTAGAGTCTTTGAGCCAGGACAGAGAGTGCTTCTGTATAATTCAAGGCTCAAATTCTTTCCCGGGAAGCTGAAATCTCGGTGGTCAGGACCATTTGTAGTTACCAGAGATTCACCATATGGTCATGTGGAAATACAGGAAGAGAATTATGACAGGAAATTCACAGTGAATGGCCAGAAGTTGAAGCACTATCTTGGAGGCGAGATTGATCGCCAGAGGTCCACTCATCTGCTGAACTAGCAGAACTAACCGTCAATCTAGTGACGTTAAAGAACCGCTTGTCGGGAGGCAACCCGATAATTTCGTATCCTTAGTTATTTTTTGTAGTAGTAGTTTTCCTACCTATTTGATTCCATTGAGTTCTTGCTAATTTTCTGATCATGCAGCTATCTTAAAACAGGAGCCGGATACTAACCTAAAAAAAATTTAAAATTACAGAGAGTTGCGAGGGAGTGGCGCTGGAATAGTGCCTTTGGCACAAATTGATCCACGCGACCGCGTCGCTGACGCGTCCGCGTCATGTAGGAAAACTGCCTCCCACGCGTCCGCATCGCTCACGCAAACGCGTGACCTCAAAATCGACGTAAATAATGGTGTATGGCAGTAAGTTTAGCTGGAGTAGCACTGGAACCATGCTAGGAGCACAATTCACTCCACGCGTCCGCGTCGTTTTTCAATATAGGCTATCCACGCGACCGCGTCACCCACAATTTTGGCAGATTGGGTTTTTAACCAGAAAGTCGTGCTGGCACGTGGCTGCCTTCGCGCGAATTGCACAAAAAATAGGGCACGCGGACGCGTGCATGATGCGATCGCATCACTTCAATAGCGCGCTAACCGCGCAAACGCGTGACCCACGCGTCCGCGTCGCTTGCGCCACACTAGTTCCGCCCAGTTTTCTTTCTCTTTCTCCCACTCCTAATTTTCTCTTATTATTTTATCCTCTTCTTTTTCTTTCTTCATAATAACTTATATCTTTCTATTTTCAGTTCTTCTTTGCTTAAGGACAAGCAAACCTTTGAGTTTGGTGTTGACGCTTCGCTTAAAGGTTTTCTATTTCTTCCTATGGCACCAAAAGGGAGGCAAATCATCTTCATTGAGGAGTACAGCCTGAAGAATAAAATGACCGCTGATGAGCGGATAATTTGTACGCTTTTTGGCATTGTTTTTAGTATGTTTTTGGTAGTTTTAGTTGAGTTTTTATTATATTTTTATTAGTTTTTAGTTAAAATTCACTTTTCTGGACTTTACTATGAGTTTGTGTGTTTTTCTGTGATTTCAGGTATTTTCTGGCTGAAATTGAGGGATCTGAGCAAAAATCTGATCCAGAGACTCAAAAGGACTGCAGATGCTGTTGGATTCTGACCTCCCTGCACTCGAAGTGGATTTTCTGGAGCTACAGAAGCCCAATTGGCGCGGTCTCAACGGCATTGGAAATTAGACATCCTGGGCTTTCCAGCAATATATGATAGTCCATACTTTGCCCAAGATTTGATGGCCCAAACCGGCGTTCAAAGTCACCTCAAGAAATTCCAGCGTTAAACGCCGGAACTGGCACCTAATTGGGAGTTAAACGCCCAAACTGGCATAAAAGCTGGCGTTTAACTCCAAGAAGAGTCTCTACACAAAAATGCTTCAATGCTCAGCCCAAGCACACACCAAGTGGGCCCGGAAGTGAATTTTTATGTCATTTACTCATCTCTGGACATCTAGTTCTTAGATCATTTGGGGGCTGGCCTCACGGCCATGTCTAAACCTTGTTCTTATGTATTTTCAACGGTGGAGTTTCTACACACCATAGATTAAGGTGTGGAGCTCTGCTGTACCTCGAGTATTAATGCAATTACTATTGTTCTTCCATTCAATTCCGCTTATTCTTGTTCTAAGATATCACTTGTTCTTCAACTTGATGAATGTGATGATCCGTGACACTCATCATCATTCTCACCTATGAACAAGGTGACTGACAACCATTCTTGTTCTACAAGCAACCAAGGCTTAGTGAATATCTCTTGGATTCTTTAATCGGAATCTTCGTGGTATAGGCAGGACTTGATGGCGGCATTCAAGAGAATCCGGAAGGTCTAAACCTTGTCTGTGGTATTCTGAGTAGGATTCAATGACTGAATGACTGTGACGTGCTTCAAACTCCTAGCAGGCTAGGGCGTTAGTGACAGACGCAAAAGTATCAATGGATATTATTCCGGCCTGAACGAGAACCGACAGATGATTAGCCTATGCTGTGACAGAGCATCAGGGACGTATTTTCACTGAGAGGATGGGAGGTAGCTGCTGACAACAGTGAAACCCTACACGAGCTTGCCATGGAAAGGAGTAAGAAGGATTGGATGAAGACAGTAGGAAAGCAGAGAGACGGAAGGGAAGGTATCTTCATACGCTTATCTGAAGTTCCTACCAATGAATTACATAAGTATCTCTATCTTTATATTTATGCTTTATTCGTTTATCACTATACCCAATTGAGTCTGCCTGACTGAGATTTACAAGGTGACCATAGCTTGCTTCATACCAACAATCTCCGTGGGATCGACCCTTACTCACGTAAGGTATTACTTGGACGACCCAGTGCACTTGCTGGTTAGTTGTGCGAAGTTGTAGTGATCACAATTTCGTGCACCAAGTTTTTGGCGCCGTTGCCGGGGATTGTTTGTGTATGGACAACTGACGGTTCATCTTGTTGCTTAGATTAGGTATTTTTTTTTCAGAGTTCTTAAGAATGAATTCTAGTGTTTCAAGGTGATGTTCTTATCATCACCAAAGCTGATTGATCCTCATCAATTGAGCTCTTGAATGCAATGTCCTGCTGAAGCTTAGCTAGCTATGTCTAATTCCTTTAGACTAAAGCTTTAGACTAACATTGCATGATTCCTGGAATTCTAATTAAGAATTTTGATACCTTTATTTTCCTTTTCACTTAATTTTCGAAAAAGCACAAAAAAATTGCAAAATCATAAAATCCAAAAATATTTCTTGTTTGAGTCTAGAGTCTCATCTTAAGTTTAGTGTCAATTGCATGTTTCTGTTCTTATTGCATTCATGCATGTGTCCTCATTGATCTTCAAGTTGTTCTTGATGATTCCCTTGTTTTGATCTTTGAATTCTGTTGACTTGAGTGTTTTGTTGTTTCTCATGTGCATTCTCATTTTGTTAGTGTTAATAGTATACAAACTGCTAAGTTTGGTGTCTTGCATGCATTGTTATTTGATTTTAGTTGCATTTTGATTATTCCTCATTATTAAAAATCCAAAAATATTTTTAATTTGTGTCTTTTCAAGTCAATAATACAGAGAATTGAAGATTCAGAACATACTGCAGAGGAATCACACAGAAAAAGCTGGGCATTCAAAAATGTCCAGTGAAGAAGACAGACTGGCGTTTAAACGCCAGCCAGGGTGCCTGGCTGGGCGTTTAACGCCCAAAAGGGTAGTAGTTTGGGCGTTAAACGCCAGAATGTGCACCATTCTGGGCGTTTAACGCCAGGATGGCACAAGGGGGAAGATTTTGTTTTCAAATCAAATTTTTTTCAAGTTTTCAAAGTTTTTCAAAATCAAATCTTTTTCAAATCAAATCTTTTCAATCAAATCTTTTTCAAAATCAATTTCTTTCCTTTTTCAAAGATACTTACTAACAATTAATGATTTGATTGAACATTTTTTGCCTTTTCTGTTGAGGAAGGTTTTATGTTTGAATCATATCTTTTCTTGTTAGGCAAGTCATTAATTTTTAAAATCATATCTTTTCAAATTGTTTTCAAATCATATCTTTTAAAATTGTTTTCAAATCATATTTTCTCAATCACATCTTTTTCAAAATAGTTTTCAATCAAATCTTCTTAACTTCTAATTTCAAAATCTTTTTCAAAAATCACTTGATTTCTTTCCCACTCTTATTTTCGAAAATCAATTAGTGTTTTTCAAAAATTTTTCAAAATCTTTTACTTAATTTTCGAAAATTACTTCCCTTCTTCTCACATCCTTCTGTTTATGGACTAACACTATCCCTTAATGAAAAATTCGAACTCCATCTTCTTTGATAAGTTCGAATTTTCTACTTCTGTCTTCTATTTCTCTTCTTCCTCTGACACCTCAAGGAATCTCTATACTGTGACATAGAGGATTCCATATTTTCTTGTTCTCTTCTCTTTCATATGAGTAGGAACAAAGACAAAGGCATTCTTGTTGAAGCTGACCCTGAACCTGAAAGGACCTTGAAGCGAAAGCTAAGAGAAGCTAAGACTCAACTCTCTGTTGAGGACCTGACCGAATTCTTCAAGGAAGAAGAACCCATGGCAGCCGAAAACAACAACAATGCCAACAATGCAAGGAAGGTGCTGGGTGACTTTACTGCACCTACTCCCAATTTCTATGGGAGAAGCATCTCTATCCCTGCCATTGGAGCAAACAACTTTGAGCTTAAGCCTCAGTTAGTTTCTCTAATGCAACAGAATTGCAAGTTCCATGGACTTCCAATGGAAGATCCTCATCAGTTTTTAGCTGAGTTCTTGCAAATCTGTGACACAGTCAAGACTAATGGGGTTGACCCTGAGGTCTATAGACTTATGCTATTCCCTTTTGCTGTAAGAGACAGAGCTAGAACATGGTTGGATTCTCAACCTAAAGAAAGCCTGGACTCTTGGGAAAAGCTAGTCAATGCCTTCTTGGCAAAGTTCTTTCCACCTCAAAGATTGAGTAAGCTTAGAGTGGAGGTCCAAACCTTCAGACAGAAGGATGGAGAATCCCTCTATGAAGCTTGGGAAAGATACAAACAATTGATCAGAAAATGTCCTTCTGACATGCTTTCTGAATGGAGCATCATAGGTATTTTCTATGATGGTCTCTCTGAACTATCCAAGATGTCTTTGGATAGCTCTGCTGGAGGATCTCTTCATTTGAAGAAGACGCCTACAGAAGCTCAAGAGCTGATTGAAATGGTTGCAAATAACCAATTCATGTACACTTCTGAAAGGAATCCTGTGAACAATGGGACTAATCAGAAGAAAGGAGTTCTTGAGATTGATGCTCTGAATGCCATACTGGCTCAGAATAAAATATTGACTCAACATGTCAATTTGATTTCTCAAAGTCTGTCTGGAATGCAAAATGCACCAAGCAGTACTAAAGATGCTTCATCTGAAGAAGAAGCCTATGATCCTGAGAACCCTTCAATGGAAGAGGTGAATTACCTAGGAGAACCCTATGGAAACACCTATAATTCTTCATGGAGAAATCACCCAAATTTCTCATGGAAGGATCAAGAGAGACCTCAACAAGGTTTCAACAATAATAATGGTGGAAGAAACAGGTTTAGCAATGGCAAGCCTCTTCCATCATCTTCTCAGCAACAGACAGAGAGTTCTAAACAGAATACTTCTGACTTAGCAACAATGGTCTCTAATCTAATAAAGACCACTCAAAGTTTCATGACTGAAACAAGGTCCTCCATTAGGAATTTGGAGGCACAAGTGGGACAGCTGAGCAAGAAAACTACTGAACTCCCTCCTAGTACTCTCCCAAGTAATACAGAAGAAAATCCAAAAGGAGAGTGCAAAGCCATAACCATGGTCGAATCTGGAGAGGGAAGAGAGGAAGTGGACGCCACTGAGGAAGACCTCAATGGGCGTGCACCAATTTCCTCTGAGTTCCCCAATAAGGAACCATGGGAATCTGAGGCTCAAAATGAGACCATAGAGATTCCATTGGACTTACTTCTGCCTTTCATGAGCTCTGATGAGTATTCTTCCTCTGGAGAGGATGAGTATGTCACTGAAGAGCAAGTTGCTAAATACCTTGGAGCAATCATGAAGCTAAATGACAAGTTATTTGGAAATGAGACTTGGGAAGATGAACCTCCCTTGCTCACCACGGAACTGGATGACTTGTCTAGGCAGAAACTGCCTCAAAAGAGGCAGGATCCTGGGAAGTTTTCTATACCTTGTACCATAGGCACCATGACCTTCAAGAAGGCCTTGTGTGACTTAGGGTCAAGTGTAAACATCATGCCCCTCTCTGTAATGGAGAAATTAGGGATCTTTGAGGTGCAAGCTGCAAGAATCTCATTAGAGATGGCAGACAATTCAAGAAAACAAGCTCATGGACTTGTAGAGAATGTTTTAGTGAAGATTGAAGACCATTACATCCCTACTGATTTCATAGTCCTAGAGACTGGGAAATGCATGGATGAATCTATCATCCTTGGCAGACCCTTCCTAGCCACAGCAAAGGCTGTGATTGATGTTGATAGAGGTGAACTGATCATTCAAGTGAATGAAAAATCCTTGGTGTTTAAGGCTCAAGGATATCCCTCTATCACCATGGAGAGGAAGCTTGAAGAGCTTCTCTCAAATCAGAGACAAACAGAGCCCCCACAGTCAAACTCTAAGTTTGGTGTTGGGAGGCCACAACCAAACTTTAAGTTTGGTGTTGAACCCCCACATTCAAACTCTAAGTTTGGTGTTGGGAGGTTCCAACATTGCTCTGATCATTTGTGAGGCTCCATGAGAGCCATCTGTCAAGCTACTGACATTAAAGAAGCGCTTGTTGGGAGGCAACCCAATGATTATATTTTATATATTCCCCTTTGTTATTTTATGTTTTTTGTAGGTTGATGATCATAAGAAGTCACAAAATCCATTGAAAAAGCAAAAACAGAATGAGAAACAGGAAGAAAAATAGCACACCCTGGAGGAGGATCTCACTGGCGTTTAAACGCCAGTGAGGCTAGCAGTTGGGCGTTTAACGCCCAGTCTGGCACCATTCTGGGCGTTTAACGCCAGAAAGGGGCACCTGACTGGCGTTAAACGCCAGAAAAGGGCAAGAACCTGGCGTTAAATGCCAGAAATGGGCACCAGCCCGGCGTTTAACGCCAGAATTGGCTCAAAACGTGATTTTTGATGCCATTTGGTGCAGGGATGACTTTTTCCTTGACACCTAAGGATCTGTGGACCCCACAGGATCCCCACAACCCCCTCACCTATCAAATCCCATCTCTCTCTTCACCACTCACCTCCATAAAATCCCACTTACCTCACCATCCAAATTCAAACCACTACTTCTTCCCCTTTTTGGCCTAACCACAAAGCCATCTCCCTCTCCTCCATTTCTTCTTCTTCTACTCTCTTCTTTCTTCTTTTGCTCGAGGACGAGCAAACCTTTTAAGTTTGGTGTGGTAAAAGCATTGCTTTTTGTTTTTTCATAACCATTTATGGCATCCAAAGCCGGTTCAACTGAGAAGGCATGACCTCAAGCCCATCACTAAGAAGAAGATGGAGCAAACAAGAGACCCCTCTCATCAAGAAATCCCTGAGATACCTCAAGGGATGCACTCTCCTCCACAAGACTACTGGGAGCAAATTAACACCTCCCTAGGAAAATTAAGTTCCAACATGGGACAACTAAGGGCGGAGCACCAAGAACATGCCATCCTCCTCCATGAAATTGGAGAAGATCAAAGGATCATGAGAGAGGAGCAACAAAGACAAGGAAGAGACATTGAGTAGCTCAAGCACTCCATAGGATCTTCAAGAGAAAGAAAGAGCCGCCATCACTAAGGTGGACCCGTTCTTTAATCTCCTTGTTCTTTATTTTTCTGTTTTTCGAATTTTAGTGCTTTATGTTTATCCATGTTTGTGTCTTATGATCATTAGTGTCTTAGTGTCTATGCCTTAAAGCTATGAATATGAATCCATCACCTTTCTTAAATGAAAACTGTTTTTATCACAAAAGAACAAGAAGTACAGGATTTCAAATTCATCTTTAAAACTAGCTTAATTAGTTTGATGTGGTGACAATACTTGTTGTTTTCTGAATGTATGCTTAAACAGTGTATATGTCTTTTGAATTTGTGGTTCATGAATGTTAAAATTGTTGGCTCTTGAAAGAATGATGAAAAAGGAGACATGTTACTGAGGATCTGAAAAATCATAAAAATGATTCTTGAAGCAAGAAAAAGCAGTGAATACAAAAAAAAAAGAGAAAAAGAAGGAGAAAAACGAAAAAAAAAGGGGAGAAAGAGAAAAAGAAAGAAAAGAAAGAAATAAAGTTGTGATCCAAGGCAATAAGAGTGTGCTTAAGAACCCTGGACACCTCTAATTGGGGACTTTAGCAAAGCTGAGTCACAATCTGAAAAGGTTCACCCAATTATGTGTCTGTGGCATGTATGTATCCGGTGGTAATACTGGAAGACAGAGTGCTTTGGGCCACGGCCAAGACTCAATAAGTAGCTGTGTTCAAGAATCATCATACTTAACTAGGAGAATCAATAACACTATCTGGATTCGGAGTTCCTAAAGAAGCCAATCATTCTGAATTTCAAAGGATAAAGTGAGATGCCAAAACTGTTCGGAGGCAAAAAGCTACTAGTCCCGCTCATCTAATTTGGAGCTTAGTTTCATTGATAATTTGGAGTCTATAGTATATTCTCTTCTTTTTATCTTATTTGATTTTCAGTTGCTTGAGGACAAGCAACAATTTAAGTTTGGTGTTGTGATGAGCGGATAATTTGTACGCTTTTTGGCATTGTTTTTAGTATGTTTTTGGTAGTTTTAGTTGAGTTTTTATTATATTTTTATTAGTTTTTAGTTAAAATTCACTTTTCTGGACTTTACTATGAGTTTGTGTGTTTTTCTGTGATTTCAGGTATTTTCTGGCTGAAATTGAGGGATCTGAGCAAAAATCTGATCCAGAGACTCAAAAGGACTGCAGATGCTGTTGGATTCTGACCTCCCTGCACTCGAAGTGGATTTTCTGGAGCTACAGAAGCCCAATTGGCGCGGTCTCAACGGCGTTGGAAAGTAGACATCCTGGGCTTTCCAGCAATATATGATAGTCCATACTTTGCCCAAGATTTGATGGCCCAAACCGGCGTTCAAAGTCACCTCAAGAAATTCCAGCGTTAAACGCCGGAACTGGCACCTAATTGGGAGTTAAACGCCCAAACTGGCATAAAAGCTGGCGTTTAACTCCAAGAAGAGTCTCTACACAAAAATGCTTCAATGCTCAGCCCAAGCACACACCAAGTGGGCCCGGAAGTGGATTTTTATGTCATTTACTCATCTCTGGACATCTAGTTCTTAGATCATTTGGGGGCTGGCCTCACGGCCATGCCTAAACCTTGTTCTTATGTATTTTCAACGGTGGAGTTTCTACACACCATAGATTAAGGTGTGGAGCTCTGCTGTACCTCGAGTATTAATGCAATTACTATTGTTCTTCCATTCAATTCCGCTTATTCTTGTTCTAAGATATCACTTGTTCTTCAACTTGATGAATGTGATGATCCGTGACACTCATCATCATTCTCACCTATGAACAAGGTGACTGACAACCATTCTTGTTCTACAAGCAACCAAGGCTTAGTGAATATCTCTTGGATTCTTTAATCGGAATCTTCGTGGTATAGGCAGGACTTGATGGCGGCATTCAAGAGAATCCGGAAGGTCTAAACCTTGTCTGTGGTATTCTGAGTAGGATTCAATGACTGAATGACTGTGACGTGCTTCAAACTCCTAGCAGGCTAGGGCGTTAGTGACAGACGCAAAAGTATCAATGGATATTATTCCGGCCTGAACGAGAACCGACAGATGATTAGCCTATGCTGTGACAGAGCATCAGGGACGTATTTTCACTGAGAGGATGGGAGGTAGCTGCTGACAACAGTGAAACCCTACACGAGCTTGCCATGGAAAGGAGTAAGAAGGATTGGATGAAGACAGTAGGAAAGCAGAGAGACGGAAGGGAAGGTATCTTCATACGCTTATCTGAAGTTCCTACCAATGAATTACATAAGTATCTCTATCTTTATATTTATGCTTTATTCGTTTATCACTATACCCAATTGAGTCTGCCTGACTGAGATTTACAAGGTGACCATAGCTTGCTTCATACCAACAATCTCCGTGGGATCGACCCTTACTCACGTAAGGTATTACTTGGACGACCCAGTGCACTTGCTGGTTAGTTGTGCGAAGTTGTAGTGATCACAATTTCGTGCACCAACCGCTAGGATAACTAAGGTGGTTGAGTTCCTTTCATTTTTTATTCCTTCCCTCTTTTTATATGATATGTTCTGGTTTTCTGCTATTTTGCTTTGTTTGTTGCATGATCCTTTATTAGTTAGAATCCTAGGACTAGTTTAGTTTTCTTTTAATTGCTTTAATTCTGAAAAGATGTTTCATGTACCACTTACTGAACTTGAATCTAAAAAAGAAAAGAAAAAAAAGTGATGTATTGCATGGGAAATTGAGTTAATTTTAAGAATAGTCTTATTTACTTAAATGTGGTGGTATTAATTGTAATTCTGAATGCATGACATGAACAGTGCATATTTGAATTTGAATCAGAGAATGTTGAGGTACAAGAAACAGGAATTTAGAGAATTATTATGGCTTCTCTGAAATAAACAAAAATTTAATCATTGAAGCAAAAAGAAACAGCAAATATATATATATATATATATATATATATATATATATATAATAAATAAAAGCAAGGTCCAAGGCTCTGAGCATCAATGACTAGGGAGGTCAGACATGATTAAAAGCTCAAAGAGTTGTTTTCCTAGTCATATGCTTGTGGTGTGATTGTGTCAAGTAATTCTTGAGACAGAACACTAGAGTCGAGCTCAATTGCATTCAACAAGAGTATGCCAAAGGCTTTGAGCACCACTATCTGGGAGTAACTGAAAGAAAAAATCAGAACTCAAAGAGAGTTCCCCATTTAAGTGCTTGTGGTGTTTCTGTGTCAAGTCACTCTTGAGACAAAACATTTAAAGTCACGCCTAGGCTCAAGGTGCAAAGCACTAAAGAAAAATAAATTAAAGTAAATTTTGCTGTGTTCAAGGATTAAACTGAAAAATAAAAGATCAGAAAATTTATAATATTATATGGATTCTAATTCCGAATGACAGTAACATTCTTCTGATTCAAAGGAAAGTGAGATGCCAAAACTATTCAAGATTATAGTTATAAACCCCACTATAAAAAGAGACACGAGCTTAATCGAACTCTCATTCTCATGCAAATTCACATCCTAAGCCTATATTAGTTTTGGTTGCTTGAGGACAAGCAACAGTTCAAGTTTGGTGTTGTGATGCGTGAACATCTTGTCTATCTTTTCCTAGTGAATTTGCATCTAATTTGTTGAGTTTAATTCAGAATTAATTAGATTTTAGCCATTATGGATGCTATTTTGAGTTTTGTGCAATTTTATTTATTTTAGGTAGCATTCGGATGGATTTGATGAAGTTTCTGCAGAGAAAGAGAAGAAACCAAAGAGATGACCAGCGAAGATCGACGCGGACGCGTGGTTCACGCGATCACGCAGAATGGAGAGATCGCAATGACGCGATCGCGTGCCTGACACGAACGCGTAGACTGGAATCTGCGCAAACCACGCGAACGCGTAGACGACGCGGACGCGTCACATGCGCCACGTGCAGAAAATGCAGAAAAACGCTGGGGGCAATTTCTGGGCTGTTTTAACTCAGTTTTCAGCCCAGAAAACACAGATTAGAAGTTGTAGAATGGACAGAACAAGTGGTCTCCACCCATCAACTGAAGACTTGTTAATTAATTATAATTTAAATTCAAATATTATCTTTTAGGAAATGAGATGATTATTTTTAATTTTAGATAATTAGATTTTTAATTTATTAGGATTAAATATAAAAGGAATGCCAACAGGGTTATTCCAGAACAACATTATTCCATTCCAATTTACAATCCTAATTTTCTACTCTGAATCATGAGCAACTAATCCTCCATTGTTAAGGTTAGGAGCTCTGTCTATTTGTATGGATTGATTTTTATTACTTTTTCTATTTTAATTCATGTATAGATTTATGATTTAAGAATTGTTTTCGCTCTTCATCTTATGAATTTGGGTGGAACGGAAGTATGACCCTCTTTCTATTTGAGTTCTTATAAAACTTGGAACAGCTCTTTACTTGAAAACATATTCTCTTAAATTTTAATTATCTGAATTTAACAGGATACATGACATATAATCCTTTTATTTCTTGGGTAATTAGAGTTTTTGTGGCATATAAACTAGAAATTGATTATCACCCTCTAATTGAAATTAATTGACCAAGGAATTGGTAGTTAATGAATTTTAGAGGAGACTAGAAAGGTCTAAGGAATTAGGGTCTAGTCACATACAGTTTGCCATAAATTAAATCTTGCATAATTAGAATAGTTAGTAAGAAAAGTCAATCCAAAAAATAGATAACTCTAAAACCTTAACTGTTTTCTTCCATATTTTCTTCCCAATTTATTTACTTGCCTTCCTTCAATATTCTTTATATTGTTTAATGTCTTTATTACTGCACAAACATTATTTTCTGTTTGTCTAACTAACCCTATCAAACACTATTGTTGCTTAATCCATTAATTCTCGTGGGATCGACCCTTACTCACGTAAGGTATTACTTGGTACGACCTGGTGCACTTGCCGGTTAGTAGTGTGGGTTGTAAAAACCGCATCAGGAACCGACCAAGAAATATCTAGATAGGTTCAATGATGAATGCTTGGAGATTGACGGCCTAACCGACTCGGTGGCCAGTTTATGTTTGACAAATGGGTTACTGAACGAAGATTTCAGAAAGCACCTTACCACAAAGCCCGTGTGGATGATGCAAGAAATTCAAAATGTGGCTAGGGAGTATATCAATGTTGAGGAAGTTAGCCAAGTTGTGGCAGCCAACAAGCGACAGCCCCCTATAACCATTCTCGTCATCCCGGTAGCGGGGAAAGGCCGAAAAAGCAGTCCAAAGATGGGGCACCAGCTAAAGCCTTCAAGCCGATCCCCCGGGTGGGGAAGTTTACTAACTACACTCCCCTGATAGCCCCGATCATCGAAGTCTACCATTAGATTGCCGACAAAGGCATCCTGTCGAAGCCCCGACAACTTAAAGATAGGACTGGAGGGAACAAAAACCTCTACTACGACTACCACAAGAGCTTCGATCACAAGTCCCAAGATTGTTTTGATTTGAAAGACGCTCTGGAGCAGGCAATCTGGGAAGGTAAGCTGGCAGAATTTTCCCACCTCATAAGGGAGCCCAGGAGGCGGGATCGTGACCGATTCGGCGACGACAGGAGCCGCGCTGTGAGGCAGAGACAGGAACCCGAGGAGGACAATGAGCGCGACCTCACTATTGTAAACATTGTAGTCGGTAGAGACGTTCCCCCAGGTCGAAGTCGGCATGTAGGAAAGACGCCAAATTTTTTGCTGTGTCGTCATCTAGTTCCGTGCCTCCCTCCAGGAGGGTACCGTCAATATCATTCGGACCTGATGACCAATGGTTTGATGACTTGCCGGAGAACCCTCCCATGGTGATCATAGCCAGGGTAGGAACTGGCCTAGTAAAGCAATTTCTGGTAGACACTGGAGCTGATTCGAACATCATGTTCCGTAATGTGTTTGATGCTTTGGGCCTCTGTGACACCGACCTAAAGACCCACTAACACGATGTTGTTGGGTTAGGTGATAACTTTATCAAACCTTATGGGATAGTCTCCTTGCCAATATCCATAGGAGGTGGACGAGGGAAGAGGTCAATAAAGGCGGAGTTCGTGGTCCTAAGAGACTCCACGGCCTACAACCTCATCTTGGGAAGAAAAACTATCAATGAGTTCGGAGCAGTGATTTGTACAAAGCTATTGATGATGAAGTTTGTTGCTGATGATGGGTTAGTTGGATCCATCAGGGGAGATTTGGAAACGCCAGTCGCGTGCGACAACGCCAGTTTCTCCCTAAGAAAGAAATCCAAAGAGGCATCCAGGGTCTTCCTAGCCGATCTAGACGCCAAGGTCGACGACAAGCCCATGCCAGAACCTGAAGGGGACCTCAAGAAGTTCAGGGTTGGCGATTTGGAAGAAAAATTCACCTTCGTGAACAAAAACCTCCCTCATGACTTGAAAGAACAAGTGGTCGAGATGATCCGGGCAAATGGCGACCTGTTCACCTGGACACCAGCCAACATGCCAGGGATTGACCCCCAATTCATGTCTCACCACCTAGTTTTGAAGGCAGAAGCTAAACAAGTGGCACAAAGGAGGAGGAAAATATCCCAGGAAAAAGCTGACGAGGTCGCTAGGCAAACGGCCAGTCTACTGGAAGCGGGGTTCATCCAAGAATTGGACTACTCGACTTGGCTGGGGAATGTAGTCCTCGTCAAAAAAGCCAATGGGAAATGGAGAATGTGTGTGGATTATTCCGATCTCAATAAAGTCTACCCCACGGATTCCTTCCCCCTCCTCAACATTGATGCCCTAGTGGACGCGGCCGTGGGGTATCAGTTTCTGAGTTTCATGGATGCATACTCTAGCTACAACCAGATAATGATGCACCGGCTAGACGAGGAAAAAACGGTGTTCATAATGCCGGGGGTACGTACTGCTATAGGGTGATGCCGTTTGTAATGAAAAACACGGGAGCTACTTATCAAAGGCTGATGAATAAGGTGTTTAGTGATCTTATCGGCGAAATGGTGGAAGTATACGTAGATGACATTTTGGTGAAGACCACCCAGGCCAAAGCACTCATTAGCGATTTGGAAACCGTGTTCGCTTCTCTTCGGTGACACAGAATGAGGCTCAACCCTCTTAAATGCGTATTCACCATGGAAGCTAGGAAGTTCTTAGGCTTCATGATAACCCAGAGAGAAGTGGAAGCCAACCTGGAGAAATGTGAAGCAATTTTGCAGATGAAGAGCCCGGGATGCGTAAAGGACGTACAGAGACTAACGGGAAGGCTCACGGCACTATCCCATTTCCTCAGTGCATCGGCCACCAGGGCTTTGCCGTTCTTCAACTTAATAAAAAAGGGATGGTGTTCGAATGGACCCCAGCGTGCGAGGAAGCCTTCAATCACTTCAAAAACATAATCTCAGCACCACCTGTCAGCAAACCCAGAAATGGAGAGGCACTATACTTGTACTTAGCAGTAATCGAGGAGGCTCTGGAAATCGTCCTGGTACGGGAAGAAGGGAAGATCCAGCAGCCAGTCTACTTTGTGAGCAAGGCACTACAAGGAGCAGAGTTGAGATACAGTAAGCTGGAGAAGCTGGTGTATGCGCTCCTGACCTCCTTCCGCAGGCTACGACAATACTTCCAAGGGCACCAAATAATCGTCAGGACGGACCAGGCGATCCGCCAGGTACTATAAAAAACCCGACCTAGTGTGCAGGATGATGACCTGGGCAATCGAACTGTCTCAGTATGATCTACAGTAGGATCCTGGACATGCAATCAAAGCCCAAGCAATGGCCGACTTTCCAGTCGAAGTGACGGGAAACCCCTCTGGGACACCAAACACTCGATGGAAGCTCCATGTGGATGGAGCCTCCAACCAAACGTTCGGAGAAGTGGGTATAATTCTGGAGAGCCCAACCGGAGTCGTGTACGAGCAAACAATCAAATTTGAGTTCCCGGTGTCCAAAAACCAGGCGAAGTATGAGGCCTTCCTTGGCTGCCTACTCTTGGCAAGGAAGGTCGGGGCCACTAGAGCAAAAGTATGCAGTGACTCTCAGGTCGTCACATTGCAGATTAACAAAATATATTAAGCTAGGGACTGGCTGCTTCAAAAATACTTGGAGAAGGTCAAAAAGGTAAGTGAGAAGTTTGACGAGGTCACGGTACAGCACGTTCCAATGGAGAGAAACACATGGGCTGATCTCCTATCAAAACTGGCGAGCACAAAGCCAGGAATGGGTAACCGATCTCTCATTCAAGGTTTGGTGAAAGAGCCCACAGTAACATTGTATATAACCCGGGCGGATGACTCCCCCTCATGGATGGACCCGATCAGCGACTTCCTGGAAAATGGTAAACTCCCTAGTGATGAAAAGATGGCGAAGGCACTGAGAAGGGAAGCGGCTAAGTATACAATAATACAAGGCCATCTGTTTAAGAAAAGGCTCAACCAACCTTTATTGTAGTGCCTACGCCCCGACCAAACGGACTACGTGTTAAGCGAAGTCCACGAGGGGTGTTGCGGCCACCACATCGGAGGGAAAGCCTTGGCTCGAAAACTCGTCAGGGCCGGTTACTACTGGCCCTCAATGATGGCAGATTCCAAAGAGTTCGTGAAGAGATGCTGATGAGCGGATAATTTATACGCTTTTTGGCATTGTTTTTAGTATGTTTTCAGTAGGATTTAGTTAGTTTTTAGTATATTTTTATTATTTTTTAGTTAAAATTCACTTTTCTGGACTTTACTATGAGTTTGTGTGTTTTCCTGTGATTTCAGGTATTTTCTGGCTGAAATTGAGGGGCCTGAGCAAAAATCTGATTCAGAGACTGAAAAGGACTGCAGATGCTGTTGGATTCTGACCTCCCTGCATTTGAAGTGGATTTTCTGGAGCTACAGAAGCCCAATTGGCGCGCTCTCAATGGCGTTGGAAAGTAGACATCTTGGGCTTTCCAGCAATATATGATAGTCCATACTTTGCCCAAGATTTGATGGCCCAAACCGGCATTCAAAGTCACCCTCAGAATTCCCAGCGTTAAACGCCGGAACTGGCACCAAAATGGGAGTTAAACGCCCAAACTGGCATAAAAGCTGGCGTTTAACTCCAAGAAGAGTCTCTACACGAAAATGCTTCAATGCTCAGCCCAAGCACACACCAAGTGGGCCCGGAAGTGGATTTTTATGTCAATTACTCATCTCTGTACACCCTAGGCTACTAGTTCTCTATATATAGGACCTTTTACTATTGTATTTTCATCTTGGTTCTTCTGGTTCCCTCTCTGGGGCCGAAACCAATGATCACTGTTGTTCTTATGTATTTTCAACGGTGGAGTTTCTACACACCATAGATTAAGGTGTGGAGCTCTGCTGTACCTCGAGTATTAATGCAATTACTATTGTTCTTCCATTCAATTCCGCTTGTTCTTGTTCTAAGATATCACTTGTTCTTCAACTTGATGAATGTGATGATCCGTGACACTCATCATCATTCTCACCCATGAACAAGGTGACTGACAACCACTTTTGTTCTACAAGCAATCAAGGCTCTAGTGAATATCTCTTGGATTCTTTAACCGGAATCTTCGTGGTATAGGCAAGAACTGATGGCGGCATTCAAGAGAATCCGGAAGGTCTAACCTTGTCTGTGGTATTCTGAGTAGGATTCAATGATTGAATGACTGTGACGTGCTTCAAACTCCTAGCAGGCGGGGCGTTAGTGACAGACGCAAAAGAATCGATGGATTCTATTCCGGCCTAACCGAGAACCGACAGCTGAATTCCGCGTGCTGTGACAGAGCATTTGCAATCGTTTTCACTGAGAGGATGGGAGGTAGCCATTGACAACGGTGAAACCCTACACAAGCTTGCCATGGAAAGGAATAAGAAGGATTGGATGAAGACAGTAGGAAAGCAGAGAGACGGAAGGGAAGGCATCTTCATGCGCTTATCTGAAGTTCCTACCAATGAATTACATAAGTATCTCTATCTTTACCTTTGTGTTATTTTCGTTCATCACCATATCCATTTGAGTCTGCCTGACTAAGATTTACAAGATGACCATAGCTTGCTTCATACTAACAATCTCCGTGGGATCGACCCTTACTCGCGTAAGGTTTATTACTTGGACGACCCAGTGCACTTGCTGGTTAGTTGTGCGAAGTTGTGTAATGCCATGGTATTGAGCTACCAAGTTTTTGGGGTTCATGATCGGGGATTATGAGAGTTGTGAAAAAGTATTGTTCACAATTTCGCGCACAAAGTTTTTGGCGCCGTTGCCGGGGATTGTTTGTGTATGGACAACTGACGGTTCATCTTGTTGCTTAGATTAGGTATTTTTCTTCAGAGTTCTTAAGAATGAATTCTAGTGTTTCAAGGTGATGTTCTTATCATCACCAAAGCTGATTGATCCTCATCAATTTAGCTCTTGAATGCAATGTCCTGCTGAAGCTTGGCCGGCCATGTCTAATTTCTTTAGACTAAAGCTTTAGACTAACATTGCATGATTCCTGGAATTCTCATTAAGAATTTTAATACCTTTATTTTCTTTTTCTACATAATTTTCGAAAAAAAAAACACAAAAAAATTATAAAATCATAAAATCCAAAAATATTTCTTGTTTAGAGTCTCATCTTAAGTTTAGTGTCAATTGCATGTTTCTGCTCTTTTTGCATTCATGCATGTGTCTTCATTAATCTTCAAGTTGTTCTTGATGATTTTATTACTATGATTTTTAATTCTCTTGACTTGAGTGTTTATGTGTCTCATATGCATTCACATTTTATTAAGTGTCAGTAGTATACAAACTGCTAAGTTTGGTGTCTTGCATGCATTGTTATTTGATTTTAGTTGCATTTTGATTATTCCTTATTATTAAAAATCCAAAAATATTTTTAATTTGTGTCTTTTCAAGTCAATAATACAGAGAATTGAAGACTCATAACATACAGCAGAGGAATTACACAGAAAAAGCTGGGCGTTCAAAACGCCCAGTGAAGAAGGACAGACTGGCGTTTAAACGCCAGTCAGGGTGCCTGGTTGGGCGTTTAACGCCCAAAAAGGTAGTGCATTGGGTGTTAAACGCCAGAATGTGCACCATTCTGGGCGTTTAACGCCAGGATGGCTAAAGGGGAAAGATTTTGTTTTCAAATCAAATTTTTTTAAGTTTTCAAAATCTTTTCAAAATCAAATCTTTTTCAAATCAATTTTTCAATCAAAATCTTTTTCAAAATCAATTTCTTTCCTTTTTCAAAGATACTTACTAACAATTAATGATTTGATTGAACATTTTAAGTATGTTGCCTTTTCTGTTGAGAAAGGATTAATGTTTGAATCATATCTTTTCTTGTTAGGCAAGTCATTAATTTTTAAAATCAAATCTTTTTAAAATTGTTTTCAAATCATATCTTTTCAATCATATCTTTTTAAAAACCATAACTTTTCAATCAAATCTTTTTAATCACATCTTTTTCAAAATAGTTTTCAATCAAATCTTTTTGATTTCTAATTTCAAAATCTTTTTCAAAAATCACTTGATTTCTTTTCCACTTTTAATTTTCGAAAATCAATTAAAGTTTTTCAAAAATATTTTCAAAATCTTTTACTTAATTTTCGAAAATTACTTCCCTTCTTCTCACATCCTTCTATTATTGGAGTACCACTCCTTCTCAATGCACAATTCGAACTCCATCTAATTAAGTTTGAATTCTTCTCCTTCTGTCTTCTATTTTTCTTTTCTTCTGACACCTCAAGGAATCTCTATACTGTGACATAGAGGATTCCATATTTTCTTGTTTTCTTCTCTTTCATATGAGCAGGAACAAGGACAAAGGCATTCTTGTTGAAGCTGATCCTGAACCTGAAAGGACCTTGAAACGAAAGCTAAGAGAAGCTAAGGCACAACTCTTTGTAGAGGACCTAAACGAATTCTTCAAGGAAGATGAACACATGGCAGCCGAAAACAACAACAATGCCAACAATGCAAGGAAGGTGCTGGGTGACTTTGCTGCACCTACTCCCGACTTTTATGGGAGAAGCATCTCTATCCCTGCCATTAGAGCAAACAACTTTGAGCTTAAGCCTCAACTAGTTTCTCTAATGCAACAGAATTGCAAGTTCCATGGACTTCCATTGGAAGATCCTCATCAGTTTTTAGCTGAGTTCTTGCAAATCTGTGACACTGTCAAGACTAATGGGGTAGACCCTGAGGTCTATAGACTTATGCTATTCCCTTTTGCTGTAAGACAGAGCTAGGACATGGTTGGACTCTCAACCTAAAGAAAGCCTGGACTCTTGGAAAAAGCTAGTCAATGCCTTCTTGGCAAAGTTCTTTCCACCTCAAAAATTGAATAAGCTTAGAGTGGAAGTCCAAACCTTCAGACAGAAGGAAGGAGAATCCCTCTATGAAGCTTGGGAAAGATACAAACAATTGATCAGAAAGTGTCCCTCTGACATGCTTTCTGAATGGAGCATCATAGGTATTTTCTATGATGGTCTCTCTGAACTATCCAAGATGTCTTTGGATAGCTCTGCTGGAGGATCTCTTCATTTGAATAAGACGCCTACTGAAGCTCAAGAACTGATTGAAATGGTTGCAAATAACCAATTCATGTACACTTCTGAAAGAAATCCTGTGAACAATGGGACTAGTCAGAAGAAAGGAGTTCTTGAGATTGACACTCTGAATGCCATTTTGGCTCAGAACAAAATATTGACTCAACAAGTCAATATGATTTCTCAAAGTCTGTCTGGAATGCAAAATGCACCAAGCAGTACTAAGGAAGCTTCATCTGAGGAAGAAGCTTATGATCTTGAGAACCCTTCAATAGAAGAGGTGAATTACATGGGAGAACCCTATGGAAACACCTATAATCCTTCATGGAGGAATCATCCAAATCTTTCATGGAAGGATCAACAGAGACCTCAACAAGGTTTCAACAACAATAATGGTGGAAGAAACAGGTTTAGCAATAGCAAGCCTTTTCCATCATCTTCTCAGCAACAGACAGAGAATTCTAAGCAGAATAACTCTGACTTAGCAACCATGGTCTCTGATCTAATCAAAACCACACAAAGTTTCATGACTGAAACTAGGTCCTCCATTAGGAATTTGGAAGGACAAGTGGGACAGCTGAGCAAGAAAATTACTGAACTCCCTCCTAGTACTCTCCCAAGCAATACTGAAGAAAATCCAAAAGGAGAGTGCAAGGCCATTAACATGGCCGAATTCTGGGAGGAAGAAGAGGCAGTGAACGCCACTGAGGAAGACCTCACTGGGCGTCCACTGACCTCCAATGAGTTCCCCAATGAGGAACCATGGGAATCTGAGGCTCAAAATGAGACCATAGAGATTCCATTGGACTTACTTCTGCCATTCATGAGCTCTGATGAGTATTCTTCCTCTGAAGAGGATGAGTATGTCACTGAAGAGCAAGTTGCTAAATACCTTGGAGCAATCATGAAGCTAAATGACAAGTTATTTGGAAATGAGACTTGGGAGGATGAACCCCCTTTGTTCACCAAAGAACTAGATGACTTGTCTAGGCAGAAATTACCTCAAAAGAGACAAGATCCTGGGAAGTTTTTCATACCTTGTACCATAGGCACCATGACCTTCAAGAAGGTCCTGTGTGACTTAGGGTTAAGTGTGAACCTCATGCCTCTCTCTGTAATGGAGAAGCTAGGGATTTTTGAGGTACAAGCTGCAAGAATCTCACTAGAGATGGCAGACAACTCAAGAAAACAAGCTTATGGACTTGTAGAGGATGTTTTGGTAAAGATTGAAGACCATTACATCCCTACTGATTTCATAGTCCTAGAGACTGGGAAGTGCATGGATGAATTTATCATCCTTGGCAGACCCTTCCTAGCCACAGCAAAGGCTGTGATTGATGTTGATGGAGGTGAACTGATCATTTAAGTGAATGAAGAATCCTTTGTGTTTAAGGCTCAAGGATATCCCTCTGTCACCATGGAGAGGAAGCATGAAGAGCTTCTCTCAAATCAGAGTCAAACAGAGCCCCCACAGTCAAACTCTAAGTTTGGTGTTGGGAGGCCACAACCAAACTCTAAGTTTGGTGTTGAACCCCCACATTCAAACTCTAAGTTTGGTGTTGAGAGGTTCCAACATAGCTCTGAGTATCTGTGAGGCTCCATGAGAGTCCTCTGTCAAGCTAATGACATTAAAGAAGCGCTTGTTGGGAGGCAACCCAATGTTTTATAATTAACTATTTTCTTTTGTTATTTTATCTTTTTTGTAGGTTGATGATCATGAGAAGTCACAAAATCAATTGAAAAAGCAAAAACAAAATGAAAAACAGGAAGAAAAACAGCACACCCTGGAGGAAGAACTCACTGGCGTTTAAACGCCAGTGAGGCTAGCAGTTGGGCATTTAACGCCCAGTCTGGCACCAATCTGGGCGTTTAACGCCAGAAAGGGGCACCAGACTGGCGTTAAACGCCAGGAAAGGGCAAGAACCTGGCGTTAAACGCCAGAAATGGGCACCAGCCCGGCGTTTAACGCAAGAATTGGCTCAAAACGTGTTTTTGAATGCCATTTGGTGCAGGGATGACTTTTTCTTGACACCTAAGGATCTGTGGACCCCACAGGATCCCCACCAACCCCACCACCCTCTCTCTTCTTCACCCATTCACCAATCACCTCAACACCTCTCTCCCAAAAACCCCCCACCTATCAAATCCCAATATCATCTTCACTCCTTCATTTTCACACACCCTAAACACTACTTTTTCCCCTTTTGGCCGAACCACAAAGCCATCTCCCTCTCCTCCATTTCTTCTTCTTCTACTCTCTTCTTTCTTCTTTTGCTCGAGGATGAGCAAACCTTTTAAGTTTGGTGTGGTAAAAGCGTTGCTTTTCGTTTTTCCATAACCATTTATGGCATCCAAGGCCGGAGAAACCTCTAGAAAGAGGAAAGGGAAGGCAAAAGCTTTCACCTCCGAGTCATGGGAGATGGAGAGATTCATCTCAAGGGTGCATCAAGACCACTTCTATGAAGTTGTGGCCATGAATAAGGTGATCCATGAGGTCCCTTTCAAACTCAAAAAGGGTCAACTTTGATCAAAGGTTGGACCAAGTCCTCACAGACATTTGTGAAGAGGGCACCTAATGAAAGAGATATTCAAGAGGGAAGCCGGTTCAACTGAGAAGGCATGACCTCAAGCCCATCACTAAGAAAAGGATGGAGCAAACAAGAGACCCCTCTCATCATGGGATCCCTGAGATGCCTCAAGGGATGCACTTTCCTCCACAAGACCATTGGGAGCAAATTAACACCTCCCTAGGAGAATTGAGTTCCAACATGGGACAACTAAGGGTGGAGCACCAAGAATATTCCATCCTCCTCTATGAGATTAGAGAAGATCAAGGAATCATGAGAGAGGAGCAACAAAGACAAGGAAGAGACATTGAGGAGCTCAAGCACTCTATAAGACCTTCAAGAGGAAGAACAAGCCGCCATCACTAAGGTGGACCCGTTCTTTAATCTCCTTGTTCTTTATTCTTCTGTTTTTCGAAAATTTATGCTTATGTTTATCCATGTTTGTGTCTTATGATCATTAGTGTCTTAGTGTCTATGCCTTAAAGTTATGAATGTCCTATGAATCCATCACCTCTCTTAAATGAAAACTGTTTTTATCACAAAAGAACAAGAAGTACAGGATTTCGAATTCATCTTTAAAACTAGCTTAATTAGTTTGATGTGGTGACAATACTTTTTGTTTTCTGAATGTATGCTTAAACAGTGCATATGTCTTTTGAATTTGTTGTTCATGAATGTTAAAATTGTTGGCTCTTGAAAGAATGATGAAAAAGGAGACATGTTACTGAGGATCTGAAAAATCATTAAAATGATTCTTGAAGCAAGAAAAAGCATTTCTATATAAATAAAAAAAATATAATTCGAGAAAAAAAAAAGAGAGAAAAAGAAAAAAGAAAAACGAAAAAAATATATAATAAGAGTTGTGATCCAAGGCAAATAAGAGTGTGCTTAAGAACCCTAGACACCTCTAATTGGGGACTTTAGCAAAGCTGAGTCACAATCTGAAAAGGTTCACCCAATTATGTGTCTGTGGCATGTATGTATCCGGTGGTAATACTGGAAGACAGAGTGCTTTGGGCCACAGCCAAGACTCAATAAGTAGCTATGTTCAAGAATCATCATACTTAACTAGGAGAATCAATAACACTATCTGGATTCTGAGTTCCTAAAGAAGCCAATCATTCTGAATTTCAAAGGATAAAGTGAGATGCCAAAACTGTTCGGAGGCAAAAAGCTACTAGTCCCGCTCATCTAATTTGGAGCTAAGTTTCATTGATAATTTGGAGTCTATAGTATATTCTCTTCTTTTTATCTTATTTGATTTTCAGTTGCTTGGGGACAAGCAACAATTTAAGTTTGGTGTTGTGATGAGCGGATAATTTATACGCTTTTTGGCATTGTTTTTAGTATGTTTTCAGTAGGATTTAGTTAGTTTTTAGTATATTTTTATTAGTTTTTAGTTAAAATTCACTTTTCTGGACTTTACTATGAGTTTGTGTGTTTTTCTGTGATTTCAGGTATTTTCTGGCTAAAATTGAGGGACCTGAGCAAAAATCTGATTCAGAGACTGAAAAGGACTGCAGATGCTGTTGGATTCTGACCTCCCTGTATTCGAAGTGGATTTTCTGGAGCTACAGAAGCCCAATTGGCGCGCTCTCAACGGCGTTGGAAAGTAGACATCTTGGGCTTTCCAGCAATATATGATAGTCCATACTTTGCCCAAGATTTGATGGCCCAAACCGGCATTCAAAGTCACCCTCAGAATTCCCAGCGTTAAACGCCGGAACTGGCACCAAAATGGGAGTTAAACGCCCAAACTGGCATAAAAGCTGGCGTTTAACTCCAAGAAGAGTCTCTACACGAAAATGCTTCAATGCTCAGCCCAAGCACACACCAAGTGGGCCCGGAAGTGGATTTTTATGTCAATTACTCATCTCTGTACACCCTAGGCTACTAGTTCTCTATATATAGGACCTTTTACTATTGTATTTTCATCTTGGTTCTTCTGGTTCCCTCTCTGGGGCCGAAACCAATGATCACTCTTGTTCTTATGTATTTTCAACGGTGGAGTTTCTACACACCATAGATTAAGGTGTGGAGCTCTGCTGTACCTCGAGTATTAATGCAATTACTATTGTTCTTCCATTCAATTCCGCTTGTTCTTGTTCTAAGATATCACTTGTTCTTCAACTTGATGAATGTGATGATCCGTGACACTCATCATCATTCTCACCCATGAACAAGGTGACTGACAACCACTTTTGTTCTACAAGCAATCAAGGCTCTAGTGAATATCTCTTGGATTCTTTAACCGGAATCTTCGTGGTATAGGCAAGAACTGATGGCGGCATTCAAGAGAATCCGGAAGGTCTAACCTTGTCTGTGGTATTCTGAGTAGGATTCAATGATTGAATGACTGTGACGTGCTTCAAACTCCTAGCAGGCGGGGCGTTAGTGACAGACGCAAAAGAATCGATGGATTCTATTCCGGCCTAACCGAGAACCGACAGCTGAATTCCGCGTGCTGTGACAGAGCATTTGCAATCGTTTTCACTGAGAGGATGGGAGGTAGCCATTGACAACGGTGAAACCCTACACAAGCTTGCCATGGAAAGGAATAAGAAGGATTGGATGAAGACAGTAGGAAAGCAGAGAGACGGAAGGGAAGGCATCTTCATGCGCTTATCTGAAGTTCCTACCAATGAATTACATAAGTATCTCTATCTTTACCTTTGTGTTATTTTCGTTCATCACCATATCCATTTGAGTCTGCCTGACTAAGATTTACAAGATGACCATAGCTTGCTTCATACTAACAATCTCCGTGGGATCGACCCTTACTCGCGTAAGGTTTATTACTTGGACGACCCAGTGCACTTGCTGGTTAGTTGTGCGAAGTTGTGTAATGCCATGGTATTGAGCTACCAAGTTTTTGGGGTTCATGACCGGGGATTATGAGAGTTGTGAAAAAGTATTGTTCACAATTTCGCGCACCAGATGCAGAAGATGCCAGGAGAACGCCAACTTTCATAAAGCACCGGCGGCTGAAATGAGCCTACTGATGGCCTCTCGACCATTCTCTCAATGGGGAGTTGACCTGTTAGGGCTTTTCCCGGTCGGACCTGGGCAGGTCAAGTACCTCATTGTCGCCATTGACTACTATACCAAGTGGGTGGAAGCCGAGCCATTGGCCTGCATATTCTCGGAAAATTGCCGAAAGTTCATGTGGAGACAAGTAATAGCCAGGTTTGGAATCCCAGAGGTCATCATCTTGGACAACGGGACACAGTTTGCTGACAAAAAATTCGGAGAATTTCTTGCCGGCTTAGGCATAAAGCAGAAGTTCTCGTCCGTTGAGCACCCCCAGGCCAAG
The DNA here is from genome assembly GCF_014773155.1 of Arachis stenosperma. Lineage (NCBI taxonomy): Eukaryota > Viridiplantae > Streptophyta > Magnoliopsida > Fabales > Fabaceae > Arachis > Arachis stenosperma. Next base: position 542,358 of record NC_080383.1, on the reverse strand, counting down.
TCGAGGCAGCCAACAAGGTCATCTTACAAGGCCTCAAAAAGTGACTTGACTAGAAGAAGGGAGCCTGGGCAGACGAGCTAGCATCGGTCCTCTGGTCCTATCACACAATGCAGCAGTCATCTACTGGGGAGACGTCCTTCCGGCTCACTTACAGGGTGGACGCAATAATACTAGTAGAGATTGGGGAACCGAATCCACGACTACTCTTGGGAGGAGTCAACGAAGCCGTGGAGAAGGACTTGGTAGATGAAACTAGGGAAATGGCCCACTTATCAGAGACTACGTTGAAACAAAGGATGGCCCTGCATTACAATGCCAGAGTATTAAAAAGAGAGTTTGAGCCAAACAACCTAGTCTTGCGACGCAATGAGTGGGTCTCCCGACACTTGGGGAAAGAAAGTTGGCGGGAAATTGGGAAGGCTCATACATGATAAAGGAAGTGGTCGGCAGCGGGGCCTATAAGCTGGAACGACTGGACGGCAAGGAGGTTCCCAGAACATGGAACGCGAGAAAACTAAGAAGGTTCTACTCCTAAAGGCCGAAGTACACCCGACGGGCAGGCGATGTGCCGTTTTAGTAAGCCCCGTTTCGTTTCATGTTGCATTACCTCCCATTAGTTGTTTCATTTCATGTTTATTTGCATTTCATCATGATATAATCGTGTTTAGGCTACGCTAGTTATCTCCTTTTTTTCATTTCATATTTCAATATTATTCAAATTATTCAAATTACTTTACCAAGTAAAGGTAACCAATTCCATAACGACACGGCATCCCGGGATTGATCACCCCGGGAACCACTGAAGTTGTAAGCGCTACAACAAATGGCTGTTAAATAAGGCCAAGTTCCAAGCACTCAAACAAAAAAGCCACAATCTGGCTTTGTTAATTACCAACAAAACGGTAAACAAGTGCAAGCAAATAGTTAATTACCAATAAAATGGTAAGCAAACACAGCCAGCAAATCCTTAAAATGGTAAACAAGCAATTTGTTATCTACCGACAAAACGGTAAAACAAGTTCACTAAAACTACTCAAGTGTTCAAAGATCTACACAAATTACAAAAATCCAAACAAAATACAACAAGTGAGGTTACATCACTTATTCGGGATATTGACGATCTTACCATCCTTAATGGTTTTAAAAATGCTGACAGCTGAGGTATCAAAATCGTGAGCTAACAGCTTCACTTGAGCCTTGATCGCTTCCTCGGTCACCAGAATGGCATTCTTACCTTGCTTCACAGTTTCTTTATACTTTTTTCTTTAGCTCAACAGCCTCAGTCTTGGCAGCGGTCACCGACGAGAGGGCCTCATCACGCTCTTTTTCGAGTTTCTTCACCCGACCTTGAGCAGCACTAAGTTGGCTTTCCAGAGTAAGCTCTCGCTCGGTGAGCCACACAACCATCTCATCGGAGGTCTTAACCTTCTCTTCGGAAGCAGCCAACTGAGCCTGCAGTGATTTCACCTCAAGTTTGTACTTCTCATTGACGCTGACACATGATTGAAGCTTGTTTTCCATATTCCGAGCTCCCGCCAAGACAGGCTCCGCCTTCCTCGCTATAGCAGCTGCCCAGAGCAAGGTGCGGTACACCCACTTAGCTTGAGAGGCAAGATCCCGCCCAAGGAAGAAGTCCTCTGTGCCAGGTAGGAGATGGGAATCAATGAAGCTACTTGCATCAAAGTTCTTCTCCATCACTGTGAGGACCCTCTCAGGGCTGGAGGACGGTTTCCTCTTCCTCGGATTCTCAACGACGATAACCTCAGGTCCTCCACCCTCCGTCTCAACCTCTAGTCGGGGACTCAGACCAGAGCTGGTCCCAGCCACCTCTCCTTGTGTAGGCTGAGACTGGGCGTCAGCCTCGACAGCAGAAGGGGGAGGCACCTCGTTAGTACGGGTGGCGGAGTCATCATCGCTACCCCCAAGCAGAAATGTGTTGAATAAAGCATCAAGTTTAACCTGCTCGCCAGCCATTGATACTGAAACAACGCACCAAAGCTTGTTAGTCGGTAAAACGGTTAATAAAATAAAAAACAAAACAAAACAACAACATGAGCAAACAACCAAACAACCACATACCTATATAACTCCTAGCCACATATTGATCACCCATGAGGAGTGATAAACCACTATTTTATGATTTATCTTGTGCTCAATTGAGTGTTTTTATCAATTCTTCACCCACTTATTCATAAGATTTGCATGGTTTTATAATTCCTTCCTTATTCTATGATATATGTGAAAACATGTTTTCTATGCCTTAAAAAATTTTATCTTAATTATTCTTTATTACCATTCGATGCCGTGATCTGTGTGTTAAGTAATTTCAGGTTTCATAGGGCAGGAATGGCTTAGAAGACAGAAAGAAAACACGCAAAAATAGAAGGAACGCACAAAATGGAGTTTTGAAGAAAATGGCAGCGACGCGCACACATGAAATTGACCCATCGAAACATAGAGAAAAAGTTAAGGAATATAATTAATTTTTTGCCACCTCATTCCTATTATATTTAACTAGTAGTGTATCCTGTCACGCATAAATAGTATATTTCTTTCATAGGCACCACTTAAATAAAGATCCTAAAAACAACTTTATCTAAAGATGCCTACATGGCAAAACCTAAGCCATACATTCTAAAGTCACACTTTTAACTACATAACACTTAAAACCATAGCATAAAAAGCGTCACCTAATGGAAAAAAGTAAATTAGAAGATTTAAGAGAAGAAATAATTAATTTATCAAAATTAATAGATCAAAAACTAATGATTCTAAGTTCTAACTAATGTTAATTGTAATGACACCGAATTCTTAAAATCAATCCAAAATGATTTTTCTCAAAATCTTTATTTTACTATAAGTTTTATTGAAGGACTTCAAAAACCTGAAAAAACTTATACTTCACATGGAATTTCTAAAAAATGCTACCATGGAAATGATTCCCCACATCTCTATCACACTTTTAACCCACAATTAAATTCTATAGTAGATATGCTTGAAGAAATTTTAGTATTCATAAAATTTCAAAGAAATAAGGAAAAAGAGAATCCCAAAGAAGAAAACATTCAAAATATAGTCAACATAACGAAACTAAAAGTAAAACCACCATTGAAATTATGAATATCGAAGAAAAATTAGAAGAAGTTACAATGCTTTTTAAACAATTAAAAATGGCTCAAGAAAATAACATTATGGAACAAGAATTTCAAATAGAAGAAGAATTAGTAAATTCTGAAAATATAGAAAATAAAGAACATATCCTAGACTATTCAAGTGATGAAGAACCAGCAATTCCAATACAAGTGAAAAATGAAGCTGGAACATCTAAGGATAATCAATCTCAATTTAAATGGGAAACAAGTTTTGAAAATTATGCTTTTAAAAAGGGATTTATAAATAAAAATTCAAAATATACAAAAATACCATCAAAATACGTTCCTAAAATTCAGGAAACGAAAGGAGAAAGAATGCTCGATTTAGACTGTAAAAAGAATGAAAAAGAAATTTTCGAGAACTGGTTGAACTCCTTCTTATTAGAAGCCTTTACTAATCCAAAACTTAGTGAATTATCTGGAGGAGATATCTGGAATTATATAGGGTTTCATACTAAAGGAACTGTAAGAGATTTTATGACATCAATAGAAAACTAAATAATAGAAGAATTAGCAACAAAAACAATAGTTTATGATAAAATATTACATATAATGATGATTCTGTATAAAGAATTTTTTGGAAAAAATATTATAGATCATAGACAAGAAGTCTATAATAAAGAATATCAAGAAGCAAAAAATCATTTAGCTAATATTCAAATACATGATTTATGTAACGTGAAATCTTATATATGTGAATATAGAATACATTATTATAAACTAAAAGAAGAAGATAAAAACCATTATCTTAATATGTATATAACAAAACTTCTATACCCTGCTAATGAATTTATAATGGGAAGATTTATAAGAGAAATAAATAGAGGAACAATTGAAAATAATTTTGGCGGAGTAACCTCTGCAATAAGAGAGGAAATAAAAGAACGTTGTATGCAAGAAGCAACTCAAAAAAGATTTGAAAACATAATTAGAATTTGCTGTCAGGATCATGAAGAAATACCTCAAAAATATGGTCTTAATAAAAATTTTCAAAGAAAAAGAAAATATCAATTTAGAAAAAAAATACTATCCAAATTGGAGAAAAAAGAGGTATTTTAGAAAAAGAAATAGCAATAAAAACAAAAAACAAAAAAATAACTATTGCACAAATAAAAAAGAAAATTGTAAATGTTGGTATTGCCAGGAAGAAGGATACTATGCAAATGAATGTCCAAAAAAGAAGGATAAAAAAGATCTTACCAAACAATTAGAAATTGCTAAGTCTTGTTTCATGGAACCATTAGAAGAATCAGATGATAACTTAGACTATATTTTTGAATATGTCTCAGAAACAGACTCAGAGACTGAGTAATAATGCCACTTTTATTACTATAAAAATAACAGAAAAGTTTATAAATACTTTCATAGATTCTGGAGCAACACAATGCTTTGCTAGTACAAATATAAAACTTGATTGGAAAAAATTAAAGAAACCATTAAGAGTTAGAATAGCTGACAAATCAGTACATAAAATTGACCAAAAAGCAGAAATGGTTGAAATATTTATTCAAAATTATAGATTCATTGTTCCATCCATATATATGTTAGATTCTGGGATGGATTTTATCATAGGAAATACCTTCTTAAAGCTATATCATCCATTCATTCAAGAATTAACATATATAGTTTTAAAAGCTCCACCCGATTCTTCAATAAATAAAAAATCAAAACGTATAAAGATACCAACTACTACCATAGATAAGATTTTAAAATTTAAAATATTTTCTATATTAGAAACATGTTATTTAAATATATTTTTTCAGATAAATATCCCAAAAAATAATCTTGAAATAAAAGTAGAAGAACTTTTGGATGAAATTTGCGCTGAAAATCCTTTAGATATTAAAAATACAAATAAAGAATTAGTAAGCATTAAATTAAAAGATCCTACAAAAGAAATAAATGTTCCAAATAAAATTTCTTATTCCGCAAGAGATAGAGAAAAGTTCTCATTAGAATGTAAAGATCTTTTAGAAAAAGGAATTTAAGATTAAGCAAAAGTCCTCATGCGGCTCCAGCCTTTTATGTTGAAAACAATAATGAAATTAAAAGGGGAAAACGAAGAATGGTAATTAATTATAAGAAAATGAATGAAGCAACTGTTGGTGATGCTCATAAACTTCCAAGAAAAGATTCTATTTTAGAAAAAATCAAAGGAGCAACTTGGTTTTCATCTCTTGATGCAAAATCAGGATATTGGCAACTTCGTTTAGATGAAGAAACAAAGAAATTAACTGCTTTTACTTGCCCAACAAAAGAATCAACAAGTGTGTTGCTCTATGAATGGAATGTTTTACCATTCGGATTAAAATAAGTCCCAAGTATCTATCAAAGATTTATGGAAGAAAATCTAAAAGAGTTGAATGAATTTATCTTAGTTTACATTGATGATATATTAATTTTTACAAAACAGAATAAAGAAGATCATCTTCGAAAATTACTAATAGTTTTAGAAAGATGTAAAGAAAAAGGATTAGTTCTTAGCAAAAAGAAAGCAAAAATAGCAAGACAAGAAATAGAATTTCTTGGGTTAATTTTATCCACTCAAGGAAAGCTAAAACTTCAACCAAATATTTTAGAGAAGGTAAATTTATTTCCTAATAAAATAGAAGATAGAAAATAATTACAAAGATTTTTAGGATATATAAATTATATTTCTGATCAAGGATTTTTAAAGAATATAACAGAATACACTAAAAACTTATTTCCAAAAATAAGTACTAAAAAAGAATGGAAATGGGAAGAAAAAGATAGTATGCAAATTCAAAGAGTCAAAGAATTATGTGAAAAGCTTCCGGAACTTTATATTCCAGAAGAAAACGACTACTTAATAGTAGAAACAGATGCTTCAGACATAACCTGGTCAGGATGTCTAAAAGCTAAGAAAGCTATAAAAAGTTGGGAACAAGAAAAAGAATCACTAGATTCTAAATATTCTCCAAAGGAATTACTTTGCAGGTATATTTCAGGGATTTTTACACCAACAGAGCATAGATATACTACTCATGAAAAGGAAACTCTAGCAGCAATTAAATCTCTTAAGAAATGGAAAATTGATTTACTACCCAAAGAATTTACATTAAGGACAGATTCTAGTTACCTAACAGGTTTCATTCGATACAATTTAAAATTTGATTATAATCATGGGTGACTGGCAAGATGGCAATTATTTTTGTTACAATATCCAATAAGAATTGAATATATTAAGGGTAACAAAAATGTTATTGCAGATACATTAACAAGAGAATGGAGTTCGTTTACAACGCATTAAATCAAGAAATACAAAAATATCAGCAAGAACTTGAAGAATGCAAGCATTGTCAGCAAATAAGGACACAGATCCAATCCCTCAAGAAGGTCATTAAAACAATGAAATCAACACAACAAGCAAAACCATCAGAGTTCAGCCAGCTAAGCATGGTGGACAAATCAGGTGAAGAAAAAATTTCAGAAAATAAAATAATTGCTGAAATTATTAAAAAATCCACACAAGATAAAAAATATTATGTAATTTATAATGGCCCCATGAAAGGAGTATATGATGCCTGGGAAAAAGCAGCACCATTCACACATCAATCAAAGATAATTCACAAAGGAGGATTTTTAACACTGGCAGAGGCAAAGGAATCCTTCAGGGAATATGAAGCTCTTCATCCAGAACAAACCCTAAAAAGAGTAGATAAAGCTCCAATTCAAGCCCAGAGAACAGGAATAATAAGAAGCATTCCTACAAGGGCTGAAATCAAGGAAAAGAAAAGGGTCTGTAGATCAAATCTCAGAGAAACCCTTAATATAGTCCTGAATTGGACTAAAGAAAAAAGGGCAAGTTTGGGATACTATCCTATTGCCAAAGAACAGCTAACAAAGCTGGTTATTTTTCCAGAAGCTTCCCCATCTGACACTTATCAATTTTTTCAGTATGGATTAATTGATACAATTTTAATTTTTAATGATTTAAAAATTATTAATGAGTTTCCTGCAGGATTTGTTGATGCAGTAAAGAGATTTAAAAATATGATTGACAATGTAAATCCAAGGGATATATCCCTAAAATTTACAAATAGTCAACCTATTTTTAATGAAGAAGAAGAATGCTTAGTTCCAGCACACCAAGTGGTATTTATGTCTGTCTTCCCAGGAAACTTTCAACAATTGATCAAATTCAAGATTTACCAATCTACAGTCATGAAGGAAGACTAGCCAGCACATTAGCAAGGGTCTTTGAAAGAACTCAAAAAATAACAAGGGAATCTCACACAAGAATTAATTATAAAAGCAGAAATACTCTGCTTGTGTCCAGTAAAAGAAATGAAATTGAAGAAAGAGAGATGAGACTCTTGGTAGAATTTGAATCTGCAATCTACAATTTATCCGGGCTCTTAGAAAAGCTTCCTGAAGGGATAAAAAGGAATCTCTGCTATTTGATAAAAGACAGAGAAGACCACAAGTGCCAGCTATGTTTCTCAGAAATATCTGAAGAAAGCAATAATGAAATAAAATCCACCCACATGATAAAAGAAGAGGACAGCACATCCACCCACATGATAAAAGAAGAGGACAGTACATCCACCCATATGATAAAAGAAGAGGACAGTGCATCTGAAGCATCCCTCAACATTATTGTATAATGACGTAAGCGCTTAGGTCATAGAGCACTAACAATGTAGCTGGTGCAAAAACAATGACGTAAGCAATGACGTCATAAGAAGGGTAAGGATGGAAATTGTCCATCAAACCCAACCATTATAAATAGAGTGCTTAGGCAAATGTAGAAGCATCAGAAAACAGAAAGCAGAAAGCTAAGAGTACTCATATGCTAGGAGAGCAAGGAGGAAGCTGCCAAGGCGATTCTGTAGTCTGACAAAAGAATTCTCTTAGGAAAAAATAGTTTTAAACTCCCCTCTGGAGTTAATATTTACAATCTCCCCTCTGGAGATAAAAACACCTTATGTAAAATATACTAAATAAAGGAAGTTTTTCTCCAGAAAAGGTACGTCTTTGTCCTAATCTCTTAGTTATGAATTATTTAGAAAGCTTAGAATTAACGGAAGAATCTGATTATTATAGATTAACTGCTTTATTAGATAATGAAAAACAGGCTGTTCTAAAAACAGAACTAAATCTCAAATCAAATGAAAATTTTAATAAACAAAATCTGTTAAAAGAAGTTTTTAGTAGAAAAAATATAATATACTATGGAAAAATTCAACTTGAAGCCCCTGTAAAAATAAAATTTGCTAATGGAGAACTTGAAATAGCTTTGATAAAAATGAAGAATTAAGAAAACAAATTGAGAAAATTAAGAATCAACAGAAAAGATCTAAAATTGGATGGATCCATATTAGTACCATACAAATTTTAATCAAATCTACATATATGAAAGGAATTAATTCACCAATAAGTTTAGCAATCTGTGACAAATGTAAATGTTAAATTTAATGCCCATCTTGGAAATGCTATACCTTTATCAACTGAAAATCTTGGTATCTATAAGTTTAGCTTATAAATTCCATAGAAAACGTTTAATGGAACAAGATGATGAACCATTTTCAATTACATATGCAATAAATTATGCTTTAACAAATAGCCATCATAGTATAATATTTAAAAATAGAGAAAGAATTTATGTTGATGAATTATTTCAAAAAATCGTAAAAACAGAAATACCAAAATATAAAGCTATTGAAAATCCAGTTCTATTATTAAAAGAACCATCAAAAAGATCGGTTTCATCAAATTTTCAAATAAGAGAATCTAAAATCAATAGTCCCTTAAGTTTATCTAAATTAAAAATTAAAGAAGAAGACTCTGAAATAAAAGAACTAACAAAAAAGGTCGAAAAATTAAATAAAACTCTAAATATTAAATTATGACAATAAATAAGGAAGAAATATATGTAACTTATCAAGATAAGAAACAAGAGCTCTTTGAAAGAGAGAATCGTTTGAATTATTTGCAGTTTTCTGAAATAAATCAAAGAGCATTTAAGGCTCTAAAAATAATCTATAACAAGCTGAAAAAAGAAGTTGAAGAGCTAGAAAAATTAATAGAATCTCTAGAAAATAGTCACGAATCAATGATAGAATTTGCAGAAATTCTAAAATAAATAATGCTAAACAAAACTATTTTTAGAATAAGATTACCTAATTTATGAAGTATAAAAAGACTAAGAAACCAGAAAATAAAATAAAAAGGATAAGAACGAAAAAATTAAAAAATAAAATAAAGGAGTATAAAAAGAATTAAATAATCTTCAGGTCAAAATTGATGATCTTATAATAAAAAAGATAGAAATAAGAATAAATATAAACAAGTTGGAACTAAATTTAGAAAATTTATAAATGTCCGGAAAATCATATTACGATTTAAAGGAATTAAAGCTGTTGAAAGAAAAGATGGAAAATGAAATTGAAAAATTAGGAAGATATTTAGAAGTAAGAGAAAGTGTAGAAATAAAAGAAGTCTTTGAGGATTTAAGAAATTATATAAAAGAAAAAGACAAACAGATAAAAGATTTTACATATAATAATTCATGTAAAAAAGAATATTATAATTATGATAGAAATTAGAACAGAATTAAAAAATTATAAATATGAAATTAGAATTATAAATATACATCAAGGACTAGTAATAAATAATCATATAACAAATACAAGAGAAATTGTAGAAATGGTCAATACTTTAGATTATGAAGTTGCAAATTATTTTTATCAAAATCCTTTGAATAGGGCACCACCAAGACAAATTATAAACTTATTCGAAACAAAATATGAAGAGTTAGTAGAAATTTCAAAAGAAGAATTAAAAGAAAAGTCGAATTTAAAAAATTGGTATCAGAGCCAAGTTAACGATTAAAAGTAACACTTTTTCTTTAAACAACACTTTTAACAATACGCTTTTAAATCAATAACAACCACAAAATAAAAAAAGTTTTTACAAAAAGATGAGATTGACAACTTCATCGTAGTATCCCCCTTCTTTCATTGTATGTAAAATATTAAAATTATAGTATATTAATAATTAAAAAAAGTTGAAGTAGCAAATATTTAAAAAGAGGAAAATTATGATTCCAACAATATAATAATGGATGGAATAAAGGTTAAGAGGCACATGCATATCGGATGGGTGTGATATATATGCGGGGACATGGATATTGTTCTACAAATAGGGCGTTGCTTAGAAGTAGTTGGTATAGACTAAGGAGAAAGAAAAAGAAAAATGTAATACTCACTTAAAATGCCATTTTCGGATACTTTGATTATCAACAATATTTCTTTTAGTCAATTGGCAATTTTACTATGGTGGTACAGGATGATTAGCAGAGCATATAAAAGTTGGACTGCCCCATAACATGTTTCATTTTGTCAGGTTTGTCTATTTTTTATTGGCTTCTTGACAAAAATCATATCATAATTTTTTTTATACCACATAGAAGAGATGACAAAAAATTTATTGTCTAAACTTTTTCATGCTTTAACAGACAGTTTTTGGTTGGATATTATTTTTTAATTTATCAAATGTATTTATTAATAGTTATTTTTCTACTTTTTATCCTTTATCAATTTATAACTTTATATTGATAAATCATATAATCTTATATAATAAATATTTTTTTAATTTCATAAAAAAATTGTATTTTAGCTAACATTAAAAGTGATTTGTACTAGAATAATAGTTATTCATGACTTACTCACAAAATTAAGGCGAATAATAATATATTATAACGATAATTTAATAATATAAATATGTATGTTTTATCTTTTATTTTTTTATCAATCACTTTAAGAATAAAAGATATTTGTTCTTTAAATTAATTTTCGAACAAAATTTTTAATCAAATTTGTATTTCAAAAATTTTAAATTAATCACATTAGTCTTTCAATCCTAATTAATGGCTAGCATGACAAATTTATAAAATTAGATGAAATTAACACAAAATTAAAAGATTTCAATTCCTCAAAATTTCTCTAATTTGAGACTGATTTGATTTAATTGGATAAATTTATCAACTTGGCAACAATTAGAATTGTTAAGTGTGTCTTGTGATCAATATGATATCATTTAATATGCGGCATTAGCAAATTTTGAAGTCATAAGCAATAAAAATAACAAGAATTAATGTGACTAACTTAAAATTTTTGAAAAACGAAATTAATTAAAACATCTTTAGAAAATCAATTTAAACAATAAATAATTTCTTAAAGACGAATTTGACTATTTACTCTCCAGTCACCGCTTTAAATACTAAAAATAAATGTATAAAAAAATATAAAAGTAATGCATATATTAAAAACTAAGTAAATAAAATCGAACCCATTATTTTCTACAAGGTCTACGAGGCTATCACTAACTAGTCTAGACTTTGGAGATAAGTGTTTTTTATCTTTTAGCAACAATAGGGGGATTAAATTGAGCCTGAGCCAAAATAGTGTAATGTCTTCCTCCTATACTTCAAACCTATCAAACGACTCGCCTGAGCTCTCCGGTTACCAGAGCATATTTACGGTGCTGGGATAAGATTGATGCTACTTGAACTGCACTTAGAATTGATGCTAAGTCCTTGTTAGGGTGTTCCCGTTGTTGTATAGATTCAAGCAGAATTGTCTGCAAGATCTGCAGGGGATCCCCGTGGCTCACAACCAAAATGGCACAACTGCAGGATATGGCAAGAAAACGTAAAAGCTGATAGAATACGGAGGAGGACAACACATCTATATACAATTCTCGAGAAGCAAAGTATTAGTTTGTAACTGTCCATTTAGATCACAATTAAGTGTATTGGCATTTCAAAGTGTGTCTTAAGTCTTTTGGCAGCAACTAGGGAATATGCTCAGGGATCCAATAGATTTGTTGTTGAACTTATATTATATGAGTTACAAAATTCATGAATAGTGTAAGACTTCCTATTTCCTAATGAAGATTAAAGATAAGAATCATTACCCTTCATATTCTGACTCCATAATTGTCACCGCTCTTGTAAGTCTACAGGCAACATCCTTGACACTTTCTCCTCCTTCTGGCCCAACAAGTGGATCCTTTTCATCCATTTCCCAAATCTCTGCATACTATTGATGATGGAAACAAGTAATCAATGAGTTCTAAACGGTGGTGCTGCGTGACATGTTCTGAATATTTCATCTAATGTATATACTAATGATGAAACATGATGCAGAGTATAGAACAAATCTTCTTCAATTGGCAATTTTACTATGGTGGTACAGGGTGATCAGCAGAGCATATAAAAGTCTCACTTACCTTATCATGTGAAAGAAGTTCAAATGAAGGACCAAAATAGCGCTCACGGAGATCTTCCACCACCTGCACAGTAAAATGGACTTCAAGTAAACAGATGTACGTGAAAGAGAATAAAAGAAAGATTATAACTGAGGGATAAAAATTGGACCTGAGTGGCTAACCTTACACTGGGGGCCTTCAAAAGGAAGATTGAGCGCAGCTGCAACAACTTGAGCCGTGTGTTTTGTTCTTGAAAATGGAGAATAGCAAATGCGTACATTGGCAAGTGGTATATTATTTGCTTCCAGCTCCTGTCCACATGAATTAGACTTAGAAGTTAGAATAGTTGTAACTTGATGCATATGGGGTAGTGTGGAATTTTCGAAATAGAATCGGATCAAATCATAAAGCAACGATAAAAATGAAATTGAATGGCAGGGTACTACTGTAGACCTACCAACCTGTTGGAAAAGTTTTGCAGCTACGTGTGCTTGTTCAATTCCCTCGGCAGCCAATTGGAATTCAGGGCGCGTACCGTTTTTGCACATATAGAAGGAAAAAATTACACATGTGAATGCACTTCGAGCTGCAAGGGATTTTTGCTCAAGAATGTCTGCTTCTTTGAAGGTGTAGACTCAAATTCCATCTCGCAATTTTACCTGTGTTGACCCAACTTTTGGGATTCAAGAATTTTCCTGAATATAGTTCTCATACTTTGATATCTTTCCTTTATATTATAAACTGCATGTAGGTTGAATCAGTTCTTTGAACATTCACATTATTTTTATTTTCCTTTTGTTGAGACTCACTATAACAAGAAGGATCACAAAATTCTGTATTGCTTTACATAACCATGTCCTTTTTGTGTGTGTGTGTGTGTGTGTTTGTTTTAGGAAAAAAAAGGAGAAGGGGGGGGAGTTCACCAATATAATGTTTTTATTGTGTTGACCTATTTTTACTTGACCTTTGAGCCCCAAGTTGTGTACCTCTCTCTTGATGCTGACAAAATTATATGTGGCATGATTATGGGTATACTTTCCGCTTTTCCTCCATTCTCATTAAGCACTCTTTTATGGGATGACATGTTGTCTAACTTTCTTAGTGTCTGACTTTGTTATTTATTTTGTAAATCTCAAACTCTTGCTGACCAACCTTCTTTAATGCAGATGGATATATTTCCATACTCTGTGTTTTATATCTTCTTTGAACAATACCTAGACATATGGAAGATAGCGCTGATCAACCTTGCTGTAGCACTAGGTTCGTAAGAAGTCTAATAACTTCTATATGCACAGGGTATGGCAGAATCATATATGTCAACCTTATTTGGATTTTCCCCTTGCTCCTCTTTGGACTCCCAATTATTACTTCTTTGGGTGTCTAAATTTCTAATATCAGGTTGTCTTTCTGTAATCCAATTCTTTTGTAATTCAATAACGATGCTGGTTTAACAGGTGCTGTTTTTGTGGTTTGTCTGGTCATTACATCCAGGTATAAATAAATTTAAAATTGACCCATCGTATAATTGATAAGTTGTATATTCCTTTTCAGTATTATATGTAATTTTTTCTTTTCTGTTGCATCCCAATGCAGCCTGTGGAGTTCAGCAATCATATTGCTTGTTCTGGTCATGATAGTCTTGGACATCATGGTATAATTTTTCTCTAATATTCTGAATTTTGCTGCATCTTCATTTGTTTTTATCTCTCTTGTAAAACTCAATTGCACTTGATTTTTATTTGCAACTAATATCTCTTGCAAAATCTGAACTTTTGTCTCTAATTTATCAACCCTTGCAAAAGCTAAACATTCTACCTTTTTCTGACATATGCAGGGTGTAATGGCGATTCTTGGTATTCAACTAAATGCGGTTTCTGTTGTTAACCTTGTTATGTCAATAGGGATTACAGTTGAGTTCTGTGTGCATATAGCACATGCATTCATGGTCAGTCTAATCCTCTGTTGCCTTATGTATTGATGACTTTTCCTGTAGGGTATGACTACAGTATTTGTCAAGGTTGACATTACCTACTTGTTACGTATGCAAATGGTGTAATTAGCAGTAAAACTCAACCTGCATTGTCATCATGGGAATTTTTATGCTTAGATGAATTATGGAAGACCTATATGCAATCTAACTTCCTGCTATTGGTGAATAACTGAATATGCAGTATTCAAATATGTTAATGATCTCACGTCACTTCTGTTACTACAGGTAAGCACGGGGGATAGGAGCCAAAGAGCAAATTTCAGGTTGACTATATGTATTGTTACACATGAACTAGTGTGTGTGTACAGAGTATCGGAGCACGACATCATGAATTGTGTGATAGTGAATTAACAGGATAGGCTAACTAGTGCCTAAGATACGCAGAAAATTAGAAAATACAAAGAAAGGGGCAGCAGTAGGGTAGGGTTACACCTAATTTTGAATAACCGCCAGGCAAAGGCGAGTTTGTACATATGCCCTCTGATCAGTAAAAATACTCACATATTTGTTTATAACCTCCAAACTATCCTCTAGTGTCTTTGGTTTTCCCTTTGATAATGGACGCACTGCAACAAATAAGACACAAACTAAAAAATTTGGAAAAAAAGAAAGAAAAAAGATCATTGAGAAAGTTTACCTCTCTATAATGGAGATCACGTATCTTCTTATTTTCAAATCGGTTTCCACAGCAGCAAGAAACTTTGAAGTTCCCGTGCTTTCGAGCGTGAATCTCCATTTCCTTCGGATGGTCAAAAATCGCCCCTCTCTTGCAATGAACGCACATATAGCGTTCTTGCAGTGGTCTTGAACGGGCTTCTCGAACAAAATCGCACTAACAGAGAAGATAGAAGAGTAAGTCAAATTTCATAAGAGGTAATGACGTAAAAATAAAAGAACTCTACCTGATTTTGATGAAATGTAAGGTTCTTTCTATTTTTGAATCTGTTCCCACAAAGTTCGCAAACAACAACACATTTTTTGTGCTTCAGCTTCGAATGGGAAGCCAATTCGATTTTATTTGGAAAAGACTCTTCACAGTTAACACAAGGATACAGTGCTTCTTCCTCCATACTTGATGTTCTTCAATTTGAATGGATTGAACAGAAAAAGATTAAATTGGAGCCACAAATCTAACATTTCACAAATGAGAGAAATTCAGAAAGTTACCGATTGATGGTGCAGTGATTAAAGCTGATCGACCAGAAGCTAAAGATCCAGAGAGATTGAAGGAGAAGAAAAATGAAGTTCGAAATTCGAAGAAGTGAAGAAAAGGAAGTTGTGAGTTTGTTACTCTGTATTTTATACAGAGCTGAAGTTCTAACAAACTTTGGTTAGCTGGCATATCACGAACACATCTATAAAATTGGCGGTTACTGCAACTCTCTCTCACACTTTAAAATTGGCGGTTTCTACTTAATATAATTTCTTTTCTTCTTTTCCCCCCCTCATGCATTAGTCTGTTCGCGTTTTTTTATGTTTTGGTTAACTCTTGCCATTTATTTCATTTTAAATGTAACTAATATCTTTTTTTTTCTTTCTTATAAAAAAAAAAATACCACTGTAAGTCTTCGTTTTTTCTTTTTCCTTTTTGTTTTGTTTTAAAAAAATATAGTTAACTAGGGATGATAATCAAACCATCAGATGTGTAAGACATTTGTGCGCTACTATTTTTACTTTTATGTGCCTTTTAAAAATTAAAAGATTTAATGGTTTATTTAAATACTTTATAATGTTATTGTTATTGATTTGCTTTTGATTTGGATATCAGCTGTTTTGTTAAGTAATTAATGTGTTTAGTTTCTGTGAAGTGGGTTGGGCAACACCAATCTCACAAGATGTCACAGCTACCATAATCTTCAATAAGATGCACTTCTGCATTTTTCGCGCTCCAATGGCATTCTTTGATTCCACTCCAAGCAGCCGAATTCTTCATGAAGTGTGATGTTATGTATGTCATATGTTTTGATGGGGCTGAATTACTGAATTCAAAGATTCCCGTAACAGAGGTGTGCATGCTCGGATTAAGACGGGTTAGATCAGAATTTCATTCTAATATCTTATCGGATCTATTTTTTAAATTAATTTAAAATATTCAATTTACTAAGTTGATTCGAAATATATATGATTTTTTAAGTTTTATACAATAAATTAATAAAATATAATTTAAAAAAATAAATTTAATAAATATTATATGTATTTATATTAAAATAAATTATTTTATTTATTTTTAAAATAAATAAATAAAATAATATTATATAATATATAAAAATATATTAATTAAAGTATGAAACATAATATTTTATTTTAATTTTATCATAAAATATATATTTTAATTATATAATATAATTTTTATTGAGGTGAATCGATTGATTCAAAATATAATTAAAATCTAACTAAAAAATATTATTGAATAAAATAATAAATTTAAACTTGCCAAAATATGTTTTGGGTTAGGATTCGGATCTTACAACTTCCAACCCATAACATTATTATTACAGATTTACTACATATATAAGTCTTTTTGACATATAAATTTATACAAGTTGGTTTAAATTTAACAAAAATAACTCAGTTTAGATTAAGTGTAAACACGTACTTCTACAATTCTTGAATAGCGCAAACAATTCTTCTTTCTCAATCAAAAACGTAACTCTCAAAATTTAAACAAGGATTAAATTTTTTCAAAAATCTCTCAAAATCGTCGCGAAAAGTGAAGGAAGTTTCAAAGTTGAATTCGAAAAGAATTATAAAAAAATAAAATAAGAAAATAAAGAAGAAGAAGCAGAAGATGAGAAGGAGAAAAAGAAAAACTTTTGAATTATGCAGAACTTATTAGTACAAAAACACCGAAAATTCTTAAACAATGCACATAAATATCTTAGTTTTACACTGAAATTTGCTGCAAATACATAAAAATGTTTTCTTTAATATTACATTTTTTTTCTTCGTTTTTTATTTCTTTCTTTTTTTTAGTTGAATGAATGTAGGTTCATCATCTTCAAAGTAATTTTGTAGCATTATGTGTTTCTTCTTCTTTGTTTGATTTTTTTTTATTTTTATTCTTGTTAAGAGAATAAAACAAAAAGAAACTTGAAAAGGTAAAATAAAAAAAAAAGATGAATTAAAAAAATATGAAGATGATGATAATGAGAAAGAAGAAGAAGCAGCAAAAGATGAGGAGGAAGAAGAAGAATTTTGAATTATACGGAATTTATCAGTACACATACACTGAAAATCCTTAAACAATACATATAAATATCTTAGTTTTACACTAAAATTTGCTACAAATACACAAAAAAATTTCCTTTACATTCAATTCAAACCATCAACGATGAATAGCAATTTTCACAATAAAAAATAACATTATTCACTTACAGAATTATAAATTACTAACAAAAACATTAATTAGAATCGAACCACACTTCAGTCACTTGATTGGATTTAAAACAATAATCCACTTCACTCTGGTTCAATTAATAATTTGAACTTGAATAATTCATTATCTTCAACAACGAAATAACTGTTCAAAACTGATTTTAGAGCTTGATTTTAAAAACGCAGAGAAAAAAGAAATTGCGAAGAAAACGTAGATTGAAAATGCTGAGGAAATTCGAAAAAGGAAACAAAATTCTTTTGAAAAAGACAGTCATATATATTCGTGCATTGACTAAAAAATTTGTTAAATAATAACGCGTGAGGTAAATTAAGTTAAAGAGATTTGTATAAATTTATATGTATAAATAACTTGTATGTGGAGAATATTTATTATTATTGTCATTATTATTATTATTATTAAGCTTCACTAATGCACGCCTTATAAAGCATTATTCTTGGCAATTAAGTTGATAAAGCAAGGCTCTACCAGCTCTTGTTATGCACCACCTATAAGCATACTTAGCAACTAAGATTACATATATGTGTACTTGTGTGTAGTGTCCAATGAAAGAAAATGTGCCATGAACGAAAAAAAATCAGCACATTTTGTGATTTGTAGTCATTAATTAATTATTATTATTATTTTTAATAGTGTGAGATTATATTTAATGGTGTGAAATTATTCACTTTTTTTTTAATATTTAAATACCAACCAAATTTTAATAAAAGTGTTGATCTCCTAGACTTATCATCCAAAAAAATATCAAAAAAAATTATACTGAATTGTTTACGAGTAAGTGAATTTCGGACTAAGTAATTGTGAATTTAAATTTATATACAGATATATTCTTTTATTTGTATAGACACATTTAAAAAATAGGTGGAGTCTATATTAAATTTAATTCATTTAAAATATATAAAAATATATGTTGAAGTTATCGTTAGTAAAAGTTTTTAATTTTTTAATAAGTATATACAAATATATTGAAAAATTTAACCTTTTGTATTTTTTTATAAGTTTTTTTTTTAAATTAATAACTTAAATCCTAAAAATAAACTATAGATGAATAAACTTTCATTTTGATCCACTAATCTACATATGAATAAATAAAATTAATTATTTTTGTCTATGAATATTCAGAGCATTGTCAAATCTATAGATATATTGAAACAACATTTTGTCCTTTAACAAAAGCAATGGGTCAAAACTCCAACATTTTTAATCAAAAACGTTAGGTGACAACCAATGCAAAGAAACCCCCTTTTTTTCCAATTAAACTAAAGCATGCAAAGAATCTCTTGAGCCTCTTTATACTATGTCACTTTTATTATTACTACTACTATATAATATACAAAGTATATTTAACCAAAAACTATAAGAACCTCCTATAATTATTATACAAATGTTTATTTAATATGTTCTTGTAATCAATGTGAAACTTTGACGTATATATAGCTTTATCCATGCATGGGGCAACACCTTTATCAGTTATCACCCTCCTTTTCTCCTTTAACCCTTTAACTCTCTTTGCTTTCTTTTTCCCTTCTATAATTCACCTTTTCATTTCACACGAGTTTCACATTTCTTACAAGTTAGAACTCCTTTATATACCTCTAGAGTTTCTCATTTTTCCTCATAATAAGCCTCATTGCTTGTTTGTGTTTGATTGCTTCATACAACTAAGCAATGTGGTTTGTTTCATCTTTATTTTCTTCTCTCATGCACTCTCCCACTTGTTTTCTACTCAAACCCATTTTCCTTCATGCCTTGTCTTCCTTTTTCCATCTTCTATTGTTGGCAATGGTTTTGGTGCCATTGCTTTGTAAGAGAATCATCACAGTAGAATCCAAAGATAAGAAAACTAATAATAATAATAAAGCTTTGTTTCAAAAGACTCTGTTTTGTTCTGTTGGTTTTTCAGCTTTCAACCTTTTCCTCTCTCTCATCAACCACTTCATTTGGTATAGAACTAGTTTGACACAAGTAAAGCTTTTTACCCTTTTGGATTTGGGTCTCAAAACCGTTTCTTGGGGTGTTCTTGGTATTTCCATGCATAATGATCATAGAAGATTTCCCTTACTACTATTCAGAATTTAGTGGACACCATTGTTCTTATTCTATACAATAAACATGTTCCTTTACCACCTCAGTGCATAGTTTCTGATGTGGTAGCTACTCTTGTTGGCTTGTTTTTCTGTTATGTTATGTGTTTTGTGAAGAATGATGAGTGTGAAGATATCAGCACCATCGAGGAACCTCTATTGAATGCTGATGATCATGCTTCTTCCATGGAGAAAAAAGAGACTAATAGAGGGGGAGAAACCGTTACGCCTTATTCGAATGCTGGAATTTTCAGCATTGTAACATTCTCTTGGATTGGTTCTCTTATAGCTCTTGGTAATAAGAAAATCTTAGACCTTGAGGATGTTCCACAACTAGATTCCGGAGATAGTGTTGTTGAAGCTTTTCCATCTTTCAAGGAAAAGGTTGAAGCAGATTGTGGTGGAACAAACCACATAACCACTCTTAAGCTTGTGAAATTGTTAATAGTTTCAGCATGGAAAGAGATTCTGTTCACTGCATTTCTTGCATTGTTGAACACTTTTGCTTCTTATGTTGGTCCTTATCTTATTGATGCTTTTGTTAAGTTTCTTGATGGAAAACAACTCTATGAAAATCAGGGCTATGTTTTGGTTTCTGTATTTTTTGTAGCAAAGATTGTTGAATGTCTTTCACAAAGGCATTGGTTCTTTAAGTTGCAGCAAATCGGAATCCGAATCAGAGCACTGCTTGTGACAATGATCTATAACAAATCATTGACCCTTTCTTGTCAATCAAAAAAGGGACATACTTCAGGGGAGACAATCAACTTGATGGCGGTTGATGCTGAAAGAATCGGTGTTTTCAGTTGGTACATGCATGATTTATGGCTAGTAGTATTGCAAGTTTCATTAGCATTGTTGATTTTGTATAAGAATCTTGGCATTGCTTCAATTGCTGCATTTTTTGCAACAGTTTTTGTAATGTTGGCAAATGTCCCTTTAGGATCATTGCAAGAGAAGTTCCAAACAAAGTTGATGGAATCAAAAGATACAAGAATGAAGGCAACATCAGAGGTTCTTAGGAACATGAGGATCCTCAAATTACAAGGATGGGAAATGAAGTTTCTATCTAAGATAACTCAACTCAGAAAAACTGAACAAATGTGGCTAAAAAACTTTGTTTACACTTCAGCCATGACCACATGTGTGTTTTGGGGTGCTCCAACATTTGTTTCTGTTGTTACTTTCGGCACCTGCATGCTTGTAGGGATTCCACTTGAATCAGGGAAAATCTTAACAGCACTTGCTACATTCAGAATTCTTCAAGAGCCTATATACAATCTTCCAGAAACAATTTCAATGATTGCACAAACTAAGGTTTCTCTTGATAGGATTTCGTCGTTCCTTCGCCTCGAAGACTTGCAATTCGATGTTGTAGAGAAGCTTCCATTAGGTACTTCTGATAAAGCTATTGAAGTAACTAATGGAAACTTCTCTTGGGATTTATCTTCTTCAGTTACAACATTGAAGAACATAAATCTAAGTGTTTTTCATGGCATGAAAGTTGCTGTTTGTGGCACTGTTGGATCAGGAAAATCTACATTACTCTCTTGTATATTAGGAGAAGTACCAAAGGTTTCAGGAACTCTATAAGTGTGTGGTAAGAAAGCATCTGTTGCTCAATCACCATGGATACAAAGTGGGAAAATTGAAGACAATATATTGTTTGGTAAGAAGATGGATAGGGAAAAGTATGAGTAGGTTCTTGAAGTTTGTTCCTTGAAGAAGGATCTTGAGACTTTGTCATTTGGGGACCAAACAAGTATAGGTGAACGTGGGATAAATTTGAGTGGTGGACAAAAACAAAGGATTCAAATAGCTCGTGCTTTATATCAAGATTCTGATATATATCTATTTGATGATCCTTTTAGTGCTGTTGATGCTCATACAGGTTCTCATCTCTTTAAAGTAACACTTTTTCTGTTATTTATCGTGTCACTATGATCTGGTCTCTTATGCATAATTTAAAAATATGAATAACTTTTTTTAACTAATCTTTTTCTAATTTATTTGTAGATTGAAAGGAATGTTTGTTAGGCCATTTGAGTTCAAACACAGTAGTTTATGTTACTCATCAAGTAGAGTTCTTACCTGCTGCTGATCTTATATTGGTGAGTATATGTTCTTATAATCTTATCTTATGAGATTAATTTCTAGGAACTTAATATTGTATGACAATTTTTATGCTACTAGTTAATTGAATAGAAGGAAAGTGAAAAAGCATGGTTGGAAATTGATTCTGGAATTTTATTGCCATTTATTCAAAAAGTGGTTTTTATTAGTTACTACCCTTGATGTTGTTATGCCTTGTTGTTAGGTCATGAAAAATGGAAAAATTACTCAATGTGGAAAGTATATTGAATTGCTTAACAATGGAACTAATTTTATGGAACTTGTTGGTGCACATAAAAAAGCTTTGTCCACACTTGATTCAACAAGTACCTTTGAACAACATATTAGTGTCTCTAATGCTCATGTTATGAAACAAAAAGAGGCAAGAAAAGATGATCAAATTGGTAATAGTGAGCCAAAAGGCCAGCTAGTTCAAGAAGAAGAAAGAGAGAAAGGTAAAGTTGGGTTTTTGATATATTGGAAATACATCACCACAGAATATAGAGGGATTCTTGTTCCTTTCATATTGTTGGCTCAGATTCTGTTCCAAACTCTCCAAATTGGAAGCAACTATTGGATGACTTGGGCAACACCAATCTCACAAGATGTGGATCCATCACCTGTTGAAGGATCAACTCTTATACTTGTTTATGTTGCTTTGGCTATTGGAAGTTCTTTCTGCATTCTTGCTAGAGCTATGCTTCTTGTTACTGCCGGTTACAAAACTGCTACACTGCTATTCAATAAGATGCACTTCTGCATTTTCTGCGCACCGATGTCATTCTTTGATTCTACTCCAAGTGGTAGAATTCTCAATAGAGTATGTAATGTTCCATTCTTTTGACCCTTTATCTTTTTCTCTTCCTTCCATGGTTAATTTTTGAGGTATAATTTGTGTACTTATATCTCATTATAACATTTCATACAACATTTATTAATGCAGGCTTCTACTGACCAAAGTGCTGTTGATACTGACATTCCAAATCAAATTTGTTCAGTAGCCTTCACTCTCATACAGCTTCTTGGAATCATAGCAGTGCCAGTGATGTCTCAAGTTGCATGGCAAGTTTTCTTTGTATTCATACCTGTCATTGCAGCCAGCATATGGTACCAGGTAACATCATTTTGCAGAAAAACTTGATTTTACAATGTGATATTATGGATGATCTTGAACTAACATATGTAGTGCTGAACTTAAATTTTCTGCAGCAATATTACTTACCAGCAGTGCGAGAACTATCGCGCTTAGTTGGAGTATGCAAAGCGCCAGTGATTCAACACTTTACTGAAACAATCTCTGGTGCATCAACAATTAGAAGCTTTGATCAGCAGTCCAGATTTCAGGAGACAAATATGGAACTTTCAGACGGATATTCTCAGCCGAAATTCGATGTTACTGGTGCTATGGAATGGTTGTGCTTTCGCTTAGATATGTTGTCTTCAATCACATTTGCAGTTTCCTTGATATTCTTGGTATCTATTCCAAAAGGAGTCATAAATCCAAGTATGTAACAACATAACTATGATATTTTGCAAACAATTCAAAGGTTACTCTGCATATTAATGAAGAACTTTAACTTCTATGTATCCTTTTTCACTTTTATCTAATTTTGTGATTGAAGGCATTGCTGGTTTAGCTGTTACCTATGGACTAAATTTAAACACGGTGCAAGCTTGGGTTGTATGGAATCTTTGCCGCTTAGAGAACAAGATCATATCGGTCGAAAGGATTATGCAGTATACTTGTGTTCCTAGTGAGCCTCCCCTTGTTGTAGAAGAAAATAGACCAGATCCTTCTTGGCCATTATATGGTGAGGTTGATATACAAAACTTGCAGGTATTTTAAGAAATTGTTTTGTTTCTTGCGACACAAGTTATTGTTACTTCTCTTAGAAATTAGCTTCTAAAACATTATAAATTGTGCCATATTTGAAATGTTGCGCGGAATCTCATGCACATTTTATGGAGGACTGAAAACTGGGATTGTTGGAAGGACAGGAAGTGGTAAATCAACTCTCATACAAACTCTATTCCGAATTGTCGAACCAGCTGCTGGGAGAGTTATGATTGATGGCATCAACATATCTTCAGTAGGACTTCATGATTTGAGGTCTAGACTTGGCATTATTCCTCAAGATCCAACCATGTTTGAAGGGACAGTTAGAAACAATTTGGACCCTCTTGAAGAGTACACTGATGAACAAATTTGGGAGGTTGGTTTAGTTTGTTAAACACTTAAAGTTTGTTATTAAAGTATTAATTATCCTTTTAATCTATAAAAGTGTTAAAAAATATTCTATTGTCTTCTCTTTTCATTAAAGATAAATTAGTTTTACTACAAGTTTCTTAATAATTGTACATTCATCCAAAGTGACAGATACAAAGAATAGAGTCATTGCATTCACACATTTACATTCTTTAATGAGTAGGCCTTAGATAAGTGTCAACTTGGAGATGAAGTTAGAAAGAAAGAAGGAAAGTTGGACTCTCCAGGTTTGTGTTTAAGTTCTCTTGAACATGGTGATTTAAATTTACCTAACTTTTATAGCTTAGGTGATCTCTTGAGCTTGATTACATCTATATTTTACTTCAACCCTTTATTGTTAATGTGCAGTTAGCGAGAATGGGCGAAAATTGGAGCATGGGACAGAGGCAATTGGTGTGCCTAGGTAGGGTGCTGCTAAAGAAGGGCAAGATATTGGTTCTTGATGAAGCAACTGCATTAGTTGATACTGCTACGGACAATTTGATTCAACAAACTCTTAAGTTGCATTTTGCTGACTCTACAATCATAACCATTGCGCATAGAATCACTTCTGTTCTTGACAGCAATATGGTCTTGCTTCTTCATCAAGGCAAGAACTGTAAAGTGCCTATTGTTCCTAATTAAACTCTTTTTTTATCTTCCATTATCTGATTTTTCATTGTCCATTTATATAATGCAGGAGTTATTGAAGAGTATGAGTCACCTTCAAAATTACTAGAGGATAGGTGTTCTTCTTTTTCCCAACTTGTGGCAGAATATTCCAAGTCAAGTTTTGATAAATCTGTTGATCAAGGAAAATTCTTTTGAGAAATCTATTAATCGTTTGATTCATGTAGCCAACTCCACCTAGTGGGATAAGGTTTGTTGTTGTTGTTGTTTTTTAGTTAATGTAATTTGTTTCATAACTTGCACACAGTTCATGTTAGATGTAATGAAGCTCTGATGGGCCTATAATGGGTCATATATTGGGCTGTCTATTTCTTGGCCCATATCTAATCTACCCAACACATGCAAATTTCTTCCTGACCAAAAACAAAATGCAAATTTCTAAAGAGTGCAACTTTAAAAGTTTAATTTGAAAATTTAGAGTGGCCTTTTTATTTTTAATATTGGAGTGGTGATGGTTTTTTTATAAAATGTGAATTGTTGGGGTGTTATTCTCAAACGTGAAACTGTTTAATTAGAAAAGTAGAAATCGGACCGTTCGATTTCTAGAGGTACATAAATCGGACCATTCAATTTGTGAGAGGTACACAAATCAGAATGTCTGATTTGCGTTAAAAAAAATAAAAATTTTGAGGTACAAAAATCGGACTTTTCGATTTGTGTATTTTCCATAATTTTAAAAAACACCAAAAATTACAATGTTAAGGTATATCACTACTTTTACTTTCATAACTAACAAAATTAGCCATTTAGAGTGAGATAGTTAAGAGAAAAAGAAAGAAATAGATTTGGTGTTTTTTAAAGGGTTTTGTCCTAAGTACACATTTAAAGTTATCAATTAAATTTTTTTATAAAATATATACAAAGTTTAAGTTTACAATGTATTTGTTATATATTTATTAAATTAAGAAATTAAAAACTTCTATTGGGTGATTTTAATGCAATTTTTAATCAATTGAAGAAAGCAGGTGGGGGTGCTAAATCTCCTTCTTCTATTGAAATCTTTAACAGTTTTATTGATGATAATTTTCTGATTGAAATTGGTATGATCGGAAGATCATTCACTTGGTCGAATAGACGGAGGGGTGATGAGTTGATACAGGAAAGACTGGACCAATTCCTGGTAGAAGTTGATTGGCAACAACTTTATCCCAATGCAACGGTTCTTAGACTGTTAGAATCAGGCTTAGATCACTCCCCTCTTCTCTTAGACTCTAATCATGGAGGCGACATCAT
Source organism: Arachis stenosperma (assembly GCF_014773155.1). Classification (NCBI taxonomy): domain Eukaryota; kingdom Viridiplantae; phylum Streptophyta; class Magnoliopsida; order Fabales; family Fabaceae; genus Arachis; species Arachis stenosperma. The sequence continues at coordinate 516,224 of NC_080383.1, read as the reverse complement.
TTCAGAAATAGAGGACAAACTTAAAAAAGCATTGCAAAATGAGGAATCTTATTGGAAAGATAAGTCTAGAGTCAAATGGCTTAAATCCGATGATCAGAATACAACTTTCTTCCATCATAAATTTAGAAATCGAACCCGAAGGAATAAAATTTGGCAACTAACTGGCAGTGATGGTGAAGTGGCTACTTCAAATGCTGGTATTGCTTCTGTGGCTGAATCTTATTTCAAGGATATCTTTTCCTCCACTTGTCATGAGAACCCTGAACCTCTGTTTACTGATTTTGAACCTAAGGTTACAGCTCACATGAACCATAGGCTTCTAGGACCAGTGACTATGGAGGAAGTGAAACGTGCAACATTTAACATTCATCCTCAAAGTGCTCCAGGAGATAATGGTATGATAGCAAAATTTTTTCAAAATTTCTAGAACATACTTAGTGATGATGTGTTTCGAGCAGTTAAGAGTTTCTTTTTAGGGAGCAGAATTTTGAAGGGTTTTAACCACACTCAGATCTGTCTTATTCTCAAAATTTCTGATGCTAAAGATATGACTCAGGTAAGACCAATAAGCCTATCTTCAATTTTTTACAAGATTATCTCCAAAGTATTTGTACATAGACTTCAAGGTATGATGAATAAACTAATTAGCCATACGCAGAGTGCTTTTATTAAAGGCAGATTAATTTTTGATAATATCCTAATTACTCACGAGTGTATGCATTACTTGAAGAACAAAAAAAGGGGACTCGAAAATGAAATGGCACTAAAATTAGATATGAATACGGCATATGATAGGGTGGAATAGCACTTTCTTTGGTTTATATTGGAGAAGTTTGGTTTTGACTCCCGGTTATCTTCACTAGCTAACTTAACTCAAATTTCCCACTTGGATTTTCTGATAATAAGTTTCAGGGGCCTCTACCTAACAAAATAATAGGTTTTTCAAGTTTGATTAGATTGCTTTTAAGTGATAACATGTTGAATGAAACAATTCCATCTTGGTGTTTCTCCTTACCATTTTTAACATTCTTAGATCTATCAGATAATCTGTTTACAGGGCATATAAGTGCAATCTCATCCCATTCTTTACAGTATCTAGATTTATGCAGGAATAAGCTACAAGGAAATGTTCCAAAATCAATGTTTAACCTTGTAAACCTCACAGAGTTATGTTTGTCAAGCAAGTGGAGTGGTTCCCTCTACTTTTCACTTTTCTCCAAGCTTCAAAACCTTAAAGCTCTTTCTCTTTCAGGTTTTAATTCATTGTTATTAGCTTCTGAAACCAATGTAAGTTACCAGTTCACCAACTTGTTATCATTGCAGTTGCTACAGGTTGATTTAACTAATATTTCCAAAATCTTGTGGAAATTTCCAAAGTTGCAAACTCTCGTTTTGTCAGAAAACAAACTTGAAGGAAATGTGCCCAAATGGATACATGATATACATTCATTAGAGCGTTTGAAACTATCACAAAACCAATTGTCATCAATAGGCCAATTCCCATGGTATCAACTTAAATACCTTGATCTTTTCAATCTGCTAACCGATGACAATATTTCCTTTATCTGCAATGCAACTTCTCTCCAGATTGTCAACCTGTCACACAATAAGTTTAAAGATACCATTCCACAATGCCTTGCCAATTCACCAGATCTTCAGGATTTGGATTTACCGATGAATAAATTTCATGGTACTTTACCAAGTACATTTTCAAGGGATCTCATTTCATTAAATCCCAATGGGAACCAATTGGAAGGACATCTGCCTAGATCTCTATCCAACTGCAAAGATTTGATAGATTTGAATCTTGGCAACAATCAAATTGAGGATACATTTCCAAACTGGCTTCAAAGTTTACCGTATTTGGAAATATTAGTTTTACAATCCAATAAATTGTATGGGCCGATTGTCAGCTTGAAAACTAAAGATATGTTTCCCCATTTACTTATTTTTGATATCTCATCCAATCATTTTAGTGGTCAATTACCAAAAGTCTACATAAAAAGTTTTCAAGCTATGAAGAGTGTTGTTGGAGTGCAAACAAGTTTTTATTACATCAAAAGTAGTTATGTCTTTATAACAAAGGAAATTGAGATAGAATACCATGAGTCTATGACTGCAACAATGAAAGGGCTTAGAACCAATTTTGAGAAAATTCCAGAATTTCTTGTAAGTATTGATTTATCAAGTAACAGATTTGAAGGAGAGATTCCAGATGATTTTGGGGAGCTTCATCGACTCATAGGCCTCAATCTTTCTCATAACAATCTCAATGGTCCTGTTCCTCACTCTCTGGGAAATTTGTCAAACCTCGAATCATTGGACCTCTCCTCAAATATGCTTACAGGGAAAATTCCTGATGAGTTGACCAATCTGATCTCTCTTGAAGTCTTGAATCTTTCCAGTAACCATCTTGAGGGAACAATACCTCGAGGGAAACAGTTTGATACATTTTCAAATGATTCCTATGAGGAAAACATGGGGCTATGTGGATTTCCATTGTCAATTCAATGCAACAACAATGTCCCTCAACAGCAATATCCATCTTCTGAGGCTGAAGACAAGTTTGGATTTGGTTGGAAACCAGTGGCAATAGGATATGCATGTGGAATGGTATTTGGAATTGGCTTGGGATGCTGTGTTTTTCTCAATTGGAAAACCTCAATGGCTTGTGATCATCTTTGGAGGCAAAAGAATTAAAAGGAGGAGCCGTGGAAACCGGCGTGCAAGAACAACTTAGTGGCCACAACTTCTGCATGAGAAATCTGTTTCAGGTTTTTGTTGTAACATAAATGTGCAATAATTAAGTTTGTATGCTATGCTGCTGTGTCTTTTTATATTTCGTTTGAGGCTTTAATTTGGTTGTTTCTGTTTCTGTCTTTTTATATTTTTAAGTCTATTGTTACATATATATGATGCTGCAAGTAAATTATGATATTTTTCTTTTTTTCATGCATATCTAACAACACTCATTGATTTTGCTTCATTCTACTGGTTAGTGTTCCAACTTCTAACCAAGCACACATTTGTCAATATCTTAAGAAATGCACATTTGTCAATATCTTAAGAAATCTATTTCTCTGTTGAATTTAAACTTGGCCATAAAGACTCAAAACAGAGAAGATTATTGTTATAAAAACAGATATATTATAGTGATGAGAAGTTGAAGAAAAAAGCAAAGTAAGAAGCAGTTTTTGCAATAAAGCTAGGTTCTGCCTTCTTATTGATTTAGAAGAGGGTGCTTGACTTTTAAATAAAACAGAAATAGATTGGAACTCTTATTTAATGTTGATCCATCTAGATTTTTCATTTTCATGAATCTAAAAAATGGAATTTCAGATTGTACAACTAATCACTATTACTTTCTCGATAACTATAATTAATAAAATTGGACACTGGACATAAAAGCCCAATGTTAAATACATCACACGTGCAATTATGATGTTCTTGATTCCTATCATCTCAGTTTCTTGTGCACTAATCCAAGGTTTGATCTATTTAAGCACTTTGTGGCAGCATGTCATAACTCACATCTGTTTTAAAAAATAGAAAATAAATAAATAAATCATTTTCTAAGGCATAAGAAGAGCAAAGTATTGATGCTTGATGAAGCGACTGCATCAATTGATACTGCTACAGACAATTTGATACAACAAACTCTTAGATTACATTTCGCCGACTCAACAGTCATAACCATTGCACATAGAATCACTTCTGTTCTTGACAGTGATATGTTTTTGCTTCTTCATCAAGGTAAGAACTAACAAATACCAATTATTCATAATTAAACTCTATTGTATCTTATTGATTACCCCATTTTCTGATTTTTTTCATTGTAAATTAATTTGATGCAGGATTAATTGAGGAATATGATTCACCTTCAAAATTGCTAGAGGATAGATCATCATCTTTTGCTCAACTTGTTGCAGAGTATACAATGAGGTCTAAATCCACTTTTGAGAAATCTGCTGATCACTGATTGAAAAAGGGTGCAAAATACCAAAACTTAGAAATTTCTTGACAATGACGAAAATTCAGGGGGAATTACAATCTAACTAGTAGAGTAGTAGTGCTCATGATTCTTCTGTCATTCAAAAGTTGTGATAGAAAAGTATATTTAGTAAAACAGAAATGTTTGGTAACCAAACATAATTAGCCAAAAAGTTCTTAAGCTTAATTTTTGTCATACATATTCATTATATGTTTTTTTTTTTCAAAACAAATTGCATTGAATAGATACTCTCACTCCAACTCTTTTTCTCCTTTGACTCATTCAAAGACTAAAATGAAATCATTTTCTAACCCATCCATAACGCTATGTATTTTTATATGTAGTTTCCATTCATTGCATGCATGGATCTCTTTTGTCCTATGCCCATTAATTTCCACATATAACATTTTTGTATTATACATTGAGTTAGGTTTCAGCTTGTATTATAATAATAATATTACCGTCTTATATAATTTATTCCTTAGTCTTTGGAAGAAACACAGGAAACAAACATACAACTATTAACGTGAATTCATGGACAAAACGCTCATTCAGTCAACCAAATTAGATTAGCCACAAAATGTCTTCTATATATTATGAAAAATTATCTTCTCATTTATTTTATTCTTCTTTCTCCCCATATTTCAAAATATAAATCTTTCCCATTAAGACAAACTTGTGTTTTAAAATGAAAGAAGCATATTTTTTATTGACTAATTTTATAACAAGACTTATTTCTTTGCGAAAAACAAACTTAGTTAGTTGAGTAATTAATTTACACGTTCATTTAATTAAGTGTTTGGGGTTTAAGTCACGTCTTATGCATGCAGTAATTTATTGGCTAATAAAAAATTTTTAAACAAAATTTCGATAGCCTATTGGGATGTGAGATACGGTGAAAAATATAAATTGTTATTAAGAATATAGATTTGGTAGTCTCTTATCTAATTATGTGATAACTTTGTGAATTAAAATTTAAATAATATATTAAATTAATAAAATATCATATTGTAAATATAAGAGTAAATATAGTTGCATAAAAAAGTCTGAAAATTATGTAATTATTAAAAAAATAAAAAAATTTTAATTTATTCTTGTCATCTCGTTAACAGAAAATGTATCAATTTCTTCTCCTCCAAATCCATCATCCGCAAACACCATAGCTTCAAGTCCATCATCCTCTGTATCTTTATTCTTCTTCTTCAATATAACGCAGAGAACCAAGAACGACTAAGCTAGTGAGTAAATAAGCCACCAAAGACAAACGATAAGTAGATTTAGATTTTGATTTTTTAATTATTTTATTTTTAAATTTTGATTTGTTTTATTTTAAAATATTTTAAAATTAAAAACAGAAAATCAGTTAATCGGGCCATAAAATCACAAAATCAATTGCAGATTTGCAGCCAACAAAAAGATTCGTCTCATGAACATCTAAATCGGGTCGGATTTGTTCAGATTCGTGACCGCTTTATCAAAATTCTGCACCACAAGAAGACACGTCGTTGATACGCTTGTTTGATGTATCCACCGCGTGTCGGTATCAGATTCGCATCCGACACGGATACGCTGGCACCATGAGCGAATCCGTGCTTCATAGATGTTAAATAAGGGAATTAATTTTTTTGTTAGTATTTGTTTGTTCAGCCCAAGATAAAAAATAATAATAATAACAGTAATAAATAAATTTAATTTATTTGATAACTTTTAATGATAAATTAACTTTAAAGAGTACTACACTTCTTATTTTACTTAAAGTGTACTAGCTTTTGTCAGATATATGCGCCTTTGAATTCAAATTTCACTTAGTGAAACGCATGTATGATGTGCTTAGTGCTCACAATATTAATAATTTAATATTATATTATTGAAGTAAGTTTAAGCCTTAACCAGTTGCCTAAGCCTAAAAGTCAGCTACTTCTCATACACATCATGTTTGTTTGCCTTTTTCATATGCATGGACATCGTTATACTTTAGCACTACTACATATTAAACTCATTCATATAGGCCACATTTATTCAATTCAATCTATGCATATTTAATATGCATGGCAAATTTTGTGGTGTCTATAGTTTTAATGTCAAAATTGTCGAATTTATTTTTTATGATAAATTTTAAATATTAAAAAATTATTTATTTTTATATTTTTTAATTTAAATATTAATTTTTATTTTTTTTAATAAGTTAGATGAGTATATACGAAGAACATCGCATGCACCATTTAATATTTCATACACTAACTTTGGACTTTATTTCCGTCTCTTTTTGTTCGACAGCACGGTTAGCAACTTAGCATAGAGCAAAAATCGTGATACCAAAAACTATAACAGCGTGCACTTGCTAAGCCCAAGTTAAGCCCAAATATTGCATAGCCGAGCCCATCAAGCGTCTCATCTTTTCCATACCTATTATGAACTTATGATATCTCTCTTTCTTTTCAACCAAGTAAGCCACTACACTAAGTCTATGTTTAGTTGGAAAGAAAGAAATAGAAAAGAAAAAAAAAAAGAAATTAAATGAATTTTTATTTTTTTAGATGTATTTAGATGAAAAAAAATAAAAAGAAAAAAATATTATAAAAAAATAATTTTACTCTTATAATATGAAATACATTAAAAAATAAAAAAAGTAATATTGGAAGTGATGAGAGAAAAAAAGTTGTGAAAAAATGACAAATAGGTCCCTGACTTTTTGTCTCGCAGATATTTTCGTCCCTGACCATTAAAAAATAATTTTAAGTCCTTGACCTTCACAAAATTTGGACGGATCAGTCCCTCCGTCCAAATACTTCCGTCAGGGACTGATCCGTCCAAATGCCTCGGTCAGGGACTGATCCGTCCAAGTTTTGTGAAGGTCAGGGACTTAAAAGTATTTTTCAATGGTCAAGGACAAAAATGTCTGTAAGGTAAAAGGTCAGTGACCTATTTGTCCTTTTCTCAAAAGTTTTTCTTCTCTTTTCTTTCCAACATTGGAGAGAAAAAAAATTGATAGGTCCCACCAGTTTTTTTTCTATCCCTTTTTTTTCCTCTTTAATTTCTCTTCACAACCAAACAATGAAAAATAATCATTTTTCTTTCTCTTTTCTTTCTTCCTTTTTCTTTTCTTTCATTTTCTCTTCAAACAAACATAGCATAAGGTTTCGACGAGCATGTGTGAAATTTAGAAAAGAGGAAACCACCAAAATTACGTTGAATTATCAAATTGTTGATAAAAACTAGTGTATGTTCCTGTATCCTGCACGGGATAATATATAAAATTATATAAATTTTTTTATTAAAATTTAAATGAAAATTATATATATATTAATTATTAGTATTAATATTTATTTTAATCAATTTGAATTGATAAAATGGTCATCTTATTTATCCGTTTAAAAAAGTATCTAGAGTTCGAATCTCGTCTTGTATGTATAATAATTCATTAGTTAGTAATAAATAGAGCATTAATATGTGGTGAATTAGTTCTCGATTTGCCGAGTTAGAAAATCCGTAGAAAAAAATTGTATTTGTCTTTAAAATAGATTAATTTTTCATTAATAACAATACTTATGGACTTTTGTCTTTGTTAAAATTTACTTGGGACAATTTTATTTGTTGGTATCATATTCATTCTTGAAGTCAAAACAATATAATCAACATTGATATTTGTTAAAACTTCACATTTTATGAAATAAATTTTAAATTTTTAAATTTATAAACCTATGTCATTACAAAAGTTATTAGATCGATTAATATTTCTTGGTAACATGGTGCACCGAAACACCATCGTTAAGTATTAATTAGTGTGAAGAGAAATTAATAACAACTTTTGTTATTCAATATATAATTTATTCTATTGAAAGATAAATTAATATTTCCTAAACTTGTAAATACATTTTCTTCTAATTTCTTACATAATTTTATTTGACAATATTTACCATTAAAAAAATAACGAATGACCATACTATCCTACAATATATATGATGTACAAAGTAATTTCTTATCTTGAAATTAATTTTAGTTAGTGAGATAAAATTTAAAGTATTTTTTTATTTTCTTACTCAAATTTAAATTTAAATTTAAATTTGATTAACAACTCATCTTTTTTTAATTTCAATAAAAAAATAATTAGTTAGATACAAAATATTCATCATTTAATAATTTTAATCATTTAAATTTTAATTATAAAAAATTGGGTTAAAAACAATTATAAACTTAATATCCAATGTATTGATTTTTTTTTGACAAAATTAATGTATAATGTATTGAGAATTGATTTATTATCCAAATTTTTTTTATAAACTTTGTACTATGTAAAAATAGTGATCTTATTTTTATTATTATTTAAAAAATTCTTTATAATTTTTTAATTATGTAATTAACTTAATTAATATCTTTTATTATTGCTTTTATATTAAAAAATATTAATTTATACTATTTATATATTTTTCACTACTAATAAATAAATAAGTGTGTACTATTATATTTATTGTCCTAGATGATGACTTAAGTTATTTATTTTGTATGTTAAATTATATTTTGTATGTTAAATTTATTAAATATTAAGATGAAAAAATTATTCAATAAATTATATAAATAATCATTATAGAAAAGAAAAAAATATATATCATATAATAATCCTTGATATATATAGTGTTATATATATATATATATATATATATATATATATATATATATATATATATATATATATATATATATATTAAGATGATCTATTTTAATAATGTGAGTAATTATTGTTATTTTCACTTTTTCGTTACATTAGAAAATAATATTTAAAACTAAAAAGAGATAATTAATTTTTTAATTTGAATTAAAAAATGTCTTATAATATATCCAATTTTTACATATATTAAGTGTTATAATATTAAATAGTATAGTATTTTCTATAACAATGACTCAAAATATTAATCTAAAATATATTTGGGCCTAATAAGACCTCAATGCGAGCAAGATCAACTAAAATTCATTGTTAAGGTGCCTAATCTGACTTAGTTGCATTACCTTAAAGGCCGAATGCAGATGTCCATGCGTCCCTTCTTAAATCGGCTCAGATTGGATCTCCGTTGTTAGTTAGATATGGTAATGAGTACTTAGGGGAGAGTGAGAAGCCCCCTTCCCATCTCTTACTCCTATTTAAAAAAAAAATCCACATTCTTTCTCCGTCATTGCAAGTTCCTATTTAATTACCGCTTAGGAAATGCAGATCTCCTTGGGTATCTACAAATATTCTTTGAAATTTAAAAAAAATTAACACAAAAAGACATAATATAATAATCATAAAATAATCAATTCATCAATATAATTTAACATAATTTATAACATATTCGTTATGAAAAATAATATTTCAAAAGGAGAAAACATAAAAACATATTCCAACATAATAACATATCATAATTTTTTAGGACGATACTGAGCGACGTAGTGACAACTTGAGAGGTTGAGAATGAGTTGGAAAGAAAAAGGAATAATTCGAATTGAAGGCAGAAATTAGGGTTACTAAATTCAAGAAATGGATTTATGTATAAATAAATTAGGATAAATTAATAATTTTATATTCGCGTATATTTAATAGGTTTCATGGGGCGAATACTTATGTCCGTGTCTCCATTAGAGGTGGCAAACGAAAAAGTCCACCCTGTCTTGCCAAAAACCCACCATCTGGTAGGTCGGCCCACCCCACCCCACCCCACCTAGTAAGACGATCTTGAATTTCTCTCCTACTCCCCCTAATGGTAGGTTGACGGGTTGGTGGATTCTCCATTTTTTTATAAACCATTAAATATTAAATAGTATATATAATTTCACAACAATTTCAATAAATTTATAATTTCTAAAAATATTAAAAAATTATAATTTTTAAATTCACACACATTAAAGTCTTTATAATTATAAATATGTAATAAACATAATTATAAACTAAATTTTTTGAAATAAAATAATAAAATCAATATTGTCCAAAACAAAATAAATATTGTCCAAAATATATAATTAAACATCTTCAAGTTTATAATCAATCAACCATAAAACATAATCCAAAATATAACTTAGAACGTCTTCAATTATCATCTTTATCCTCTTGTAGATCAATAACATCATAGAAATTTATAAAAAAAAATGTCCTAACAAAATAAAAGTTTGGCCCAGCGGAGAAGTCTGCCCCGCCCCGCCAAAGCTCATTTATTAGGCGGTGTAGGGTAGGCGGATTTTTTAAGTTTGGCGGTTTCAAATTTTCAGCCCAAGCCGCCTTTTTTTGGCTGATTATGCGGGCCAACCTGACGAATGTCGGCCCGTTTGCTATTTCTATAAGAATCTATTCTATTATTAATATATATTTAATAATTTACTTCTAATTTTTAATTATAGTAAAAATGTAAGATATGATACCAAAAAAATGGTTAAAGCGACATAAATTTTTTACTAATAAAAAATATATCTTTTTTTTTCATTTTTTAGATACGTATCTATTCTTTTAAGTTATACATTTTAATTTATATAAATTAATGTCAATTAAATATACAAAAATATACTAATTAATAAAGAAATAAAATTTAAGATAAACATGTCCTGAATAAATTGAAATAAAATAAAAACTTTTAATTATGATCATTAATTATAATTGCATATATTTACTTCAAGATTTATACTTCGAAAATTCAGTATATTAATATTTTGTATTTTTATTTCTTAATTTTAGACTATCACAAATATTAATTACTCTCTAATAATGACAATGCTTAAAAAAAAACATAATTAAATAATCTTAAAATTATATAATAATTTTCAAAAAACAAAAAAAATATACAATTACCTAAAATATAATATTTGTGTAGTAACTGAAATTTAATTTCTAATATAAAAGTAACATATAATATCATTTCATAATCAAATAAGTGTTTAATCAAATAACTTAATATTTATATAATAATATGACAAAATAAATTAAAGTTTGAGTTTAACCAGAGCAAGCGCTCAAGTTTAAATTTTCATAAATTAATTTATTTTTGTTAAAGTGAATTTTGCAATAAAAAATTCATAAAAAATTTATATATTAAAGTATAAAATAATTTATTTATAAATTCAAAATTAAAAAAAATTATTCTTAAAAGTTGAATATGCAGATAAAAAAATAAACTATAACTTACAAAAATTATCTCTATAATTTATTACAATAAATAATAAAACTGTAAAAGTCATGTATCTATATAAATTAAATTATATTAAATTATAGGATATTTAGATATTTAATCAACCTAATTAATTAGTTTGTAATTGATTTGATTTAATCATTTAAAAAAAATTGAATAACCCTTTTTAGAAATATTACAATCTAAATAATATAGATTGAAGATTAGAAAAATATAACTAAATTATATAATACAACATAAGATTTTTAAAAATTTGTTTTATAGCAGATCTAATATTAAGATATTTATCATTATTTGTGGTATAATCTAATTTCACAATTATTTAAACGTTGTTTTTATGAAAAAATTGCATTATTTATTTTGAACAAAAATATTTACTTACTATTATAATTTAAATAGAATATAAAATAGATATAAACCAATTTCTTTTAATAATTACTCAGTCACAAATATCCATCAAGGACATGAAATTTAAGAGTATATAAAGTAAATATAATACCTACAACTTTTATAAATTAAACAGAACATAAAATAATAAAAAAATAATTAAATCCAAAAAAGTTATAGAACACCTATTATAAACTACAACTGTTAGTATTTAGAAAGTTTTAACCATTTATTCTTTTTATTGGCTACTTTTTTATCTATTCTACACTTCATCTACGAATATGTTAAGGACTAAATTTATGCTTCAAACTTTTAAAATCCTATATATTCTTACCAAATACAATATTATTATGCCTTTATTTTTATAGAAACCATTGAGTGGAAGAACCGTTGATAAGAAAATGAGGTTCTCTTATAATATGTCTGACTTTTTATGATAATAAAATAAAAATAAAAAGCATGAAATAATATTGTGTATATTTAAGTTAATTTTAATCTTTTTTAATAACCAGATTTGTTATAATGTAATTGATAAACGATGACAGTTAATACGGATTGGATATGTTTTAAGTATGTTATACATTTTATGATTTTGTACGAAACAATAATAATTTTAATTTATATATTTATTATTGGATATTAAAAAAAAGTATTTGTATTATTAGCATCTTTCAAATCTTTCTCAACTCTGACCGTGATTAGGCCTAAAAGATCACATACCTCGTTAGAAATAAATGTAATCCAATCAATTTTCATCTGATAGTACTATACATTCACATAATCATAGGAGAATTAACTTTAGCAAAATAACAATATGGTATTTAGTTACCACATGAGTATTTTTATATATAGAATTATCAATCAATTATGTATGACTTCTGATAAAAATAATATATTCAATATGAATATTGTTTGTTATGTCAAAGATAACAAATTGGCAAAGAAAATTAATTATAATGGATATATTCATTTTAAAAAATATTTTTTTATGTAATACTATAATAAAAAATATCATGGTCACCCTGAATTATTACAGGTTCAACTTCCATCGATAGTGGTAGAATGCCTAAATTGAGCCATCTTCAATCTATAATATTTGTCAAACAAACACTTAATGAAACACTCATCCATACCTTCTCATTTTGAGTATATTTATAAATAAAAAAAGAGTTAAAATAGGAAAAGCGATAAAAATGATGATTTTTATAATTTTGTGTGACTATCTATTTAAAGAAGACCATAAGACCATGATTGTCTACCAAAATTAATTTTATTTATTGTATTTAATTTGAATAAGTAAAAAATCATCTTATTTTAGTTTGGTCCTTAATTCACATGATTTAAATTTAGCTCAATATATATTATTTAATTTGATTTAATTATTAGTGAAAAAATTTTGAGAACCTATTTTATTCATAGATTTATTATTTGAATGATTAATTAATCTAATTAATTAATTAATATAGATAATTATTATAATTAATTTAGTTTAATAAATTAAAAAAATAAATTAAAAAATACTAAGAGAACATTAAAAGAAATAAATTAAAAAATACTACTAAATCAAATTGATATAAATTATAATAAATTATGTGATATTTAAATATCTAATCAAATTAATTAGTTGATATAGTTAATTTATCATAATAAGTTGTATTCGCTAAACAGTTTCATAAGCATGTCACGTCAACTCCATCATTAAGTGCAGAAATATGATTTTTATATAAGAATAAATAATAAATAGAATATATGAAAATATAATATGTGACATATTTTAATTATAAAATTGGTATTACATAATATATTTTTTCTGAATCCCTATTCCTTGTTTGTTGCTAATTTTTACGTAATTACTTAATATATAATTTCTGCCTATAAAACTATCAACTCCTTAATATTATGATTTAATTAATAAGAATGATGACATTAATATTTTTACATAAGTCTTGTTATTATTTATAATTAGGAAATAGCCATAAATAAATTTATTTCCTTAATGAATGTTAATTTTATTATCAAATTCTATATTACCTTTAAAATTTTAGCGTAATTGAGTCTAATTTCTATATTTTAAAATGAATTTACTCAAAAAAATTAATATGTAAATCACATTATTATTACAAAATTACCTTTTTAACATAATTAGTGGTGCTTGTTTGAACCATTAAATTTAGCTTCTAATGATATTAACGTCAACCTATTTTATTATCTTGTACCTTTAAAGAATTTACACGACTAACATAAAAGTATAACAATTGAAAAAAAAATATTACAATGGAAATATTCATTTTAACAAATATTCTTTTATCTAATGCTATGAAAAAATACACTGGGCACTTTGAACTACTACAGGTCAACTTTCATCCGCAGTAGTAGAATATCTAAATTGAGATATACAAACAATCAATAACACACTCATCCGTACTTTTTTTATTTTGATACATTTATACATAAAAGAAATTATACATAAAGAAACAAAGAAGAAGAAAAAAAAGAGTTGAAATAGCAAGAGCGATACAAATCACAATTTTTATAATTTTGTGTGGCCATCTATATATAGTAGACCAAACAACTATGATTATCTAATAAAATTAATTGTATTTATTGCACTCAACTTGAATAACTAAGAAATTATTTTATTTTAATTTAGTCCTTAATTCACATTATTTGAATTTAGCTCAATATATATGATTTAATTTGATTTGATTATTAGTTGAAAATATCTCAATTGTATATTTTATTCATAGATTTATTATTTTATTGATTAATAAATTAATCAAATTAATTAATTAGTACACACAATAAATTTAGTTTAATAAATTAAAAAAATAATTAAAAATACTAACAAAATATTAAAATAAATAAATTAAAAAAGACTACTAAATCAAGTTGATATAAATTATAATAAATTATACAATATTTAAATATCTAATCAAATCAATTAGTTGATATAATTAGTTTATCGTAATAATTTATATTTAATGAGTTAAAAGAAATAAATTGGAAAACACTCTCAGAAGCATGCAGCTTTATCATTAAATGCAGAAATCTGATTTTTATATAATAGAATAGATAGATAGATATTATTCAAATTTGTTAACAATAAAAATAATCTAAAATAGGATAAGATAAATATATATATATATATATATATATATATATATATATATATATTCAAAAGACTTTAGTTATAAAATTTTGATCGGTTATTTTCCAAGTATAATAATAATAAAAAAAGATCATTTTAAAGGAAAGTACATATGATACCGTGCTAGGAACCCATCCAACGTGTGGACTTAGAATTGGAGAGATGAGGTGCACCGTCCAATGAAAGGGTGACACATAAGAAAGACCTAAACTAGCTGAACGACGACGTTTTAAGTTCAACTTAACAGTAACACGACACTTCACAACTCCGAGGTAGAATCGCAAGCTCAACGTTGTTGCCTCTCTCAAACACAAACTAAAATCCTTCTTCTTCTTCTTCTCTCTCTCTCTCTCTCTAAGGTATCTCGCTTTTTTCAACCCTCTCGCTCTGTTAAATTTATTTATATTTATTGTAGATTGGTGTTTTTGAAATCAAATTAGGATTATGAACTGATTGAAGGGGAACTTGATTGTTGGATGCAGATGGGGTTATGGCATGTAATGGTGTTGGCGCTAATTATGGCGTTTTGGAACCTAAAGGGTTCAGAAGGGATCCGATTCGTTATAGACAGGGAAGAGTGCTTCTCCCATGATGTCAAATACGAGGGTGACACCGTTCATGTTTCCTTCGTTGTTATTAAGGCTGATTCTCCCTGGCATTACGGTAACGACGGTGTTGATCTCGTGGTATGTTTCTTTTACTACCTCAATGTTTCTTAGGCATCAATTTCTCATTCGAATTCTCTCTAGTTTAGGGTTCTATTGGAACACATAGTGACTCATCACTAATGCTTTCTCTTAACTATGCCTGTTGATCCTAGTTAGCAGTTGATTTTGAGGGACTCAAACACTTTAACTTACTTTTATTAAGCAAATAAGGCATACTTTAGAGCATTATGCGTTGGATTTTTTATGTTAGATGGTGTATATTGAGGTAGCTATATATGTTTTATAGGGTTTGAATCTTGTTACATATACCATAATGTTTGAATTTTCAGATAAAGGGACCTTCTGGTGAACAAATTCATGATTACCGTGACAAGATCAGTGAAAAGTTTGAGTTTGTGGCTCACAAATCAGGTGTCCACAAATTCTGCTTCAACAACAAGTCTCCTTATCACGAAACCATCGATTTCGATGTACATGTCGGACACTTCTCTTACTTTGAGCAACATGCCAAGGATGGTAAGTGCCTCTGCTATTAGGTTCACTCATTTTTACTTGTTAGTTGTAAAACGCCACTAGTTAAAAGCGAGGGATTTGTCATGGAAACTGCTGTGATTCCTTGCAGAACATTTCAACCCTTTGCTGGAGCAGATACAAAAGTTGGAGGAAGCTCTTTACAACATTCAGTTTGAACAGCATTGGTTGGAGGCACAGACTGACCGCCAAGCAATAGGTATTGTTTTCATTTTCAGTATATAACAAGCTTTGTAATTCCATTCAACAATCAAACTATAGTAGTTAGAATCTCAATTTAACTCTTAAAATCTTTCGATATTACTATTTTAAATGAGATAATTGATTTTACAAAATTTGTACTAGGTCTGACGATTTTACGATTTAAATCTTGTTAAGATTTTACGACTTTACGTTTTACGTACTTAATATACTTTTTCGATTTCACGTAACATCTCGATTTTCTCTACCTTGAATCAAACCATAGAATAGACCACATTGTTATTTAGGCTAATGAATGAATGAGAACCACATTAGTGTTGCTCTTTCCGTTCCCTCCTATGTTTATATCCATATGGCATCGATTCAACGATGTACTAGAAAGTGATCGCGAAAGATAATAATATTATGTTGGTGCAAGATATCATGTTCCCTGATGTTTTTTATTGGAATGCAGTGAATGATGCAATGAGCAGAAGAGCAGTACACAAAGCAATTTTTGAATCAGCAGCACTAATTGGGGCAAGTGCACTACAAGTCTACCTTCTGCAGCGATTATTTGAACGAAAGCTTGGAACCTCCAGAGTTTAAAACTAAGATAGGATATATCGTTTTGGACCCTGTAATATTAGAAATGAACACCTTTTATTTTGTTCCATCTTATGGATATTTCTATTTCTAGATATTCACTTCTTCTTAATACTTTGGAAACATGTTATTTATTTTGATCAATACAGTAGATTCTTTGCAAAATTACAAATGACAATCATCGATGCTCCCTTCCAATACACAATAATACTCTAATCTCTGTTCATCACTTGCTACTCACTTTCAGTCTTGAGGTGTTAGTTATTTGAACATTTGTTCTCTCCGAGTTGTTCAGAATGATATTTTCATCCTGAAACTAGTGTTAGTAATCAAATACTTTTCAACCTTTTTAATACAGAAACAGATATTATTGTTATTGAAATAATAATAATCAAATGAATAACATTCAACAAGTAGTGTAACAAT
Source organism: Arachis stenosperma (assembly GCF_014773155.1). NCBI lineage: Eukaryota > Viridiplantae > Streptophyta > Magnoliopsida > Fabales > Fabaceae > Arachis > Arachis stenosperma. Next base: position 499,139 of record NC_080383.1, on the reverse strand, counting down.
TGGAAATGGAAACTGATGAGAGGTTTATTGATAACTAAACATGAAACACAAAACAGAAGGGTTCAATAAATAAGGTTACACACACCACCAAGTATTGAACAGATACGATATATTATTGATTTGTTCTTTATTGGTATTGTCTCTCAACCATAATATGCAGAGATCATGTTCCTTATTCAGAAGAGTTTATGCAGCACAACCATTTTCTATTCTGCAAGGGGAAACAAAAAGTTGAAAGAAGTGAGAGTTAATGAAAGAAAGGAGATGAATGAGAGTATAGACAGGGAAGAAAACATACAGGATGGGGCTTTCCAAGAACAACATGATGAGGGGGTTTGGGAGAAGAGAGGGATTTGGGAGCAGAAGCAGCCTTCTTCTCGTTCCTTGCTTTGTTGAAGATAACAGTGAAACCATCGGCAGATGCAGGGTCGTTCACATCCCATTCTCCGAACTTGGGCAATGCCCTTCCACCTTCCTCTGAATCCTGGATATCAAATGTTATCAATTGGATCATCAAAACAACACCACAATAATAAGATCAAAGGGATAGCGTACCGCCATGCGTGAAATATCTGGAGTTGCAGCACCCGATGAAGAGGAGAAGGAAGAAGAGGAGATTGAACACCCTTTTGATATAGTGGGTACCGTATACTATTAGTATTAGACTATTAGGATACCCTCCACACACTTTCCAGCTATTAAACACCCTTTTTATTTTATTTCATTTTCTCTATCAAATTAAATGTGATATTTTAACCAGCAATAAAATTTTAAGATAAGATGTTTGGCTTAATTAAAAAGGTGTTTTGATGATTCGCGATGGAAGGAACATATGCGTTGCTTAAACAGAAATGAGGTTTGTTCCCCACATTGACATTGACCGGTTATTGAATTGGGAGAGACGGATCCATGTGATAAGATTTTCATTTTAATTATGGCCGATGTTCAAAAGCGTTGCATAAATGAAAGTTGATTGAAAAGAGAGATAATTAAAGGAATGTGAGATGTTACGTTATTGGATCTCAAAATACAACATACATACAAGAAACAAGTACAATTATGAATAATAGTTACACCAAAACCAATAGTTTGAGTGTGCAACTTAACAAGCAAGCACAACACAAAGAAAAGAATGCATTTCAAACGTTGGCAGAAGCATTGTCTGGCTTGAAGTAAGGCGGAGGAACTGCACCGGCAGCGGCACCGGGGGGTGGAGTAGGCATCCCATAGACTTGAGGGTTGGTCTGGACATCACGCCTTCCCCTGTGCCTTCCGAAGAAGTAACATCCAAAGCCAAGAATGAAGCAGAACAGAATAAGAGGGAGAGATATCACCACCACCATACCCATTGTGTTACTATTTCTTCCTTCAACAACAGCTGGATGGAGCACTGAGAGTAAGAGTATGTATTACTATTTATTCAGCCACACAAGTGCTGCCGTGCTGGCATCGATCCCCTTAACGTTCAAGTTTCTAACGGTCGCATCTTCTTTGTCCCCACCATCCACCTGCACCGAATCATATTCCCTTGCATTTATCATTTTCTATCCTACTTAGTATTTACTTTTCTTTTATTTTCGGAAACAGAACTACTCTACTATATAGTTCATGTGAACTCTACTAGCCTTTACATTTTAAAATTCATGTAAATTGACTCGTCAAGCTTTTTTCAATTCTCAATTTGATTTAAACTAAACATAATATATTCTTTCATCTTTAAACTCGATATTCATATCCTAAACCTAAATTATCTTAGATACATGCAAAAGTTCAATTTTTACATCTTTCTAAATACTAAAGTATACATTACTTTTAATTTTTAAGGGGAATATATTGTTTGGGCTAACTTCATCAGCTCAAATACAAGATAAACCATATTTTTTCTCTCTTCACCAATGGCATAGCCAAAGGATTAAAACCAATAAAAATAAAAGCATATTTACTACACATATTTGCTACGTTTACTTGGAAATTAAAATGGACTGAAAACTTTACCACTATTTAGGAAACCCTTTCTCACCCGTGCCTAAGCGATTTGACTCGACAGTTTTCAGGGTTAAGAATTAAGATAAACCATCAAGAATTTATAATTCTTCTCCCTCATTTATTTATGTGGTTATGTCCATCCCGTTCCCGTGTTCAGGACATCATTTTGAATATCTTTTGATATTAGAGCTTCGTACTAGTTTCCGAGTAGCATTAGTTACCAAGTATGATAGTAGATAACTAGAACAAATTACTACACTTATCAGCCATTTCAGTTCCAAACACATTCATAAGAAGCAGAAGCATCCATTGAATCTTAGGTATGAAGAATGATCACCCTAAAGCAAGATACACCAGAAACTTATTGCAGGAAAACAAAAAATGTAGATAACGTTGCTCCCTATTCTACTTTGCCACAAACATAACTTAAATTTCACACTAAACAAACGTTTCTTTAGCTAAATTTCGCTCCACTCTATGCTTTGTGTTCTGGTGGTCAGTTTGAAACTTGCGTGTACCCTTGCTAAAGAGGAAGTAATAGTTTGTAGAACTGTGCTCAAATGCTGGCTCTAAAAGGACATATACTGAACCTGCAAAATGGTTTATAGAAGCTCCACAACAAGGGCGGATCCACCACCACCTCCATTGCAAATGCCACCAACTCCGTATTTCCCATTTTTCTGCTTCAGTACCTGCATGCAGAGTGCATTTAGACCAACTTTGTTCTGAAAAACAGTATCAAATGAAGTTATAAACAGAAGCATACCCCCAAAAGTGTCACCAGAATACGGGCACCACTGCAACCTAGAGGATGACCCAAAGCTACAGCTCCACCGTGAACATTTATCTTATCCTGCAAAATAATAGTTACTTGAGCGACTGCAAGAAACATTTAGAGTTGGCTACAATGAAGGCAAATTATGGACTACAATGTAACATCTTCGACACTGTAAAAAGGGTGTGCTACAAAGACGTGCAAGAATTACTATCGTAACATTATAACAAGGGGTAATTAGTAATAACTCACCGAAGGAATCCCAAGAAGTTTCTGATTTGCAAGAGCCACAACCTAAACCCAACAACGTGAAGAATTAAATTTAAAGCAACAAGAGTTGGTAAGCATAATAAGATTGAATACAGTCATGAAAATCCTACCGAGAAGGCTTCATTGATTTCATAAAAATCAATTTGTGATGCCTCCAACCCCGCTCTTGAAATAGCTTTGGGAATTGCAAGGGCAGGAGCTGTTGTAAACAACTCTGGTGCCTGCACAGATCAACCTCATATGAGCATTAAGTTATACTCGTAATATACAAAATACAACAAGAGACAAAGTAAATACCACAAGTTTTTGGCCAAAAGGTCTAGTTCATATTTACAAATATATTTTTTTATGTACCTGAGCAGCATCAGCATATCCGGCTACCTTTGCAATAACTTGAAGTCCAAGCTTCAGTGCCTTCTCTCCACTAACCAAAACTAATGCAGCAGCACCATCACTGTAAGCAAGAGCAATCGCTTTTTTATTAGGAACCAAGGCTCAAATCATACTAGAGCTTTCAAGAAACGTATGTGATATTTCAGTTAAACAGTAAATAGCAACTGGTAGCTTAAGCTAGGGAAAAAATCAAGCTTTAGCGGATTAATACTCAAGGAAGCATATAATATTAAACAAGTCAGTATTACAACTTTGTAACAGGCTTCAAGCTTCAAACAGTAGTGTCCAATGGAATAACTTGTGGTTCAAAGATGAATAGGCAGAAAAATTGTCTATATCAGTTTCTGGTTCCTTTATATTCCCTGCCATATCACCTGAGTCTAAATGGCAATCAAATCATTACAGTAAACTTTCCTGAAGATAATGGATTTTTTCCCAAAATATAATTGGCAAGGAACCCAAATCATAGTACGTATAGGAAATGAAGCAGGAAAGAGTTCAAAAAAGAATTCAGATAATAATATTAACCTTATGCTGGAGGCATTTCCAGGGGTAACAGAACCTCCACTCTCCTTGAAACTTGGTCTGAGTTTGCGTAACTTGTCAGCATCAAACTGGCATCATAAGAGGAAATAAATAACGATATATTGGTTTACATTCAAATGAATATTGATAAAATTAATGACTAGATAATTAAATAGATTAGCAGCTAGAATGATCATGGACAGAAAGTGTTCTGTATGTGAGATAAAACAAAACTACAAATTCCAACCCCGACTTCTCTTGATGAATTGTTCACATCCATATCACTCTGCTTAGAAACCCTATATTCTTCTAACAAGCTTTTAATGACAGGAAAATAAGAAATGTTTGCAGATACAAATATATCTACAGACATGTATTTCATAAGTTCCTATCAGTATACAAGGAATATTACCATTGCTCAAGTAATTTGGATAATTACCTTTCCTGGTCCTTCATCCTTATCGACTAGGGTTGATGGTTTCCCCCTTCCACCAGGGACTTCAACTGGAACAATTTCCCATGTAAAGGCACCACTTTGTTGGGAAGCAATTGCCCTTTCAAAACTCTGAACTGCATGGTTATCCTGAGGAAAAGACAAAGCCATCAGAACAAATAGAAAATGCTCCTATAATTATGACCTGATGAAACCTGTCTGAAGAGTGATCGGCTATAAATTACCATTTCCTCTCTTGTTATTGAATGGTTCTCTGCACAGAGTTCGGCACAGGATCCCATGTGAACATCCTTATAGACATCCCATAAACCATCCTTTATCATCCCGTCAACAACTGTATCATGTCCAAGGCGGGACCCTTTCCTGAATTTACAGTATTGAATCAGTTGAATCCAGAGGCAAGAAAATTCAAATAAAAAGGCAATAGGTAGTACCTTGCTTCTGTCAAATACTTAGGTGCATTGGACATGCTTTCCATACCACCAGCGACAACAACATCGTTTAAGCCTAATTGAATACTCTGTGCAGCAAGCATTACAGCTGCAATAGGCAGAAGAATTTTTTTAATATCCATGTTGTATTGTCTTTGCATGTAGTTTGGACAAGGAAAGGAGAGCACAGAGACAAAGAAACAAACAGAATGCATGCACCTTTCATTCCGGAGGCACAAACTTTGTTGACAGCGGTGCAGACAACTGAATTGGGTATTCCTGCTCCTAAGGCTGCTTGTCTTGCAGGAGCTTGCCCCACATTAGCACTAATAACATTCCCAAAGAAGACTTCTTCCACAAGTGATGGATCAACATTGGCCCTTTTCAGAGCACCTACACATGTGTTGTTCCAATTCAGTTTCTAACAAGACAGATATAGAGAGAGAGAGGTTTTCCTTGCTACTTACCTTGAATAGCAATCGAGCCAAGCTTGGTGGCAGAGAAAGAAGAGAGGTTACCAACAAAGGCGCCCATTGGTGTGCGAGCAACACCAACAATGCAAACATCTACACAGAGGAACCATATTCAATCAAATTCAGATCTCTCCATTATATCTATCAAAATCAATATACAAGTTAAACAGAGGCTGACCTCTGGCCTTTATAGACTCTGCAGATGCGGGAGCCATTTTTGATTGAACTGAAATATGCAACTGATAACATAAAGAGAAGAGAAAATAAATATAAATTTTTGTTTTGCGCAGATCTAATCCGATCTGATCTGAGCTAAAGAGGAATGGATGGATGGGTTACCTTAGTCAGTTAGGGGGAAGAAAGAAACAGACGAGTGTTCACAGCGCACAGCATGTCCCGGATTCTGCTCTCTCTCTCTCTCTCTCATTATATATACATCTCACTTCCCTCAGCTGTATCAGCCACCGCACGAGGTACACGCACATTCCTACCTCTATTTCATTTTTCATTTTATATTCACACACTTTTCATGCCCAATCACTAGTAAATTAGATTATTTTTTTTGACATTCCCGTATAATTAGGGACATTTTACCATAATGAATACTAATTCGTTTTATAAAAGTGGTTAAACTTTGGTGAACATATGCATTGAGCAAGTAGTTTAGGGTACTGTGACAAAGAGACAGAAATATAAATAATTAAATAATGCAAAGTCATGTGCATGCACGAACATAATCCCAATCGATTTGTGATTTACAACGATCGCAATGATCTTTATATGACCAGCCGGCTGCTATTTAGACTTTAGTATGATCCTTTTCTTTTGAGGTCTGCTATGTTTATATATCATGTCGTATTAATTTATATACGTAGCCATTTACTTCTTGTTTATTAGCTTTTAGTGAATTAGTTAACGCAAAGGTAGTTGGGGATGGTTTGACGTATCAATATTTTCAAAACATTTAATCTAACTTTTTTTTTTAAGAGTAAACAAGCTCAACACATTAAGTAGAACATATAAGATATAAAATTAAAGCAATACTTATGTTATTTCCAACATAGCCATTAACAACATGAATTGTTTTTGTTTTTGCATTATTTCTTAGAATAACAAAACGATCTAGCAACATAATCCACTATATCTGTTGACTTGTTCTGAAAAATTAATTCGTTCCGACACAGCCAGATATTCCATATAACTGAGAAAAATCCTACTAACCATATTTTCTGTGTCTTTCCTCAAGGGCATTATTCTCCAACTCTCAAAGTGCTCTTTTATGAACCTTGGGATGCTCCATACACGACCCATATAAATAATCCATGCGCACCACACTTGCTATACATACTCAGACGTAACAAACAAATGTTGTACAGTTTCAATTTCCTTTTTACACATAATACATATATTATCACTTTGTTCAATGATACCCAATCTACCCAATCGATCCTTTGTATTAACTCGACCTACAAGTACAAACCAAGTAAACAACTCTACTCGAGTGGCACTAATCATTTCCATATTCTATTTGTGAATTTGTAGCTGAGAATATCTTCCGTCACAGTTTGCACCTGCAACACCTGCACAAATGAGTTAGTAGTATAAACGCCTTTCTTATCAAATTTTCACACCACTCTATCTTGTGCGCCTTCTATCAATCTCACAGCTTGCAAGATATCTAGAAGTTGGTTCAAACTGTCAGTGTTCCATTGGCGGAGTTTTCTCCTCCACTGAAAGTTCCATACCCACTCTATCCCATCCTAAAATCCACAGTCCCCAATCACGAATCCTTTGTTATTTGAAATCAAGTAGAGCCTCGGAAAGGAGTCTTTCAACTTTTCCGACTGCAGCCAAATATCTTCTCAAAATCTGGTTGATCTGCCATCACCTACTTCTATAGCCAGACCGTCAATCATCTTTTGTTTGACATGTTGCTCTTTAATTTGCAAGTGACAAATATCTCTACACAGGCTTCTTTTTGCTGGTATAGTTTGAGTAGACAATAACTGTCCAGGATTCAGATTATTGCAAGAGCACACAACCTTCTTCCACAAAAGATAATCCTCCTTAGAAAATCTCCACCATCACTTAAATAATAAAGCGGTATTACGAATCATCGCATCTCCCACACCTAGCCCTCCTAATTTCTTTGGTGCCTGTATCAACTCCCACTTTACAAGAGCCAGCCTAGGGCGCCCATCATCCTTCCCCCAAAAGAACCTTCTTTGCAATGAAATTATTATTTTGCCACCGCAGTCGGCATTTTATACAAACTCAAATAGTAAGTAGGCAGACTATTGATCATTGACTTGATGAGGACCAACTTCCCTGCTTTGCTGAGCACCTTTGCTTTCCACAAACTAAGTTTCTCCTCTACTTTATCTATTACTGGCTTCCATGTTTTAACTAGCCTCAAGTTTGCTCCTAGCTCAATGTCCAGGTACTTCACTGGTAGACTCGCCGCCTAGCACCCTAATAATTTGCACATTCGACCCACCCACTCCTGACTACAATTCACCGGTATCAAACTGGACTTGTCAAAGTTAATACTCAATCCGGACATCACTTCAAAGCACATCAACAGTCTCTTGTAATTTTTGACTGTCTCTTCCTCTGGCAGACAGAACAATATAGTGTCATCAGCAAATTGAAGGTGTGATAGCTCTATATTATCCTTACCGACTAAGAGAGGGGTTATTCTCCTATTTCTTACTGCCTCCCCGATCATCCTGTTCAATACGTCTAGAACCAGCATGAATAGAAATGGTGATAACGGGCCACCTTGCCTGAGCCTCCTTTCCATCTTAAATGGTTTTGATGGTGTCCCGTTAACCATTATGGAGATAGATGCTGATCTAATGCATTCAGTAATCCATGCCCTCCATCTTGTATCGAATCCCATCTTTTCTAGCACCATATCAACAAAGTTCCATTTGACTCTGTCATAGGCTTTCTGGAAGTCTAGTTTGATGATTGCCAATGCCTTCTTCTTCAGTTTTAGCCATTGTACAGTCTCACATGCTATTAGCGCTCCATCGTGTATCATTCTTTCTTTGACAAATGCACTCTGTGATTCCCCAACTAACCCTGGCATTACATGCCTCATCCTTCTTGTCAACACTTTTGATATGATTTTGTAGATGCACCCAACCATACTGATTAGTCTAAGATCCTTTATCTCCTTCGCGCCCACAAACTTTGCTACCCAAGTAACATTGAAGTCTGTTGGTAACCTTGCTGTCTCAAAAAAACTCATCAAAGCTTTAGTAAATTGCACTCCAATCTCCTCCTAGCACCTTTTTATGAAGTTCATGTTATATCCATTATTTCTTTGGAGTCTTAGATGATTCATATTCCCAAACTGCATTCTTTACTTTCTCTTTCGACGGTAATACCTCTAGTACTTGAACTTTCTCTAACTCTAACCAATTTATTAGGTCGTCTTAAAAATTGATGTTTGGCGAAGCTTCCTAGTGGTATAAGTTTTTGTAAAAGTTTCTGATGATTACCTTAATTTTTATATGATTCTTTACTAACTTTTCATTAATCATTAAAAAATTAATCCGGTTGTTTTAATCTAATTAAACCTAATAAAGACCTGGTGTTGGTTATATGAACTGATCCTGTGAGTAACAGGAGTATAAGACTCTATGTAAGTTTTAAGGTTAAAAACAAATAATACAAGTAAGAATAAAATAAAATAAAATAAAATAAAATGGAAAAAGAAAACGGCCATATTCGTTGCACCAAATGGAAACTTCGAAATCTTAACCTTTTTGGAAGGGCAAACTTGATTTGGCATCCTTCCAATTTCCAAAAAGCCCAATGACCTTTAAAGTGATGCCCAATTTTAGTCTCCAGTTTGAGTCTTGTAATGCCATTTGTTCATCCTTTAATCAACGTTAATATTTCCGTATATCGTCAGGACAACCATGAATTCGTACACGTCTCTTTCCGTATAGCCGTCGAGCAGTGTCGAGGGTTAGTTTTTGCACACGAATTGTGCCAATGTTTTGTGTTGTAAAGGTAAAAAGGGTGAATCAACGAGTTAAACCCAAAACGGTTCTGAGACTGGCGCTGTGCATTAAAATTGTTTCTGAGATTCTAATTATATCAATTACTCTCTGAGATTGAAAAAAGTGTACTATATTAATCTTTGACTCATTTTCTATTAACGACGCGATGACATGAGATGATGACGTGAACTGTAAGTGACACGTGTCACTTCATGATTTGGTCACGTGTAATGGTATGATGATGTGGTGACCAGTGACACGTAGCATGCTGACGTGGATGGTTGTGCCACGTGTTACAACGTTATTTGGCCACGTATCTGTTTGTGCCACATGTCGCAACAGTATTCGTCAACGTATCATCCATTATGTCATTGTTGTATATGCACCAAATTAGTCACTCACTTTGCATTAAGTGACTCATTTTAGTTCTTGAAATTGAATGTCGTGCACCAAACTAGTCCCTTCACCAATTTTTTTTATTTTTTTTAAATTTAAAATTTCTAATATCTTGGATACACTAATTTTAATTCTGTTTTTTCATATATCGTTTAAATACAAGTGTTTTCATAAAAACTTTTTTATTTTAATTTTAATTATATAATTTTTTTAATAATTTAACATTGATAAGTTTTATAATATATAAGTATGTTATTATAAAAAAATAATTATATGATTGATTAGACACATTTTTTTTTATAAAAAAAATATGTATTTTTAACAAGAAATTAATAATTAAAATAAATATTTTTTTCTTATGAAATACACATTTTCATTATGTCTAAATGAGTTAGATGGAATGTATTTCAAGCACTCTCACTACCATCTCCGACCTCTACACTCTAGACGAAAGAGGTCGGAGATGGTAATGAGAGAAGTTTGAAATGCCTTCACGTCAACTCCAAGACGGCGGTTAGGGATATCCGCAAGAAAAAAAATATTTTATAAAAGCATTGAAAGAGGTCGGAGATGGTAGTGAAAGTGCTTGAAATGCCTTCACGTCAACTCCAAGTCGGCGGTTAGGGTATTCGCAAGAGAAAAAATATTTTATAAAAGCACTTTTATTTGAAGAACATGTGAAAAAATAGAATTGAAATTAATACATTCAAAAATATTGAGAATTTTGAATTTATAGAAAAAAATGAGAAAAAATTGGTGAAAGGACTAGTTTGGTGCACGACATTCAATTTCAGGGATTAAAATAAGTCACTTAATGCAAAGTGAGGGACTAATTTGGTGCATCTACAACGATAACATAATGGATGACACATGGACGAATACTGTTGCGACACGTGACATAAACGAACCTGTGGCCAAATAACACTGTGACACGTGGCACAACCATCCACGTTAGCATGCCACGTGTCACTAGTCACCACATCATCATACTATTACACGTGGCCAAATCATGAAGTGACATGTGTCACTTACAGTCCACGTCATCATACAATGTCATCACGTCGTTAATAGAAAATAGCTCAAAGACTAATATGGTGCACTTTTTTCAATCTCAAAAACGATTTTAGTGTACGATACCAATTACAAAGACCATTTTAAAGTTTAACTCGTAAATCAACACATACTAGAATGATGTACGTTTATTTGACAAAGCACACAATTATAGAATCATTTATGAGTAACTCTTGAAAACAGTGCTACACATAAATCGTCTTAAGATATAAAATTAACGACTAACATATTTGGAAGTGTGTTTATTTTATTTATATAAAAAAACTTATAATTTATATTTTACAACTCTATCTAAAAATTATATTTGACTAAACAAATATTGTCACCATTATATTATTCAACATCACGTTTATATAAAAAACTACTAAAAAAAATATCTATTTATTTGAATCATAATTACATTTTTTAAACACTCTTTAGAATATAGTTATTTTATTAAAATAAAAAATAAAACAGAATTATCATTTATCGTACATGAGAGATTTCGTCTATAAATTTTTTTCTATAATACCATTTATAATATATAATTTATGACAAAATATATGTTTCGCTTTCTTTATTATTGCTTAGAGAATAATATATTTATGATCTTGTTTAATCTCGTTTAATATTATTATTGTTAACGTTATTATTATTATCATATTTATTTTATAAAACATGAATTAATAATCAATTTTTTTCAATATATAAATATTTATAATGAATAATAGAAAAATATTTAATATTTAATATTTTCATATTATTTTTTTATACGCTTTGCTATATGTATAAAATTTTTTTTATTATTCTCCTAAGCTATACATCTGCTTTAAATTTCTGAATTTTTTGCTATTCATTATCCTAATAAATTGATATTTCAGTTTTAGTGAACCTTAAATTCTTCTAGTAATACTATATCAAGACTAAAAAAAAAAATTTATCTTGTTTAATATTTATTAGTTGTTAAAGATATTTTAATTATTAAAATTAATTAATAAAAACTAAAAAAATAGTGTAGATTATTTTAGATTAATTGTTTTTTGGATACACTATGTTTCTAAAATTTTTCAAATCAAAACCCAAAAGGTTAAATACGTACTCTCCACGTACTCTTGATATAGCATGTGTGTATTTAGTTTTAATCAGATTTCGATTTATAGTTTTATCTGAGTCGAATTATAGTCAATGGACAGATAAAAAAAAGATCTCATTTTTCACAAATGGTAATTCTTTTATTTTCTTTTTCTTACTATCCGAAAATTTGTTCTAACATTTCCCTTCTCTTATTTTATTTTTTTCTTTTAGTGTATCTCAGTATACAATTACCAGATGAGATTAGAGGACCATGCACGAAAGAAGCACAAGACATATAAGGTCTTGTGCCGTGTCTGTGGTAATATGTTTGAGATTAAAAAGACTCTCAATCTTCATCAGAGTCAGGTAGCGTTCTTTATTTTTTTTTCTTTTTTTCGATGATTGAAAGTTTTATTTTCTAATTTTTTCTCTTTCTTTCACTTTTTAATTTAGATATGAAAAGAAAAATGGTATAGGACGTAGTTATGGAGTGTATTGATATTTTACGCAGTTGTGATATGAGAAGCTAAAATCGGATCCTCCGATTTGTGTTTAAAAAATTTAAAAAATTTGGAGTACAAAAATCGGAGCTTCCGATTTGTGCACTCCAATTTTTTTTAATTTTTTAAACACAAATTAGAGGGTTCGATTTGTGTACTCCAAAATTTTAAAATTTTTAAATACAAATCAAACCTTTCGATTTGTGTATATTCCAAAATTTTAAAAAACACTCAAAATTATAATGATAAAGTATATCACACATTTCACTTTCATTTGTAAATTTTTTAACCTCTTTCTTTTAGTCTTTTCATTATGGATTGTAAAAATCTCAGAACAAACACAAAAAATATTCAGAAGTATTGGACATATAATTGGACAAGTAGAAAGATAATTCATTCTTGTCGTATAATCTTGGGCATATAATTAGGAACATTTTGCCATAATGAATATTAATTCGTTTTTATAAAAGTGGTTAGACTTTGGTGAACATGAGCATTGAGCAAGTGGTCTAAGGTACTGTGATGAAGAGTCAGAGAAATATACTTTTTCATGTAAATAAATAAATGAATGCAAAGTCATGTGCAGAGTATAATCCTAATCGATTTGTGATTTACACATCTAATCTAACTATTTCTAGCCCGTGAAATAGGGGATTATTTTCTTAATAATTTGCAATAATCTTTATATGGCCAGTCGGCTGCTATGTAGTATGGTCCTCTTCCTTTGAGGTCTACTATGTTATATATATCATGTCATATTAATTCATATGCGTAGCCATGAACTCTTTATTTATTAGCTTTTAGTGAATTAGTTAAAGCAAAAGTAGTTGGAAATGGTTGGACGTATCAACATCTTCAAAACATTTAATTTAATTAAACCTGATAAAGACTTGGTATTGGTTATATTTATTAACTGGTCCTGTGAGCAACAGGAGTATAAGATTCTTAGGTAAGTTTGAGGACAATTTACTAAAATAAATAAGTGGGCTTTTAATTTTATAAGATTATACATTTTGCAAAACAAATATTAAAATGTATTTTTTTTATAAATAATGTAATCTGCAACAGAGGATTTGTGGTTTACAAATGAGCTCAAATAAAAAAACATCATATAATCCACCTGTTACGGTAGGTAACCGGAGATTAACACAACGGATGGCGTTCGGCGGCCCAAGTGTATAAAGGAGGAGAACTCCGGGTGGATCTGCAACTCGGGAGGCTCCGTCCGACTCGTGCTCGCGAGTGAATGGGGGGTGGTACCTGCAAAGACACTCCGATGCCTAAGTTAGCAAGGGTGTAAGCAGGTTTAGAGAGTATTGGACTTAGAGATACCTGAGGGGTGTCAGTGTATTTATAGTGGTGAGCCCATAACCACCGTTGGAGTAGTGCCGTATCTTTAGGATAGTAACCGTCCCATTATCTTAGGGAGGTTAAGATATGGCTTTATGAAGTGGTTAGAGAGATTTCAGGGGCGGTTACTCATTTGAATGAGTGTTTATCTGCCAGCTAATCTCATAACCGACTTCTTCATACTAAGTCGTGTTTGACACCGACTTCTTAAGTGGAGGTCGGTGCTTCGCTAGGCTTAATCTATTGGATCAGGCCTTTTGGTTGGACCTGGGCCCTTAACATTGGGCCAGGGTATGAACAGTGCCCCTACTTGAGCCCAAGATCCTTTTAAGGCTTGGGTTCAAGTATTTAACTCGGGTTCGTAGCCGACTTTCACGGGTTTTGAAACCGACGTGATTTTCGCGACCTTTTGTTTCTGACAGTTACGTCAATTCAAGCGTCGTGTCCGTTGAGGGATCATTTAGGGATTGAGGGCTTTGGTAACGGTGCAGTCTCATTAATGACTGCCTCGTTTTTACCATTATGCCCCTTAATGTGTTTATAAATGCTTTCCCTCTCTTTCGTTTTTCCGTTTCTGCAAACTTTCAAACTTCTTCTTCCCTTGTTCGTGCTGCATTCTTGTGTTCGAAAATTTCTGCTCTCTCCAACCTTCATTTCTTGGATAAAGGTTAGTTTTATTTCTTCCATGTCATGCCTTATGTTTGCATGTTTTGTTTTGTGAGTGGATAGGTTGGCCTGTAGATTCTAGCTTCGTATCTCTCCTCTTTAGGGGCCGTGTTTTTTTATTTTTCTTTTTCTTTTTCCTTTTTGTAGGTTTCTGCCACTTTTCTTTATATAAAAAATGGCTTCCGTAGATGTTCTTTCTCAGTGGGTTGACGTTACGGTCCTTGGGGAGGAACCGTTGGTCGATGCTGAGTTCATCACTCATCTTCGTACTCATCACAGGCTCTGTACTTCGGAGGAGGACGAGCCAAAATATGAACTAATAATCCCGGGTCCTGAAGACCGGGTCTGTTTTGGGAGAGAAAATGAGGCGGCCCCTCATTTTTTCTTATGTATGAGTGTATGATCACCCGTTTGGGTGTTTTTCTTCCTTTCTCAGATTTCGAGATATCTGTTTTGCATCACTGTAGAGTTGCCCCTACTCAACTTCACCCCAATTCTTGGGGTTTTTTGAAGATCTATCAGTTTATAAGCCATGCTCTGGACTTTCCGACCTCTCTAAGGATTTTCTTCTTTCTCTTCCATATGACTAAGCCCTTTAGTGGGCTAAACAACAAACAGCAATGGGTATCCTTCCGAGCCATACAAGGTCGGAGGATTTTCACCCTTTTTGACGAATCTTTTCACGACTTCAAAAACTTCTTTTTCAAACTTCAAGCTGTAGAGGGTCACCACCCCTTTTTCCTGGATGAGCATTCCTCTCCCCGCTTCCCCCTTTATTGGTCGCCGCCTTCCTCTTGTGAAAAGTATGGTCCAGATGACCTGGACGAGGTGGAGGCGGCTATTGTGGGGTTTTTCCGAGAAGCGTGGGGGAGGGCCCCATACTTGGATACCAGGAAAATTCTCCAGGGTACACCGACTTTTGTTCAATCTCAGCTAGGTAGTGCATGCATTCTTTATTTCCGAGTTGTTTCTGCCGACTTGCATTCTACCGACTTGTAATTTTTGTTATTTGTTTTCTTTTGTAGATATGGCAAAAAGGAACGCTCAGGAGGCCTACCAAAGGGTCCAGGAGGCCAAGGCGAAGTCCCGGGCTAGGTCCGGGAGTGCTAAAGCAGTCGTTTCTCCTCCTCCTCCTCCTCCTCCCAAGAATACTGGCACTCCCTCTCAACCTCTTATAATTTCTTCAAGTTTGTCTCGACCACCTCCTTCTGCTCAAATTCTCTCCGAGTCAGAGAAGAAGAAGCGCAAGACTTCAGAGTCTGGCTCTTCTTCTTTCGATGGTGGGGTTAAGGCGGATGCTTTTGCATTCGTCCGAAAGAACATCTATCCTTTTATAAGTATGGATGATGTTTCTGTTCGAAACCACCTTACCACCATGGCCGAGGAGAGTTTTAGGACAGCGGGCGTTTGTGGCAAACTTTTGGACATTTTCGAGAAGACTCCTCTCAGCTCCTTGGGGGCAACCTCAAAGGTTGAGGAGTTGGAGGGGAGGCTTCTTCTTTTTGAAAAACATGAGAAAGAGTTGAAGGAGGAGAGAGATAAATTGAGGAAGGAGAGGGATCACCTTAGGGAGGAGGTGGGTAAGCTACGAGCTCAATGCACTTTGGAGGCGAATTTGAGGAAAACAGCACAAGACAGCTACCACAGTTTATTTCAAGATATTGTTGCTGTGAGGAAGGACTTGCTGAACTCTCGGAACGCATACGCCGAGTTGGAGGACTCTATCGCCGATGGTGCCGAGGAGTCTTGGAGAATTTTCTTGGAACAAGTCAGAGTTATCGCTCCCGACTTGGACCTTTCTCCTTTACATCCCGACAAGGTAGTTATTGATGGCGCCATCGTTGATCCTCCTGTCCCCGAGGTTGTTTCTGAGTCGGACCTGAAGACTCGGGGGCAGAGGATTATAGAGTCTCCTCCTCGTCCTAAGGATGCCCCGAGTTCCTCCTCCGTTCCTCCGACCGGTCCTGGTGGCGTCCCTCCTGAGCCTAGCGGTGGTGATTCCTCTACTCCTTTGAAGAAATGACTTTTATTTTTTATGGCTATATGGGGGCCCGGCCTGTGGGCCCCATCTTTTTTAAACTTTATTTCTCTAGTGGTGGTTGTGAACAATTTCTTTTTGGCCTTTTAAGGCCGTAAACAAAAATATTTATGGCGATTGCCCTTTTTTGAACAAGGGCGTAGAAAAATAAATGCCCTTTTTTGGATAAGGGTTCTAAGTTACCTCGTGCGTGCATGCTTTTCTGTTTTTGATATTTTTTTTTTGATCTTTTTTTGAAGAAACCTCTTTGTTGGCTTGCGTTGTTTTCTCGAGCCTTTTTCGTTCAAGGGCTTTTATGCAGCCTTTAAACTTTTTCCAGGTTTTCCTATCTCTTTTGTTATCCTTTATACTCAACTTTGCTTTAGTGAGCTTCTATGACTTAGGTTATTTTTGTGATGCGTTTTTCCTTTACTCGGAGCTCGGTTTTCTTTTACTCGGAGCTCTTTCGAGTTCGTTTTACTCGGATTTTCATTTCGACTTGAGAGTCGGATGATTCCTGAGTTCTTACGATCAACTCATATAACCTCTTTACGCCGACTTGTACCTCGTCGTTTTATCCTGACGACCATCTAGGTCGGTCCATGGGATTTTCACGTTTTGTCGAGCTTAAGTCGGCGCGTTTCGTAGAAAGACTTATAAAAAATAAAGGAGGATATTTAAGAGAGATATAGTAAATGAAAAAGATCTTTATTAATTGGGAAGGTACCTTTTTTGCTACTAAGGGTCTTGATAGCCTATTTTCCCTTAGCCCCTACTATGATGCCTCGTTAAAAACCCTTCTCCAGAAAAAACCCTTTTCTTTGGGAAAAAATCGTGAAGTTGGGAAAAGAGTACATCAGGGAGTAGAGTTCGCTTTTAACTGTAGTACCTTTTCATATTACAAGCATGCCACGACCTTGGTAGCTCAGTGCCATTTAGGTCGGTTACTTTATAATAACCTTTTCCTAAGACTTCTTTGACTTTGTATGGTCCCTTCCAATTTGCGGCGAGTTTTCCTTCTCCCGATTTGTTGACTCCGATGTCATTTCTGATTAGGACCAAGTCATCTGTAGCGAATGTTCTTCGAATGACTTTTTTGTTGTACCTCGTAGTCATTCTTTGCTTCAGTGCAGCTTCTCTTATCTGGGCCCCCTCTCGGACTTCGGGGAGCAAGTCGAGCTCCTCTTTGTGCCCCTGTATATTTCCGACCTGGTCGTGGAGAATTACCCTTGGGCTTTGCTCACTGATTTCTATTGGAATCATGGCTTCTACGCCATAGACTAATCTGAAGGGCGTTTCTCCTGTGGCGGATTGGGGAGTTGTCCTATAAGCCCATAATACTTGAGGGAGCTCTTCAGCCCAAGCTCCCTTTGCTTCCTGTAGTCTTTTCTTTAATCTTGCCAGTATGACTTTGTTAGCTGCCTCGGCTTGTCCATTGGCTTGTGGGTGTTCTACCGAGGTGAACTGGTGCTTGATTTTCAGACTGGCTACTAGATTTCTGAAGGTGGCATCGGTGAATTGGGTTCCGTTGTCTGTAGTGATGGAATAGGGTATTCCATACCTTGTGATGATGTTTTTGTAGAGGAACCTGCGACTTCTTTGAGCGGTGATGGTGGCTAACGGTTCTGCTTCTATCCACTTTGTGAAGTAATCTATTCCCACGATTAAGTATTTAACTTGTCCTGGTGCTTGGGGAAAAGGACCTAACAAATCCATTCCCCATTTTGCAAAAGGCCAGGGAGAAGTGATACTGATGAGCTCTTCTGGTGGAGCTACGTGGAAATTTGCGTGCATCTGGCATGGTTGGCATTTTTTCACAAATTCTGTGGCATCTTTCTGCAAGGTTGGCCAGTAGAATCCAGCTCGGATTACTTTTCTGGCTAATGACCTTGCTCCGAGATGATTTCCGCAGATCTCGCTATGTACTTCCTCCAACACCTCGGCGGTTCTTGAGGTCGGTACGCATTTTAACAACGGTGTTGATATCCCTCTTCGGTAGAGGACATTCCTCACCAAAGTATAATGCTGTGCTTCCCTTCGGATCTTTTTGGCTTCTTTTTCCTCTTTAGGGAGGATGTCGAATTTTAGGTATTCGACTAAGGGATTCATCCATCCGAGGTTTAGACCGACTACCTCAAGTGTCTCTTGTTTATCCTCTGTTTTTGCTACTGAGGGTTCTTGGAGAGTTTCTTGAATCAGGCTTCTGTTGTTTCCTCCTGGTTTGGTACTTGCTAACTTAGATAGGGCGTCCGCTCTGCTGTTTAGATCCCGAGTTATATGTTTGACCTCGGTTTCTGCAAAGCGCCCAAGGTGCTCCAGAGTTTTTTCCAAGTATCTTTTCATATTGGGGTCCTTTGCCTGATACTCTCCGCTTATTTGGGAGGTTACCACCTGAGAGTTGCTGTAGATCATCACCTTTGTAGCACCAACTTCTTCTGCTAATTTTAATCCGGCGATCAAGGCTTCATATTCTGCCTGATTGTTTGAAGCCGGAAATTCAAATTTTAAGGAGACCTCTATCTGGGTTCCTTTTTCATCTGCCAATATTATGCCTGCGCCGCTCCCTGCTTTGTTGGAGGATCCGTCTACATAGAGTTCCCATGTAGTCGGCTTTTCCTCTTGTTCTCCTGCATATTCTGCGACGAAGTCGGCGAGGCATTGAGCTTTAATTGCTGTCCGAGTTTCATATCTCAAATCAAACTCGGAGAGCTCTATCGCCCATTGAACCATTCTCCCTGCAACATCCGTCTTTTGGAGGATTTGCTTCATGGGTTGGTTCGTACGGACTCTTATTGTGTGAGCCTGAAAGTAAGGTCGTAGCCTTCGTGAGGCTATTACTAAGGAGTAGGCAAACTTCTCTAGTTTGTGGTACCTTAGTTCAGGGCCTTGTAGGACCTTACTGGTAAAGTAAACCGGGTGTTGCCCGACCTTGTCTTCTCTGATCAGAGCTGATGAGACAGCCCTGTTTACCACGGATAGGTATAGGACAAGGTATTTTCCCGGTACTGGTCGTGTTAAGATAGGAGGTTGACTTAGGAATCTTTTGAACTCTTGGAACGCCTCCTCGCATTCCGAAGTCCATTCAAATTGGCATCCTTTCCTCAATAAAGAAAATAGTGGAAGGGATTTCAGTGCCGATCCCGCCAAAAATCTGGAGAGGGCTGCAAGTCGGCCATTGAGCTGTTGAACCTCTCTCAAACAAGTCGGGCTTTTCATTTCTAGGATGGCTCTGCATTTGTCGGGATTGGCCTCAATCCCTCTTTGTGTTAGCATGAAGCCTAGAAATTTCTCCGCTTCTACTGCGAAGGCGCATTTTGCGGGATTTAGTCTCATCCCATGCAACCTTATAGTGTTGAAGACTTGTGAGAGGTCGGTTAAGAGGTCGTTTTCTTGCTTGGTTTTTACTAACATGTCGTCGACGTATACCTCCATTAGGTTCCCTAGATGGGGGGGAAAACACTTTGTTCATCAGCCTTTGATACGTGGCTCCTGCATTCTTCAGTCCGAATGGCATGACCACGTAGCAATAGTTGGCTTTTGGTGTGATGAACGATGTTTTCTCCTGGTCGGGTTCATGCATCGGGATTTGGTTATATCCCGAGTAGGCATCCATGAATGATAGGTATTGGTACCCCGAGCTGGAGTCCACCAGGGTATCAATACTCGGTAGAGGATAAGGGTCCTTAGGACATGCCTTATTCAAGTCGGTATAGTCGACGCACATTCTCCATTTACCATTCTGTTTCTTGACTAGCACTACATTGGCTAGCCACGTTGGGTATTTGACCTCTCTAATAAAGCCGGCTTCCAAGAGCGCCTGTACTTGTTCTTCTACTATTGAGGCTCGTTCTGGGCCGAGCTTGCGTCTTCTTTGCTGTACAGGTCGGGACCCTGGGAAAACCGAGAGCTTGTGGGACATGAGCTCGGGATCAATCCCGGGCATGTCGGAAGCCTTCCATGCGAAGAGGTCGGAATTAGCTCTTAGGAGCTCTCCCAACCTTTGTTTTAGGGTTTCCCCTAGGTTGGCTCCTATGTACGTGTTTTTTCCTTCCTCCTCACCGACTTGTATCTCCTCGGTTTTTCCCCCCGGTTGGGGTCGCAGTTCTTCTCTGGTCCTTGTGCCGCCTAGCTCTATGGTGTGGACTTCTTTGCCCCTTCCTCTCAGATTTAGGCTTTCGTTATAGCACTTCCTTGCCAATTTCTGATCTCCCCTCACCGTTGCTATTCCTCCTGAAGTCGGGAATTTCATGCAAAGGTGAGGAGTCGATACCACTGCTCCCAGGCGATTAAGGGTAGTTCTGCCGATTAAGGCATTGTAGGCTGACCCTTCATCGATGACTATGAAGTCTATGCTCAAAGTCCTTGATTTTTCCCCTTTTCCGAAAGTGGTGTGAAGGGGTAGAAATCCCAGTGGTTTTATTGGCGTGTCCCCTAACCCATATAGGGTGCCGGGGTAGGCTCTCAATTCTTTTTCATCTAACCCTAGCTTGTCGAAGGCGGGCTTGAAAAGGATGTCCGCCGAGCTTCCTTGGTCTACTAGGGTTCTATGGAGATGGGCATTAGCTAGGATCATAGTTATCACCACGGGATCATCATGCCCGGGTATTATCCCTTGCCCATCTTCTTTTGTGAATGAGATAGTGGGGAAGTCGGGTGTCTCTTCCTCGACTTGGTAGACTCTTTTGAGATGTCTTTTGCGAGAAGATTTGGTGATCCCGCCTCCCGCAAATCCTCCTGAGATCATATGGATATGTCTCTCTGGAGTCTGTGGTGGCGGATCTCTCCTGTCCATATCATCTCGCTTTCTCTTCCCATGGGTATCCGACCTTTCCATGAGATATCTATCAAGCCGACCTTCTCTAGCCAGCTTTTCTATCACATTTTTGAGATCGTAACAGTCGTTGGTGGAGTGACCATATATTTTATGGTACTCGCAATATTCACTGCGGCTTCCCCCTTTTTTATTTTTGATAGGTCTTGGGGGTGGCAGCCTTTCAGTGTGACAAATCTCTCTGTATACATCCACTATAGAAGTTTTTAGTGGAGTATAAGAGTGATATTTCCTGGGCCTCTCGAGACCGATTTCTTCCTTCTTTTTGACTTCCCTTTCCCTCTCCTTAGATGAGGAAGTGGGTCCAGGTCGCCAACTCAGGTCTCTTAATTTTGCATTCTCTTCCATGTTGATGTACTTTTCAGCCCTTTCTTGTACATCACTTAGTGAAACGGGGTGTCTTTTAGATATAGACTGTGAGAAGGGACCTTCTCTAAGTCCATTGACTAACCCCATTATGACTGCCTCTGTGGGCAGGTCTTGGATCTCTAAACATGCTTTATTGAACCTTTCCATATAGGCTCGCAGAGACTCTCCGACCTCCTGTTTTATTCCCAGGAGGCTCGGTGCATGTTTTACCTTGTCTTTTTGGATTGAGAACCTCATCAAGAACTTCCTTGAGAGGTCTTCAAAGCTAGTGATGGATCTCGGGGGAAGGCTATCGAACCACTTCATCGCTGCTTTCGATAAAGTGGTCGGGAAAGCCTTGCATCTCGTAGCGTCGGAAGCATCAGCGAGATACATCCGACTTTTGAAGTTGCTTAGATGATGCTTCGGATCCGTGTTTCCATCGTAGAGGTCCATATCAGGGCTTTTGAAGTTCCTCGGAACCTTTGCCCTCATTATGTCCTCACTGAACGGATCTTCTCCGCCCAGGAGTTGGTCTTCTTGTTCGTCGCGGGAGTTTTTGAGGGAGGATTCTAGCTGTAAGAGTTTTCTTTCTAACTCTTTTCGCCGTTCCATCTCCTCTTTGAGGTACCTTTCGGTTTCCTTCTGTTTCTCCCGCTCTTGCTCCAATTGTTCCAAGCGGCTATGGACCAATCCCATTAACTCAGCTACATGGGGTGGTCCGCCTTTTTCTGATTCACGCCCATCTGAGGAATTTACCTTCGGATTCTTTACTCCGGAGGTACCCTCTTTGTGTTGGTCATTGTCTTGGTGCTGGGCCATGTCTTCATTGTCATTACCCATGTCAAGATTCTCTTGTTCAGAATCTGTTTCGGCATGGCCTTCTTCGTGGGATCTATCTGCCATCGAGGGATGATCTCGCGGGTCCCCGGCAACGGCGCCAATGTTACGGTAGGTAACCGGAGATTAACACAACGGATGGCGTTCGGCGGCCCAAGTGTATGAAGGAGGAGAACTCCGGGTGGATCTGCAACTCGGGAGGCTCCGTCCGACTCGTGCTCGCGAGTGAATGGGGGTGGTACCTGCAAAGACACTCCGATGCCTAAGTTAGCAAGGGTGTAAGCAGGTCTAGAGAGTATTGGACTTAGAGATACCTGAGGGGTGTCAGTGTATTTATAGTGGTGAGCCCATAACCACCGTTGGAGTAATGCCGTATCTTTAGGATAGTAACCGTCCCATTATCTTAGGGAGGTTAAGATATGGCTTTATGAAGTGGTTAGAGAGATTTCAGGGGCGGTTACTCATTTGAATGAGTGTTTATCTGCCAGCTAATCTCATAACCGACTTCTTCATACTAAGTCGTGTTTGACACCGACTTCTTAAGTGGAGGTC
The DNA here is from genome assembly GCF_014773155.1 of Arachis stenosperma. NCBI lineage: Eukaryota > Viridiplantae > Streptophyta > Magnoliopsida > Fabales > Fabaceae > Arachis > Arachis stenosperma. The sequence continues at coordinate 476,192 of NC_080383.1, read as the reverse complement.
GGTGCTTCGCTAGGCTTAATCTATTGGATCAGGCCTTTCGGTTGGACCTGGGCCCTTAACATTGGGCCAGGGTATGAACACCACCATAAAGGTGTCGTAGTTTATGTGTGTTTTGGATTTTGTACAAAAAGTTTATGCTATGTTAACTTTACCTACAAATATCAAGTAAGATAAGGAGTAGGTCATTTGAGGAAAGTCATTAATACATTTCAATTGAATTAAATCATTAGATGATGCCTTTTTTCATTGAATCATTTATTTATTTACTTAGTTACTAATTATTTTTGCGTGTTTTGATTTTGAATGACACATAATGTATTAGTAAAGTGAAAAATATTGATATTATTTATTATTTAAATTATTTTTTTATTAATTTAATAATGATAATAATTAATTATAGTAGAATATATAAAGAGTATATCAGGTTAATTACAAAATATTTTTTAGTAAAATTAAAATTGGTTCTTTTTATTTTTAAAATTTTAAATAAATAAAAATAAAAAACTGAAAAAAAATATTTTGTGGTTAATCTGATGTATTTCTTATATATTTTTATTATAATTAATTATCATCAATATTAAATTAATAAAAAAATAATATAAGTAACATTATTATATTTATTATTGCTTTGGACTAGTAAATAATGAATATAATAATGAGATGGTCGAACATTATTATTGATGAATGATTACAGAAGGAGAGGAATGATGGTGGAAGGACAGGTATATCGGGTGCCTTTGGATGAGTTGGTTAATGTTAAATTTAAAGAGGGAAAGATACCCATTAAATCCTTCTTGAATGTATGTAAGAGTGTCTTACCAGTTTTAGATATATATATATTTTTGTTCAGAGTAAATGGACAAAATTATACATATAAGAGTTTGTTGTATACAACAATATCTACAAAAGAATGAAAGATTGTAAATATCAAAATATATAAGAAAGATTGTTTTTAATGAACAAGAATATTATGCACACTATTAGTGAGTTTGCAAGGTTTAAATTATACTTTTGTTCATTAAAATTAATCTTTGGACTCTACTTTGATATCTATGAATTTTGATGTATATTTTTATGCATTGCAAAAACTTTTTATGTATATTTTTGTCTATTTAATACAATTATCAGATTAAATTATTTATATTATATTAAATGCAATTCTTTTTAGATTTTGTTTTACCACAAAATATACTTGTGCATTAGACTATTTTTTCTATATGTCCTTGAATTTAATATTATTATTATTAGATGATTTTACAATTGATATTTAAAATTATATTCAATAGTGATTACTTTTGTAGTTAATAAGGTTCTTTTAATTTATAGTGATTACCTTTAATCAACGTTAATATTTCCGTATATCGTCATGACAAGTATGAATTTCGTACACGTTTTCTTTCCAAAAAGCAAAAGTATATAGAAGCTCTTTTGCTTGATGAAGCTTTTATTATGAAGCTCTACTGCCAAGTTGTCAATGATCCCCTGCTCTTATTTCTTAAAATGCTTAGGTTGTGAGTTCCAAGTTCCAACCAAATGGCTGGAAATTTGAAAGTCAAAGATTGAACCTTATCAACAATATGTTTGTTATACAAAGACTATTTGTCATGGTTCGTGTTATATAGCTTGGCAGGCATGCGTGTGTAAAATTTATTTGAAAGTTGAAAAAAATTGAATGTTGTATATAAGAAAATGGAGACCAAGCAAACTTTGCATTAGCCCAAAGAATGGAATGTGTGGTAAAATAGGAAGCAGTAATCATATCATTTTCTCAAACTTTTCAAGCTTCTTCACCCTTTGCATGGATCTCAGAAATAGTGTCATGAAAACACCTGCATAATATGAGAAAGTTGATACGAATCAGACACATGATTGATTTGGTGATTTAGACAATAATGTATAATATACAATGAAAGTGACCTGCACCAATGAATGATCCATTTGCAATAGCCCCATTGCCTTGGCTGCTTAAAGTGACTCCAAGGTTGAGCAGTGTACCTCCAAATACAGTATACATAGTAGCCATTTGTAAAATTGTTGCTTTCCTAGCTGCTCTTTCAGACTGCCATATCAAGTTTAAGAAATCAGCATAACCGTCTACCTGCTAATTACAAATACTTCTTCAAACTGTGTCATTAATTTGCTGACCTCGAGCACCCGCACTCGCAGTTTGAGATCCCCAGTCTCAAGTTGGTTTGTAAACTCTTCTATTTTTTGAACTCTGTATGGCATTGACATGGTGTAGGATCTTGCCTGCAGATATTTCAAAAGCCTCATCATTGTCAATTTAAAACTGATGAACAATGGCATTATAAATTAAAATGCTTCACATCATATGAGAGTGGTTGCAAGTAAGATGTGATACATCATCTGCTTGCTTCCTTATCTGCTCCACGATTTGCGGCCCGGTTTGCCGCCTCTGCCTTAAATCTAGAAGTTCCTGTGCATAGGGTGCAGCAATCTTTGCAAAGGAGAAATCTGGATTCAGTGTGTACCCTATGCCTGTCACAAACTTCCAAAGTTAACTAACTATTTAAAAAAATCAAAGCTATCATTCACTAAGGTCCAGTTTGGATAACCAACTTAATTAAACTCCTTTTGATAAAATAACTTAAACAATAAATGACTCTGTTAAAAGTAACTTATAAATAAGTTATTTTGTGTTTAGATTTTTAAAGTGCTTATTTTATAGAAATGTGATGAAAAGTAGAAGTATTATGAGAGAAGTCATTTTTTTAACTTCTCTATAAACTCCTAAATAGCTTCTTAGAAAGTCGCAATTTGGTTTTGAAAATTTGTACCAGACATTAATAATACTACTTTTCATAAGTCAAAAGTTAAAAAAAATTACTTCTAAAGTTTTCCAAACCGCCTAAGAGATGTATGATTATAAAACAAAGGAAAAAAAAAAAACCTTCAAGTGTTGAAAAGGCCCTGAGAACAAAGGTGAAGGTAGATGGAAAACGGAATGGCTGATCTTGTGCTATAGCAAATAGATCCTGCCACAGAAATAAAATTTTGATTTCGAATAACCGAGTAAGAACAATTATTTTCGCATCAATAAAACAATCAGCTGAAGGAATAATATAATATTGAGATACAAACCTCACCAATGGCAGAAAATGTCTGTGCCTGATCTGGTGTCTGGTTAAGCAGATTGTTCAAGAAAAACTGGACAGATCTTCTTACCTGCAAGCCAAATGCAATTATATGAACCATAACGTACACCTCAATTGCTTGTTAAACTAAATAATCAACTTAAGGTTCTTACTGATGATAAGTCCCCTGTAGGTTGAAGTGCTCCTAGGTCTATGAGGCTTTGCATTACCTGCATCACATATATGTCAGATTCTATTTTCTTCTTGGTGAAGAAAGAGCATCACCGGACAACAAGTACAAGAGTTCAAGACCTTTTTGGCATCTTTTTCGTAAACTGCATAGAAAAGTTCTAGCAGTCTCTCTCGAGTAAAAGATTTTATCTCCCCCATCATCCCAAAATCATAATAAATAAGTGCTTCATCCACATCAATAGCCAGATTTCCAGGATGAGGATCCGCATGGAAAAAACCAGTCTTCAGTATCTGCAACACAAAACTGATGATTCATTCTCTCATTAATCAAAGCCAGTTTAGAAAAAGGGTGAAGATTATGAACCTGAATCAAGTATGCCTCAATAGCACGTGATGAGATCCTTATCGGATCACAGCCACGCGAAGTTAACACATCCACTTGATTTATCTTGATGCCTATCCCACAAGTAACAGTGTCATAAAAACCAATTTCATTTGACTTAAAGAAAAGAAGGCAGAGGTCAAGATAAAAACCTGGTACATACTCCAGTGTCAGCACCTTTTTGGCAGTGTAATCCCAATATACCAACTACAAAGGAGAAACGTGGTCAAGTTAAAAGAATTTGATTACAAGTTATTTTTAAGTCTTTAGTGTTGCTGCAAGAAACATACAGGTACTCGAACCCACTTCACGTTCCGAAAATCTCTGCGGAACTTGTCTGCATTCTTCCCTTCGTTTATGTAATCAATTTCTTGATACAGAATACTGCAAAGTAACATGTTCTACACATTATATGCATTACATAAAGTGATGCTTCTTCTGTAATTCAAGCTGAGTATTTGTTGTTCTAGATGAAATATTGTTGATAATAATATCTGTCCCTCCAAGATTATTACTTACGTTGAACATTCTTCATATATACCAACCCAATCTCTAGTTGGACCCCCTAGAGTCTCACTTCTCTGAAAATACTCTGCTATCAGCTTCAAATTTTCTGAACAGAACAAGAGAACTTATCAAAATAGCAAACTAAGCAATGCACTAGAGAGTAGATACTCCATTACTGTGTTTTACACCAATTGACATTGTACAAACAATTAAAATCAGGACAACTTACGCAAATCAATGTCGAAAAGCTTCTTCAGACCAGGCCTTTGAACTTTGATGACTACTTTTTCTCCATTATGCAGGATAGCACGATGAACCTAAACAGCATTAAGATCATTACTGGTTCATATCAATCCTCAGAGAAAGTAAGCAGCAGGCTGATCTTATGCTACCTGACCAAGACTAGCAGCGGCTATTGGCCGATCTTCAAACTCCCTAAACAGTAAGCTAATGGGAGCTCCCAATTCACTCTCAATGAAGATTTTTGCTTTCTTTGGAGAGAAGGCAGGGACCTTGTCCTGTCAAGAACAATCTTATATTCAGAATACATTGATCTAAGCATCAACACTTACCATTTCATGTCAAAGAATCTATACCTGCAACTTTGCTAGCTCATCCACAAATTCACGTGGAAATAGATCTGACCTTGTTGATGATAACTGCCCAAGCTTGATGAAAGTTGGACCAAGCTGCAACACACGCTCCCTTAACCACGACGCTGTTTTCCGCCTTCTGCTTTTCTAAATAAAAATGTAACCAAACAAATTCCAATCAGCAAAAAACAAACACAAGTAAAACAGTCTTATGTCTGAATCTGAGTGCTGCAAGAAAGTTAAAATTGGTTTTCTAGCAGCACTGATTAATGAAGTGTAAGAACCAACCTGTTTATCTTCTGTGAAGCCTCCCACATATGCCCATTTTGCATTGTCCAATAGAACCCGAATACGCAAAGAAAGCACAAAAGACCAAACATCAATAGATCTCTGCCAAGAACTGTAATTCTCATTAGCCCAACTGAAGCCTTCGTCCGAGGGCAAAACCTTGAGCTCCTCCAGGGGTGGAAGTTCTTGAGAGGTTCTTGATTTCACTGCCTTGGTCAAGGGTGGGCTAACATCTCTTTTTACAATAGTTGCTGCTCCATTAACTTTTTGTTTTGCACCATTCACTGTCTTCACCTTATTATCTGACAGTGTGCTTCTCTTCATTACCTCACTTGAGGGTACCATTCTAACAGCTTTTCCATTGGTACCATACTTTGAATTTGATGCAGGCAATTCTGTCTGACGCATTACAACCAGGAACCTGGGATATGCATCATTCTCTGATGAATCACGCTGTGCCCTTTTATTCTTTGGAAGCTTGGGATTCGAAATGGAGGATGAGAAGCTGAAGGAGTCTGGTGTTCTTCTATGATTTGTCAACTTTATATGGTGACAATAGCAACCATGCAAAGCCATTCTTATTGATGAATTAACCCTTCAAGAAGCATCAGCATAAACAAACAAGACTTAAAGGATGATTAGGTGAATGCATCAAAATCAAAATCCAAATCCAAAATAATTTAACAAGACAGAATTTATCATTAGCTGAATTTTTATAGCATATTTTTATTCAGTGTCGCAGCAACAAGCTTTGTACAATTTAATTGGGGTGGACATGATTTTGGGGTTATAAGATAGAACATGTAATCAAATAACTAAAAATAAAAACTCACTTATTACTTAACTAAACTAATTAACTAATATACCATTACTATTTGATAATAATAATATTAATAAGGTTACTCACGTTGACTAAAATGTTAACATAGGATACATGTGTCCACATCTTAATAACATGATACATAACAGATATTGATTAATTTAGAACCAAGCAATGATGTTTACCAGAACAGCCTTTGGATCTGAGTGAAGACGGGCTTAACAGGCAGGTGCAGAAAGGAAAAGGTTGCTCAATTTGCAGAATGGCACTGAAACTTGATCATTTGTGTTGACTGCTATATTCGTGGGCAGAGGCAGACGAAGAAGAAACAGTGACAATTACTAGGAAGTTGTTGCTTCAAAGTTTCAACGCCAGCAACAAGAAGTGGGGGGAACTGATATTATTTTTTCTCAAATTTCGGTGGTGAGTGGTAACGACAAAGAGGAAAGGTGGGGTCTCAACTACTACCAGTCATGACCCTTGCTGCGTGTAAAACTCTTACACCATTTCCTTCCACCGTCTTTCGTGCAAATCTAGCCACTCTTTTGCCAAATTATTCTATTTTCTTTTATTGACTCAGAAACAATATCAGCTCAGTTTTTTTGTTTCATTCACCTTATTTATATGGTTTTGTTAGAAACCTTTTTTTTTAATTAACAATCTGTCAATAAAATAATAAATAAATAAAAAGTAAATATTAATTGATTATTTAAAAAATGTTCCTTTTTTTTTGTACTACGTGGCCTGCAGTTAATCAGAGATTGAAGCAAATCCAAACAGGAGGTAAGAAGTTAAGAGAAACAGAAAACATAGGAAACAATTATCTAGTATGTAGTAGTACTAGGAATCTAAGATATTTTTGTTTGTCAGGGTATTACTATGACATTCTACTGACTACTAGGTCTAGCAGGGCCGAATCATGGGCTTGGGCTTTAAAAAGTGAAAAGAGAATAAAAATATGGCTGATATGCAATGGGAAGTGGTTGTAAACTCCAGATTCCAGAAATCCACGTGCGGCTTAAAATGATTAGTATGAGTATTGTGTAGAAGAATACTAGAATGTGTTCATTGTGTTGTGAAGATAGATAGTCCTGAGTCCTGAGTCCTGAGCATTAGTCTCATGTTATGAATGGTATGCAATTGGAAACTCTCTGACTCAATGCTGTTGGTGTAGAGCTCTCAGGACTCAACCATGATTACCACTGCTGCACCAACCACTACTATTCCCCACCAGCAACCACCACCAAATTCCATACCCTTCAAACGCAAGAGACTGATACCTCTCACCTGCTTCTTTTCTCTTCTTACCCCTTCCAAATCCTCCTTTCCTTTCTCATTCTTTCACCCCATACTCTTTCAACATGCCAATGCTCTCCCCATCTTTTCTCACTCTTTCCCTTCTCTTCCCCATCACAGCCCTTGCTCAAAACAATGCAGAAACTACCTGCCAGAATACAAATTATCAGATTTTCCTCCCTCCACCATACCAAAATATATCCTCTACCATATGCAAGCCTGTTTGGAATACCTATGAAATGAGGGTCAGTTCATCTTCCATTCCAATTTTAATTTTTTTTCTTTCTTTTTCATCTAACCAAGTATATATACTCGTTTATTTTACACCTTAGCAGTGATTCATGATGAGCCAATTCTTTTTACCTGATTTCAGAATGTAGCAATAATTTGTTTCATTTAAATGTTGACTTGGTTATACAGTACACCAAGAATGGTGATATCACAACTATCATACTATCTGCTCCCTACACCGTTGGGTGGGTGGGAATTGCATTTTCCAGAAATAGTTCCATGGTTGGTTCAAGCGCAATGGTGGGATGGATTAACAAGCATGGTCACACTAAAATCAAGCAGTTTTATCTAAAGGGTAAGAAGCAATCAGAAGTTATAGCAGGCAAAGGCGAACTACCTCTAAATACTGTGTCTCCTGCTGTTGCCACAAATGGAGCTGAAATTTATTTGGCATTTCAGCTCAAAACGGAGATTCCATATAGAAAGCAGCCGATTTTATTGGCCTTTAGCACTAAGACTCCACAAAATCACCACCTCTCAAACCATGATGACAGAACATCCATCATATTTGATTTTTCTTCAGGTGCAATACATTTCTCTTTCACTCTACCAGATAATCATACATTAGGAATCATAGTGAAAAACTATTTGACATAGAAGTGAATTAGCCACTATCTTGATATGACCTATAAAATTGTGTAGCATATCCTGTGCAATAACTTTGAAGTAGAAACTTGATCAGAAACTATATATACTAGTGGCAGGTCCACAAGATCCAGCATCAGATGGGTTGATTCAGATGAGGAGGAACCATGGAATAGTGGGAATAATAGGATGGGGACTAATCCTTCCAGTAGGGGCAATTGTTGCCAGATACTTGAGGCACAAAGATCCCCTTTGGTTTTATCTCCATTCAGTTATTCAGTTTGTTGGATTTGCATTTACACTAGGCACAGTCCTTCTTGGAATACAGCTCTACAACAACATGCATGCTCACATACCAGCTCACAGAGGCATAGGCATCTTTGTCCTTGTGCTAACTATTCTTCAGGTCTGCTACTCATACACAATAATACTCAATGTTTAGTCCTCTGTATCTATTACTGTTACTAATTGCTATGTGAGTTCAGATACTGGCATTCTTCTTGAGGCCAAACAAGGATTCCAAGTATCGGAACCTTTGGAATTTGTACCACAGTTGGTCTGGAAGAATGGCACTTTTCTTTGCATCCTTGAACATAGTACTGGGAATGCAAGCGGCTGGGGCAGGGAGTGATTGGAAGATAGGTTATGGATTCCTTGTTAGTATCATAATCATTGCAATTGTGGTTTTGGAAGTATTGGCATATTTGAAAAGGTCAGAGAAGCGTTCACTTCATGCAAGTTTCCAAATGGACTCAGTTCCAGATCCTTCCTTTCCAAATAATTTTTCCAAAGGTATGTTCTTCCCTTGCTTGAGACATGTAACTGAAATCTCTGCTAAAGAACAATCATGTTAGTTCTTTAGTTCTCTATATCTTATACCACTTTGATGAAGCAGGGTGAATGAATCCTTTACTTGCAGTGTCAAATGTTCCCATTCAAGCACAAGCAGGCTATGGAATATGATCAATGGTCTGTAATTGTTGACCTATTCTTGATGTATATATTCAAACAGCTACAAGTTTGACAAGGTGCAGCAATGTTAGGCTTCCTCACTTGAATTTGGTTTGTTTTTGTGATTGAGTTTTCTGCTATTGCTTGGTCAGAAATGTAATATTGTGTTTACAAAGCTCTTTTGGCTTTTTTTTTGGATGTAAACATAGTACAACTTAAGAAGCAGATTGGTCAGTGATAATGTATAATCATTGTTCGGAAGCAATAACATATATTGCTTTTGTTTTGTTGAAAACCTTTCCTCTAAACAATTGGGGAATTATGTAGTTCCGATGCTGCATTAAGAAATGACGAATTTGATTACCATGTATCATCCATCAAACAGTGTGTATGTAAGATTATTAAACCGTTTGCTCCTTATAATTAACTAGTATTTTTACTTCTGTCCTTATGATAAAAGAACACTATATGACGCATTTTAGTTGTAAATTAGTATAATACAATAGATACAATGGATTTGAAGGTACCCACACACAAACATTTACCATTATATTTTCTTGAAAAGAAGCTACGGTACAAAAAAATGGTGTGTAAGCTGGCTATTTTTTTTTTCTATGGAAGTGGGATAAGAGATGTACTCGAACATTATAATTTTTGGTATTTTTAGGAGGAATCACTTAGATAAAAATATTGAAAACGTTTTTTTTTAAATATATTTTTATTAATTAAAATTTAATACATATAATCGATTAAATTGTATTATTTTTATTAAAATTATGACACAAAAATTAATTTGATCGAAAAAATGGTGAATCAAATTTTGAACCGATTTAAATTAATATTATCTTTTTTATAAAGAATGATTACAATGTCCTTATTATAAAAAATTACTAAAATACTCCAATGATATATATATATATATATATATATATATATATATATATATATATATATATATAAATTTTAAAAATTTTAAATTCTAACTCTATAATGACAGAGAAGTAAAGGACTAGAATTTAAGATTCTTAAAATTAATATATATATATATATATATATATATATATATATATATATAATAAGAGTATTTTAGTTATTTTTTATAATAAGGGTATTGTAGTAATTTTCTATAAAAAATATTAATTCAGATCCGTTTAAGATTTGATTTATTATCTTTTCGGTTAAATTAATTTGTTTTGCCTAATTTTGTCAAAAATAACATGAATTAATTGGATTATATGTGTTAAATTTTAATTACTATAAAATATCTTTAAAAAAGACGTTTTAAACATCTTTATTTGAGTGGCTCTCTTTTTAAAATTGTGAAAAGTACACAAATTTAAAGAATTTGATTTCTATACCTTAAATTTTTTAATTTTTTAAAAATAAAAATTAGATAGTCTGATTTCAAAAGTCGAATAGTCTGATTTATGTACCTACAAAATTTGAACTTTCATATTTCTGTACTATCAAAAATGGAACCTCCAATTTCAAAAATAAAAAGTGGTATAAGCTAGGTGTGTTATAGATTTTACATTTAGATAAATAAATAAGTGTAATTATCCGTGCATGATAAAATTAAAATTATAATTTTAAGTTGTTTTGTTAAAATTAATTTAAATTATAATATTTTGACTAATAAAAAAAGTAATGAGTTATGCATTGTTTGTTTTTTCTTAATTTAGTGTTAATTGTATTAACTCTAAAATAGTTATTAATCGGTTTTACTAATCTACTTTTTTCAATAAATCAGACATATATATTGTATGTAACCATAAATAATCTAGTAATACTTAAATCTACCAACAAATTGTTATATGTATAAGAAGGAAGAACATATCAAAATCAGCTGAAAATAAACAACAAATTATTAGAGAATTCTAATACAGAAAGTTCTTCAATAAACAATAAATAATTTAATTAAACCCATTAAATAACAGCTCAACACTATCATTTGATACCTGCAAAATATATATTCGAAACAATACTATATCAATGTTAGTATACAAAATTATATAATTAACGTAATTATAAAATTGTTTATTAGGAAAATAAAATAATACGAATTTTCATGATAATTCTAATATTTTCAAGTTATAAATGTACAATAAGAATGCATTATCCATTAGCATCTAGAATTTGTCAATTTTTTAAATTGATAATAATAAATTTTAATAAATTAATAAATTTAATTAAGAGATTTCGTTATTACCTTTTCATTATAAGTTCTCAAAAACTTCTCTATATACCACATTTATCCGTGATCTTACAATAGCACTCACAGATCATCTTTACTCGTGATAATCAACGTATGACTTATATATTTACTATTTCACATCATATGACTTATATAACGGTGCTCTTAATTATTGTAGTTAAAGAAGTCATTATTATTTTTGATTTGAAATTAAATGAAAATAAATTTAGAGATACTATTTTATTTGGGTTTTAGAGTTTAATGGGTGCCACACTCAAATATAAATAATAACTTTAAGGCTTTAGTGTTTAACACATCAAAGCCGCCTCCGTAACTCTTTTTCCATCCTTATCAAGAATATAGAAGATTTTGGTTAAAGAAAATTAAAGAACCAAATTCTCTCGATTATACTCACAAATTCAGGTACTGTTTTGTGTTCTCAAGTATTTTTTTTAATAATTTACCATAAATAGTCTTTGAGTTAAAGAAACCACAAATTTTGAATACTAGTTACTACTGCCAAAAAAAAGACTTATATTTTTGTATTTTAATTAATATTTTTTTTGGAGCGCTTCAACAAAATGAAAAATCCTAGATTTGAGGTTATGAAAAGTGACGGAACAAAAAAAATTTTAATTTTTTAAGAGTGAGGACAAAAATATATACACTAAAATAAATTTTGTCGAACATTATTAATTATATAAAAATATAAAAATAAATAAAATTAATAAACACTTTTATTTTTAAAATATTATTTATTATATATAATTTTTAAAAAATATATTTTTATTTTTAAATTTAAACTTAAAATATTTTAATTAAATTATAGGTAACTTGGAACAACCCACACAACCTTTATTTTAAATTTATTGATTCAATAGTAAAGGAGTAATTCTTGCGAAATTCTCATTTTAGATGAAAATGGTGTACAAGACACAAATGTAATATATATATTGATTTGGTAAAAAATGTAACGTGAGGGAAGCCATTTAAAAACTGAAAATGCATAGAAATTTGATTGGAGGTGGATGTGATAGTATTCATAAAATAATAGAATAAAACGCGGGAGTATTGGGGTGTTGTATGAAGCTTGAGATTATTTAAGAAAGAAAGAAAGAAGCAGCTTAAATGAAACGGGAAAAGGCATTCATTTTCATTGATGATGGTAGCTCTTTTAATATTGTGGTTGGTGGTCATTCATTTCGACGCTGTTTCATCTTCATCTGTTAACCAAAACGTGTCCTTCTCTCCCTCTCGCCTTCATTCTAATCTTCAATTTCATTTACACGTAGATACACAGGTTTTTCACCAAATTACCCTTTCCTTATATGACTATGTCATCTTATAATAATAATATTCATTTTTTCAGCAACTTCAGTGCTTTTTCACCGCGCCTTCAATTCTTCCACCGAGGAACCTTCTTGGCTCTGAAACTCAACCACCAGCCCCCGGAGCAGGTTAGTCTTATTCAACAGTCATGTCAACGGTCTTCATTTCCCGTTATTCTTCATCGTATATAAAAAGGTAATTTTGCATTTAAGGTGTGTTCATTCCAACAACACAATCTCAGAAAATGGGAGAGGGAGGCATTGAATTGCTTAAAGCAGAAGAGGATAAACACGGCGGAGTTGTTGTCAACGTGGAAGTGGAGGACCCTATAGAGCCTCTGAATTTTGGTTCTTGGTTGCAAGCTTCAATCTCAAATTGGAGCCAACAGGGAAAGAAGGGCGTGTGGGTTAAGCTTCCCATAAAACATTCAAATCTTGTTGACACTGCGGTGAAGGCTGGATTCAGATACCACCATGCTGAACCAGATCACCTCATGCTTGTATTCTGGATTCCTCATTCTCCTGATACCCTCCCACAGAATGCTTCACACCGTGTTGGTATTGGTGCTTTTGTCATCAACAACAACAGGGAGGTACTAACAATCTTTCTTTATCTTTCTTTTCCACTTTTGCATTTTCTGGATTCCTCTTGACTTAGTCCATTCAAACTTCAAACTTCTATCTAAAAGACCATAAATTATGTTGGTCCTTCTCCTTTCAATTATGTCACTACAAGCTGACACGTAAGCGTGTGTACTTGTCAAAATTATGCGGCAGGGTCTATCTAAGTCTTGTATTTGAAGTGGTAACCTATATATGTTGTACTTTATTTTCTGAATAAATTGTCCTGTTTCGTTTGAATAGATGCTTGTGGTTCAAGAAACTGGTGGCAGATTCAAAGGCACCGGTATATGGAAGATGCCTACAGGAACTGTTAATGAAGTAAAACAAAATGATTATTCATGTAATCATGAAATTTTTTAAAGTGTGTTTGTACTTTTCTTAATACATTTTAATTTTATTTGCAGGGTGAGGACATATGTGCAGCTGCAATTAGAGAAGTGAAAGAAGAGACAGGGGTAAGCAACATAGCACACAAATTAAATTTGAGAAATGTTAGCTTATAATTAGGATCAATTAGCATTATTTAGCATATCTAAATATTTATTATAAAATATTACGTTTTTATTATTTTGATTCTCTAGCACTTATATACACCCTTGTACATTGTACCTTTCCGAACAAAATCCTACAATAAATACACAAATATGCTATATAAATATAAGTAGTCACCAAAAAAAATATAAGTGATACTAACGGATCCTAATTATACGCTAACAAGAAACAAAAGTACTCACTATTCAGTAATTTAATGTGGTTTACTAGCATACAAAAACTATGAGGCTTGCTTTTGCTTACCATGTCCATGTTGACAAACTTCAATGGAATCCTAATGCCACTGATTTTTATCATCCTTTCAGATAGAGACAGAATTTGTCGAAATCTTAGCATTCAGGTAAGAAAATTAGACTTCATCAACCAGCATCTGCATGTTCATACCATTTTGCTGTCCAAAAACTTAATTTGATAATATGTATGGCGGCCTTCTTATTCACTGTGTTTTTCTTTTTGGAATGATTACCAGGCAAAGCCACAAATCGTTCTTCCAAAAGTCAGATATGTTCTTTGTTTCCATGTTACGTCCTCTCTCCTTTGACATCCATAGTCAGGATTCAGAAATTGTGGCATCTAAGGTATATATATGCTTTGGTCAATTGAAATGAAATTCATTTTCAGTGGAGTTCACAATTCAAACATTCTAATGTTACTTTTCTTTCTTTGAATTCAGTGGATGCCTATTGAAGAATATGCAGCCCAGTCTTTTGTGCAAGAACATGATCTCTTTCGCTTTATTGCAGAGATATGTTTATCAAAGTTGGATGGAAAGTACACTGGTTTCTCTAACCTGCTTACTACTACATCTTCCGGTAAAAATACCTATCTGTACTTCAATGGCCATGATGCTAGCAACTTGGTAGATTCCAAGAATCAGCAAGCTTGATTAGCTCCAAATTACTCTCACATAATGACTTTAGCCTTCACTTATTAGTGACCTTTTACTTCGAGCTAGAGACGTGCCTGATACTTACAATGCAGACTTTCTGAATGTTCAAATCTAGCTTTAGTCATCATATTCAAAATTATCATTTGTCCATCAATCTATATTCTTTCACGTTACTTTCTCTGCATTATTGTTTATGGTCTGTGGAGGATTGATTTGTTTGTTTACTTCTTAGATAAAGAAACAAATAATTGAAGTGGCAACCTTTTACGTACAACTTGGGATTTTTATAATTGAATGCATGTTATTATAGCCAAGAGCTAATTAATACTAAAGAAAATTCATTGCAAGGCCAATTATGCACATAAATAGAACTTCAAATATACAATACATTCAAATTAATAAAATTGGTAATCTTAAAGAGAGATGAAAAAATAAGTATTTTTGAAAAATTTTCAAGTGTATTGGTATACCGGTGTTTCAGTTATTTTTAACTGTTGATCTTAATTATAAAAAATATATATAATATATATAATTAAGATCAACGGTTAAAAAGTACTCAGTGTATCAGTATACTTGAAAACTTTCCGGTATTTTTATGTTGCATCACAACACAACACAATTCTAAGATTTCTACCCTGCAACAAAAAAGCAGTACAAGTACGGCAGGTAGAATTGAATATGCTAGGCACAGAACATAACAGAATGCTGCAGTAATACATGGAGGCTACCTTATCAAGATTATTGCTTGCCTCAACTCATGTTCGCGTTCTTGGAACAACATTGGATACAGTCCCAGTCATCTCCCTATTTTTTTTGTTTTCTTCCTGCCTAATAGATCACTTTCGTTATTTGAACTGGCTAGAGCCTAAAAGGTTCACACCATTCAGTTATCATTCTTATGTACTTTTGTCTTTATTTACCTTCTATATTGTTTATCAATGCTTTGATTAATTATGATGCAGTTAAAGTCACTTAAAAGTCTAAAACTAAAAGAGACCCCAAAGTTCAAATGCATGAGAGGCCATGGAAAGTGACTACAATAATAACCCCTTCCAATAATGATAGCAAATTCTTAAGTTCTAGTAGAATATATTTTTGAATTTCTTTTTAAAAAAAAGAAGACTTGTTAATCAATAATCGTGATGATTACTTTAACATAGCTGGAGTCTCCAAAGTCAAAAGCATGGGAGATCCTAATAATGATGATTGCTTGGTGTATCTAAAACGACATAATCACCTAATAATTTGACATTTTTTTTATAGCGTTTAATTAACTACTCTGCTTTTCTATTTCTTTACTCCATATTATTTTTCTCCTTTTGTTATGAAATGGTAGAATATAATGCATGGCGTATTGGTATACTATGACGATGTCTTTTGACTATATTAGAATGAATTTATGGCAAAGCTAGAAGTTAGTGGTGTGTGCAAAGGCAACAGGTAAAAGGCATTAAAAATTAAAATAAAAAAAACTTTGTAAATGTTTATATTCATACATCCCAGCTGGCAGCTAGCACAAACTGGATCTACCCACACACAAAAGGACCAATTAAATAAAAATCATAAAAACAAACAAATATAAACCTAAGAAAAAAAAGAAGAAGAAAGAAAAGGAAAAGGACAGTGCCTCTCAAACATGTGGGTATCACTGTTTTATTTCCTTCACAAATAATATAAAATTAAAAAAAGGAAAAAGGAAAAGAAAAGAATCTTTCTCACATTGACATGGGGGCTTGGAAGCTGCCGACACTCCATTATGCAAAATGCAAATAATAATTAATTAATTAACTATAGAACCAAATTTGCAATAATTAAACTGAAAAACAGCATGCCGAATCTGGCAGCATTGCTGTCAGCAGCGTTATCATCGGCAGCCTTCTGATCTTCCGAATCGGACTCTGGCCCATCTGCCGGGGCATCAGCCGCCGGCGACGCCTTCTTCTTCTTGCCCTTCTTGGAGGCCTTAGGGGACTCTGCCGGCGCATCGCTCTCCTCCTCCTGAATCCCCTTGAAGAGTTCCCTCGGCATCAGAACCTTGCTGATCTTGTACGCAACAAAGGGATCTTGGTCAATCAGTGTCCCTACTATGCTCGCCGTATCAACCTTGGTCTCAAGCTTCACATCTTCCCCGTCATTCTGCACCGTGAAGTCGAACTTGTTCGCTCTTTCTGTCGCCAAAGTGTTCATAACCCCGTTGTTTGACTTGAGCATCTGCAGCGACTGGTACACGGGAACTCCGTGGTACAGCAGCACCGATATCTTCTGCGCGTCCGTGAGGTTCTTGTACTTGGGCATGAAACCGCTGACGGCGGTGTCCGTGGGGCAGAACACGGTCAAGCCACCGTCCACGCTGTCCTGAAAAGTTGGAAGAGCCTTGGAAGGTCTGAGCAAGTCTGCGAATGACTTGCAACCTTGCTTGGACATGATGTTGATGATGTTGATCTGGCTGGGGGCGGCGGTGGGTGCTTCTGCTTCGGCGGAGCTCAACGCGCTGCTGATTTCGAGGATGGAGATGTTGTAGGGGATTTCTTGGACGGACTTGACGTAGAAGGAGTGGAGTCCGTCGTTGTCTTCGGAGGCGAAGCCTACTTTACCGCCCTTGAGGTTGGTGATGTTGACGTAGCCGGCAGTTCCGGCGGCAGTGCCAGTGGCCTGGAACATGGAGGAGACGAGGGTGGTGCCGTTGGTGATCTGGTGGAGCTTCTTGGCGCCGAAGTAGTCGACGAGGACGTGGAGGGAGAGGACATTCTTGAGGGTGCCGATGGAGAGGTGCTTGTCGAGGAGGGAGGACATGGCGGAATTGTCGAGGGCGAGGACGGTGATGGTCTGGCGGCGGTTGATCTCGGCGGCGAGGTGTGTGAGTGTGAGGTAGTGGTTAAATGTGGAGAGGCTGGGGTGGGATGCCAGAATGCGTGTGATGTTGTGGCCATTGGCCGTCGAAGAAAGCAGTGAGAAGAGCAGCACTGTGACTGTGAGGGAGAAGAACAACACCCTTCCTTGCTTCTCCATTTTTGAAGTGAAGAAGATTCAGGAATTGAAGTGGTGTGTGGTGTATATAAGAAATAAAGAAGCTAAGATTAGTGACGACTGATGAGTGAGTGAGTATGTACTGACAAGCATTGCCAGCTTGCCATTAATTAGGTCCTACATGGACATGCTTCACATTCAAATTGCACCCTTCTTCTAATTACCATTACCAAATAATGACGTGTCTAGCCTCTCACATTTTACGTGTGGTATGTATTTCGCTAATCATAAAATCAATAATTCAATATATATCATTTAAAAACTTTTAGATTTAAATATAGAATTGATAGATGAATGAAAATGGAGAAGAAGAACTAACTAACGTTCCCTCCACCGACGCTCTTAGACACCTACCCCACACCCGGCCCGCATAATGCTCTAGATAGCAGCATCTAGCTGTGACATATTCTTTTTCTTTGTTTTGCCTGCATTATTCAATTTGTAACCAACCAACCTTATTAATATAATTCTTTTACTCCTTAGCTTAGCTACAATTACCGAACCATGCATGGTTTTCTGTACCTTTCAGAATTTTATTATATTTGCTGCAAGTATTCTCAGGGTTTTCATTTTCATCTTGAGATTTTTAGTAATTTCGATTTTAGACCACAAACTAGCTCGTGAGTCCTGACCTATTTATTATTAGGAAAAGTCTAGGGGACTAGCAGTTTTGTTGAATTTTGGCCAGCATGTAACCAGCAGAAGAAGGTGAGCTATTGGATGAAATCTCACACCAATTTCACACCATCAAATCATCATTGATGGCTAGTTGATGGCTAACAATCACAAAAATTGCTGGCCCCTAGCATTGCTCTTATTATTATTGCACCCAGCCAACCAACCAACCAGTTACTATTTGTTATAGATTATGACAAATGAATCAATTATGTTTTTTGATTTTTCCTATGGACTTTAACGAAGTAGTTCAAACGTACACAGCAGAAAGAGATTTATCATTCTTGTTCAGGCCTAATATTATGTTATACTATTAGCAAGGGGATCATAATAATACATTTGAAGTTTGTGATAAAACAAAAGGGAAAGTTTTATGAGAGAGAATCGGATAGAACATTTTCAACTTGCAGCTGTTAAAATGAATGTAACATGCATTTGTGGAGATTCAGTTAATTATGTGTTGAACATGTTAAAAGCATTTATACTCATGTTGTGTTGGCGACAAAATCATCTCCGGGGACCGACATCTTTTGCCAGCTGGGATAAGTTTGGGTCAAATTTGATGAATAATAATAAATAAAAGACTAAACTTGAGTGAATGAGATGGACAGCATCAATAATTGTTCAAATATATATATAGAGAGATAATTAAGTTGGTTGATGCATGGTTGTCATGGTCATGGAGCCACCACATGTGGAATACAAAACCATCCAATGGCACGAGTGTGGGACCCCCATAATTGTACTGGTGTCTCAGACTATTCAATAGTGAGCAATAGAGTAAACACTTAAACAGAGTATGACCCAAGAAAGTAGCAAAAAGCTTAACCCAAGGCAAGAACAAGTGATGTAGATCAGATAGATAGACGATGCGTTTCTTTGTTTAGGGTTTTGGGATAAATAATGAAATGTAAAATGAGGTGCTGCAACTGCAACAATGTCAGCCAAAAGAGATAAGGTGGTTAGGATTTAATAAAGTTTGATGACTGCAACAAGGCAACTGCCTCTCACTAAAATACACATGAAACTTGTGACCTACATCTATCTAGCTTTCATCACTTTGCAAAATGCACTTAACTTGCTTTCACATTATCTGAATAAAGGGATCCTTTTATGTTTTTTTGGACATTGTTACATAAATTGAATTTGACTAAAGCCTTTTTTTTTGTCAGGGGACCAAAGCCTTGACCGAAGCCTGGAAGCACGATTTTTCTATGTAACGAAGTATTTTGTTTATTTTTTTTTTGGTTCATAACGCACTTTTCGATGTAAGACCAAAGTGGGCCGGCAATGGCAAAATTAGAATTTAAAAGCACCGGCCCGATTGGTTCGGTACATAAGCTTACATAATTTGGGCTTGTAGTTCATTGTTTCACTAATATATTATTTTTACATGGGTTAAGCACCCACATCCCAGTCCATAAAAAAAAAAAGCACACAAATAAAAAAAATCATTTTTTTCAGCTACGTCCTATTGGTTAATGTTGATTTATATTGTAGCTTAAAAAATAGTATTCTATGAAAAATATATTTAGGGGTGGCAACGGGATGGGTAGGGACGGGTTTTTTGCTCTATTCGATTTCGCCCCGTCGTACAACAACTCGCATAGAACCCGCTCCGCTTCTACCCGCGAGTAGTAAAACGTTGAACCATAACCGGCGGGTACCCGCTTCGCTCCTACCCGCCTCTATAATTATTAAAATTCAATAAATAAAATTTATTTTCAAAATTTATATAACTATCCTCACATACATAACATAAATTAAAGTAAAAATTTAAATATAATACAATATTATTAATCATTTATTAATTATTTTACATATATTATATATATGACGGGACAGGTAGAGAGGGTATTACCTAAACCTGACCGGTCTCGTCCTTCCTGAAAACCCGCCTCACTCAAAACCCGCCTCCGATGCGGGGCGGGTAATTACCCGCCTCGAACGAGTAGGGGTGGGGTAAGTACCCGCGGGTTCGAGTAATGTTGCGATACCTAAATATATTATATAGATTGTTTATGCTTGTATACAAATATTATTTTAAAAGACCTCCAAAAGTGGTATTTTTATTTGGTAAATATACTCTAGCTATCCCTCCATTAACCGTTTTATATGTGCACGTGAGGAAGACAAGTAGTAAGAATTAGGGTTTTGAGTAGATGAATGAATATATGAATTTAAGCTAGAAAAGGGTGAATCCATAGGTAAAGGCAAGTTTGTAAGAGGAGTAGTATTAACCTATTTGTAAATCCTTTTAGAATATAATTTAGAGAAAAGCTGCAAGGTGGTCAAATGCTGAGAAGATTGTCGATCAGATATATATATGGGAACTACTTTAAATTTAGACATAGTTGTGGTGTTTTCAGTTTTCACACCATCATTGTGACAAGTGTAAGTGTAAAACCATCTCATCAAAAGTCTCAAGTACCCGGATTTAATGTTTCCCTCCAAAATCCAACATATATATCGTAACTTATTAATTAAATAACAGGAAATAATTAACTAATTAACTAACTAAATCATCAACCAAATCCAGGATTAGGTACCGGCATCATGCATGATGATGATGATTAGTTGGATAAACTTGGCCAGCAGGAGCAGCTTGGTTAGCATAGTGGCCCATCATCATGATGTTCATATTGCGCGTTGGTTTTGAGGGCACGACACGTGCTGGGTTAGGGAGTATCTGTAACTGTATCTGTTTCCTTTCCTTTCTTGGGTGCAAATAACTTAACAGCTAAGCCAAGCCAAGTAGATAAAAGGCATGAATAATCTGGTTGTGCTAAGTTTTAAAAGCGGATATTTATTGTTTTAATCAATACATGAGTTTTATGGGAGCGATTTGTTACTGTAGCACTAATTTAGGGAGTAAATATGTTTAGGAAACGAAATTGATGATTGAAAAGGAAAAAAGAGTATGAGAAGAAGCAAGTGATGGGGCCGGGTCTGAGCACTTACTCCTTTTGAGGATTTCCCCTTTTTCTTGCAGTGATACAGGGAGAAGCTTACAAGTACGTACGTCTAGAATGTTTCAAATAGAAATTTCATGATATGCTCTCTAACTCATCTATGTGCTTGCATCTCATACATATGTGGTATCTGATTCTTGCTGTATATCTGTCATTCACAAACTCATTGAATTCATTCATTCACAACATACATTGCCTCTTTCAGTTATTACTATAATTACTTGCCATTATTAACAAGCTAATTAAGACCGTGCTTTAATTTAATTCGTATCCAAGTTTTGTGTGGCGCAAAAGTAGCTCACAGTTGTGTATATATATAACAACATTAAAACTTATATATAGTATAGTAAGTATTACACTGCAAATGGAACCAAATATATCCACCAGGTGAATATATAAAAAAAGAAAAAGAAAAAGTAGTAGTAAAAACAGCTATTCAAGTTTGAAGAGTATATTAAACTTGATCAGGCTTTAATTTCAAACCTGGAGGAGTACTTAATGGAACCCATGGATATGTCAATCTCTATCAAGTTTTCTTCCTCACTCACGTCATTATTAAGTTCAGATAAGAACTCCATTAGACTCTGATGATGGCTGAAAAGGGCCTCAGCTGCTGATAGCTCCCTCCTCTTCTGCTGCAAACTGTAGTAGTTCCTGTACAGTGGTTCTTCTTTGTGAAGCGCAATTTCTATGAGGCTGTCCTCATCAGAGATTGATCCATCTGAGCACCAATCCACTTCTTCAGAGTCCTCACAAGTTGGCACCTCTTGTTCTTGTATCTCATCAGCATCTTCTTCAGGAGGAGGACTAATAAGAACCTTTTCTTCCACTACTACTGGTTTATGCCTTGAGAATAGTAGAGTGTAGAAAAGAGTAGAAGAGAAAAGCAGTACTAGAGATGTGTAGAGGATAGAAAAATATCCAAATGACAGCAGTACCAACAGATAGCTGGAAAAAAGCAGCGAAAAAGCAATAAGGATCGCCATCCATGAGGGAGCAGTAGTACTACTCTTGTTGAGTATAGAGCAACAAGAAGATAGCATTTGATTGCTTATATGATGCACAAAAAGCCTATTACTCTTTAAAGATAAAGGAACTTTAATGAACTAAGATTAATCAGTGGGATCAGATCAAAAGATAGAGAAGTATAACTGTCCTATTAAATGTTCCTGAACATCAAGCATGGCCTCATTAGGGTACTTGCTAGCTACTAGTTGGAATGATCTATCTACTTTACACTACTCTATTTGATCTTCCAAACTGATGCTATGGACATAGCTAGGGCTACCAAACACTGCACTTAGTGTATGTTGTATAGAATTGAATATGGAATTCAAAGCTGAGGATGAGAAACACAAAAGAGGGCTAATTAAGCACATCTACTAATACTGAAATACTAAGCAATATTGTATTGGTGTTTAGGAGGTTGGAATGTGAGAAGCCATGTGCTAACATCTGAGCTCACCACATGGCATCTCTTCTCCATATTCCAATGCTACAAATTAAAATGTAACCTAATCTTCTGTAACCCAATTAGCTAGCTAGCTAGAAATTACTATTATAAGGGTTGCAAATGGTGACATAGTTGCATCTCCAATACTCTCTGTCGTCTCTTCAATTTCCATCAAGTAAGGGAATATATACTTCTTCTTTTTCCCAAGATATTAAAAACAAGTTTTATTGATATTTTTGCATTATTAGTTTCATCGTCCATCATACAAACAGAAATGGATTTAAAATGTTTAGGGTTTAGTTGATGATTGGATAGTTAATGAAAGTTGAAGCATAGCTATAGTACTAATGCTTCTCTTTATTGCAGCATAGTACAACCAGCAACCTCCGCTTTGGATGGCACCACAAAATAAAAAATGTTTTTTTTACGGGGACCTTGCCTCCTCCTATAAATAAATGCGAGTTTTTGTCCACTCCCTACTCAATATTACATCAAATGCTTTCCTGGAATTGGACCATATATCCAAACATTTAGGAGTGACTAAAGTAGAAAATACATAAATGATTTATAAGTACTACGTACATACAGCTAGCTACTTGCTTAATGAATAATTCGATGAGATAGGTTTATTCATTATTCTTGGAAAAGGCAAGAGATTGCAAGTAGACTGGCTAGGGAATGTTTCCTAGTAATTCATTGTGACTTTCAATTCCATTCATTACAAGCTTAGCTTATATATGTGAGGGGACCATACTATAATCACAATAATAATAATAATAATGCTCCATGCCTCTCTGCATTGATCAACGTTTCCTTTCACCCTTCCCTCTAATACTCGTTTTTGAATTCAGAGCTGACACATGTAATCCTATATAATAAAATCGATAACAACCATATATCTTCCTTTTTTAGCATTTGCAATTATAATGACAGTACTGCAGTGGAAACAGTGGATCGGAAGAGAGCAATGCAAGTTAATATACTGTTCATATATATATTTCTCTGCCAACCTTTATAAATACTTATTAGGACTATACTCATCATGTATATTAGTATATACTATAGAATATGCTATATATGGCTGTTGCTCTCTTCTTCTTGCAAGAGGTAAATTATATTTGTTAGGAAAAGTATAGGTGAACAATAAAAATATTAAACAATGTAAATAATAAATATATCGGATGTTTATTTTACTAGGTATGCGAATGATTATTCTAATATTAAGATTTAGGTAGGTAATTTAGAGGTATAATGTGTTTTGATTTGATTGATAGTTATTCATATTATTCAAAAAAGTCATTGGTTATCTAGCATAACTCTTTGTGTTAACACTTGCTACTTCTAAAATATATCTATTATATATTATTAATTTTACAACCAAAATATATCATATATTATTCTTTCATTGCAATTAAAATTAAATTTTTTTTTGAAAAATTAATAATTTCTCTCTTCCTCTCTCTCCTTTTCTATCTCTCTCGTTCTTTTACCTACTCTAACTCTCTTATATATCATTATTAATAGCTAATTAATAATTATAAATTTAACAATTAAAATATGTAACATGACATTTTCTTATGGTAATTAAAATTAAAATTAAAATATTTAAAATTAAAATTGCAATACAATTATATTATATCATTAATTTAATTAATAATCAAGATATGTTATATGACAATCTGATCTCTTATTAAAAAGTTGAAATATTTTTTTCCAAAACCAATAAACTTTCTTTATCCGTCATTTTATCTACCTCAACTCTCTTCCATTCTCTATTTTTCTCTATCCTTCTCACTCTATATATAACTTATAATTTAATAAACTAAAATATGTCACGAAATATTTTTTATTAGAATTAAAATAAAATATTTCTCTCTAAAATTAACAAATTCTCTCTCTCGCTCTTCTTCTTTTTCTTTATCTTTCTCTCTCTCTTTTCTCTCTCATTTTCTATCTCTCTCTACATTTTTGTTATATCAAAAATAAAATAATATAATTTAAATAAATTCATAAAATTCTAAAAAATACATTAAATTTATATTTAAATATAATTAAAAAATATCTCATAATATTATTTTACATAAAAAATATATTATTATATACATATTTTTTAATTTTTATTACTTATCTTTTTAATTTATATTTTCACTTCTCTTCCTTCAAATATTTATTACATATAATTTGGAGAGAATACTAATATTGTGATTAATAATTAAAATTAAGATTCAATTATTTCAAAAAAATTAATTTTAAATTAATTTTATAACTATTAATATTAATTTTTTTATACTAAAATCTATATATATATAAACAAAGAGAACATATATATTTTAAATAATAAGAATAAAAATTAATTATTTTTATTTATGTAATATAATTAATATTTAATTAAATATAAAAATATAAACATTAAATTTTTTCAAGACTTAGATAATAAATATTAAAATTAATTTTGAATAAAAAATTAAATTCTTTCATATAAAAATAATAATTAAAAATTATTATTTAGTATTTTTTACCTACAAAAATCCTATTTTTTTAGCTTTTGTCTCCTACAACTTTAGTCGGTTCATCTTGGATAAAGTTTTATGAATCCTTTTATTTATTTATATTGCTTAGAGGATTGATAATATAATAAAATCTTTTTATGTATATCTGATCTCTAATGTTAGCATTTTTTTTGGTAGTAATCTTAGCATTATTTTATGCGAATATTTTTTACAGTAATAGTTTGTGTGGGTGGGGGTCCTATATATACGGACCAGCTCCAGCTATCACACTGGCCCAACAAAGGGCCACACCAATAAAATCAAATCATAACCCATAATAATAAAAGGGGATATGAGAAATTACCCAAAAAAAAAAAAGGAAATGATAATACCAAAATAAATAAATAAATAATGGAGGATACGATAAAATTTTCTTGAGCCTTACTAAGAAGCCAATGAAATATTTGTACAATATATATAATGGGTTATATGAGTTACAAAATAAATATTACTCATAATATCCAAAATAACCATCTGAATACTAAGGATAATAAACATCTCATGCCATAAAACCACTCATCCCAAAAACTTAAGTTGATTTTGGAATCTAGAAATCTGATACCATGTCATGATACCACTACGCATGGTTATATCTCTAATACTTTCAACCTCCATTGTACACATCGTATAAATATTCCATTCACTTCTTATATTTTCTCAATTTTCTTCTAGGCTATAAATATTAAATAGTGCGGTAAGAGCCTCCAAAGTTATTTTTAACCTTAACCACAGTATTTTTTTAGATTTTAGAGTTTCTATAAATATATCTTTTTCTCTCATTGGAGTCAGAGATTATAACTAATAATCAGTGGCTCTTCAACTCAATTCCTCAATTCTACTATAAATAATTCTATTTCAGAAAAAGAAAAACACACACATATATATAAGCTAATATGATTCTGCATTGTTTACCTTGGAGATAACAATGAAGTAGATTGTTAGAGAAAACTGATCACTAACCATACAACCGTTCTAAGAGGGGAAAAAAAAAGTATATATACAGTTATACATACACACATCTCAATATTACATTCACACATGGACTGAAAATTCAAAGTAAAGAAACATACTCTTCATTGATTTGGAGGTTAATTCTTATTTCCAATAAGTGATAAATAATGTTGAAAATACTAAGAAGAAATAGGAGAGCCAATGGTAGAGTAATACTATACACATAATAAAATAACCCTTGGGAGGGCTACGAGACAAGCATATATATGTATGGTTCTCAACTTGCTTGCTTCTTCATCTTATTCATATTCATATTTGTCTTGGCCATCGCAATCAGTGGGTTTCTTTTATTTGACCCATCCCATGGAGCAAAACCATATTTTATTTCCTGTCACATTTCTACCATATATATTTTTTCTTTACCATACAAATGCGCTTTGAAGACTTTAACAATAAACGAAAAGAGGAGGGAGAATATTTTAATAACAAAAGCCTTCATCACTTTGCCAGCAAACTGACAGCTACTTATTAAGCTGCTTATTCCTTAAGTTAAGATAGTGATGGCCTTACCCCATTTTTACCCTTTTTTATTTTAATTTTTATATCTTCTTATACTATCTAACATGCATCATCAGCCATAATATAAATATAATTAGAGAAGAAAACCAAATTATAACTCTTCACTGATCCCTTTGGTGGTTCCTTATTATACTACCTCAACATGATTTAGAGAAAAATTATTAAGGATATTATTACATCCACATACATAAGCTTTTCCCAAGAAAATATAACACAAAAGTAAGAGAATATAAGATGAGAAGATAACACATCCAACTCAAAACTTTAAGGTGTC
This sequence comes from Arachis stenosperma, assembly GCF_014773155.1. Lineage (NCBI taxonomy): Eukaryota > Viridiplantae > Streptophyta > Magnoliopsida > Fabales > Fabaceae > Arachis > Arachis stenosperma. The sequence continues at coordinate 449,125 of NC_080383.1, read as the reverse complement.
AAGTTAATGGGTCTCTTATCTTATAAATTCCTCACTCTTTCTTACTTTCTTTGATGTGCGACTAATTTCAACACTCCTCACACTTGCAACACTAACACAAAGAACATATACATCAAACACCTATATATACCAACGGCTATATGTAGTGATTCCTAGCCTCTTTGAATAATTAAATTTATTTATTTATTAGCAGAGGAAGGAAATGAAGCGTGAGATTAGCAAAACATAATCTGGCTACCATCTGAATCACTTTGAGGGTCTGTTGTGATGATTGATTGGATGCTTAAAAGGAGATACCCACGCACTTGCTCCATAATTTGCTCTCACAAACTTTAGTGGACTAATAAGACAATGCTCAAGTAGCACCTATTATGCTTGCTGACCCCCCTTCACAACAAATATAAAAAACAAACCACATGGGAACATTGAACATACAAAGAGAGATCTTTATTATTTGGGAGCTATGCTTATGCTAAAGTTGGGTCGAATAATTGATTAAGCCTTATTTGGAGCTACTTATGTGGCCTAAACAAGAATCTATCTTGCTTTAACTCTTTGCTTTTTCACGTGCTTGTTTTGGAATCTTGGGATGCTATTAATTCTTGCATCTTATATATGCTTCAAAAGGTCCATAAGTATCTCTGCTTTTCGTCGTTGGAGAATTTTTTTTAATTTCAGTTTGGCACCACCTTCATTATTATGCCTATATGCTTGCTTCAGGACGGAGATATAACGCCGTTTATTACATTATTCGAGACTAAAAAATTTGTCAAAATAACATAGGATTACTAAAAGCTATCCTGATAATATTTCTTTGGTTGCGTGTCTTTGTCATCTTAATTATATAATTAATTGGCACAGCTACGAAATTCTAGAACATAAAAATGTGTCAAAGGAACTAATCTTTTTTCTTTAAACTACTATAATGTAACCGAAATTAGCCATAACATCCAACAAGGGATTTTGTCACCACCTGATGGCGCAAGTTCTTGTTGGTTTCATGGGAGCAGAGGCATAAGAGAAAAATTAAAGAATCCTCGATTAATTCGATAACACGAACCTAGTGTCTTGTATCAAAAGAAAGTCCTCTTGGTGTGTTGTTGTTTATTTGACATGACGCCAAAGATAACATAAAATATAGTATAGGCTGGTATAAGTTATTGCCCGGTATCAAATGCTACTTATTTAAATAATAATCTCTGCTTTAATTTAATTTCAACCAAACCCTACAGCCATGAATATTATTGAATAGGAGATGCAGTGTGCCGCTTCTTGTTTGGTTTAGAGGTATCAGTCCCTTTCATTTCAACACAAAATATGCCTAACAAAGAATTTATTTTATATATAGAAGCAATGGAATTGAAGTTTCAAAATGAAATAATTGTTGATTACCATCTTTTAATGAATGGCCAAATTAGATGTATTCCTAATAATAGAACTCCAATTATGTCAACAGTTCAATTATATGACCAGACAAAAAAAAAAAAAAAAACTTAGGATTTATAATACATAACAATTTTGTTAGGTAGTATTTATTGGTTGTTGAATTGCAGCAGTGTTGTTATTGGTAAAAGAAGTGCTGTAGCATTGAAAATCATTAAAGTTTAATAATAAGAAGAAAAGAGAGAGAGAGTAAGGACAAAGTTGAAGGCGTCAAAATCTAATTAACAACTCATGATTTCCTGTGTAGAGTGTAACCACAATGTTATTTTTAGAGTAATAGCTATTTTTTTTAGTGTGATCTCACCTTTTAGAGCAACCTCGCTTTGCTTTTCCTTTTGACTTCACCTTCCACTTGTTGGATGAAAAACAACTTCACTCACCTGCTGCACCCCCATCATCATGGTATATAAATTCAACCAGTTTTATTTGTACCCTTTGATTTTTCTTTACAAAAACGAATGATGTGCACAGTTGATGACACAGTACAGTGTGTGGTTGTTAAGTTGTTCCTGATGGCAGGGGAACATTCTCCCCCTTAAACCGGGTCACAGTCCTGAGCAGAATCTTCCAAACTCGTTGGAGAATATAACATTACATAACATAGACCTTGTCTATAGAGGGAGAGAGAGAGGTTGATGATCAAAGATTCAAAAGAAAAGTGGGTATGTATGTTGTGTAGGAAGAATGGCAGTTAGGGAGGTTGGGTTGCTTCTTGAAAGGGTTTGTTGTATGTTATGTAGACTGTAGGGAAATGGGTGTGAAAGTGACTATATATTGCTTTCTTATTGTTTGTTTGTTTGTTGTATCATGTATGCTGTGATGTATCTAATGGATTCGATTCGTGCTGTGTCGCTGGCAGCTGTAGCTTCCCTTGATCATCTTGTTTACATCACTTTGATTGCAATCAACTTGTTCCGTTTTGGGTGATGGGAAGTCACGGCAAAGGAAAAGACGGCGAAGGCACTTCTGGACTTAAAGATGATGACAAGTATGAACCACAATTGAGATTCCATACCCCAACAGCAGCAGCACCACAGGTCAGATGATCCCTTTTAAATCTGTGTCAGCTCTTGTTATTGTGTTTTGTGACAGGACAAAGGGATACTGCTTGCTCAAGTGTATGTTGCATTTAATTTTGTGATTGTTAGTTAATGTATGAAAAAATGAAATTAAAAAGCAAAGCTAAGCTAGTGTAACTGGTGGTGCATGGCCCAGCGGCAAATGCAAGATGGATATGTAGAAAGAGTGGTACATCAGAGATTGAAACGTGTGAATATTACTTGGAACCATCCAGTAAGCAGGGATGTTGCTGTTATAGGATCATGGGACAACTGGGAAACCAGAGACACCCTGCACTTGCAGTCTCCCCCTCATCCTCATGCTTATGCCATTGTTAAAGCACTCCCAACAGGTATCTATCATTACCGTTTCATTGTAGATGGATATCTCACCCATGCTCCAGAATTCCCCTGGGCTTTTGATCATTCTGGTTTCCCCTACAACATCTTGGATTTGCAGGTACTTCTTTTCTTTCCAATTCTTGTACACTTGTTGGACTACTTTTCCTCTAATATCTACCTAATGCTTAACCATATTTGCAGGATTATATTCCAGAAACGGCTGCAAGGTTAGGTGATGCCCAAGATCCTCCATCCCCACCATGGACTTATGATAACATGCTCTTAAACGACGATGAGTTTGGCAGGCCTCCGCCCGAGTTACCACCACAACTACCACTCACAACAAGAGATGACCCTTCTTCTTCATCCACGGTTGTCCCTAGACCCTCCCATCTGGAACTCAATCATCTATACATCCACAAAACCGATGGGGGTGACTTCGCCGCCCTGCGTTCGACGGAGAAGTTTGGACAGAAATATGTTAGCATGGTGTTGTACAAGTCCCTTCCAAGGGAAAGATGATGAAAGATTTTTGAGTTTGTGTATTGTGTTTGAACTATGCTGGGCTGATGGGACCATTTATTTGTTTGTTAAGGTCAGTAATGTAGTACAGTAGGTAATGAGCATTCAGCAATCAGCAATGTATTCCCCTCTTAAAAACTGAAGGGAATATTATTTATTTATTTATATACACAAATACAATATATATTCATCTCATGTTCTAGAATTGGCAATGGTTAAACGGCACATACACTGATGTTCAGCCTAATGCCTACTCCTCTCTTGCATAAACACCTATCAAGTGTCATCATCAAAACACTTTGTATGATTCATCTGTTACAATAAGAAAGGAATGAAAATACCTTGTTAATTTTACATGCTACAATTGGTTAGGAAGCAATCCAAGGGTTCTCAAGTGGTAGGAGTTTGTTGACATACCAAAGACGATGATGTATTATATCAGCGCACGGAAGCTGTTTGCTGAAATGCCCCAAAGGAATACTGTTTCCTGGTCTTGTTTGATTTCAGGATATGCACAAATCACTATGCCATTGGTAGTGCTCTTCGAGCTTGCCAAGACGGAAGGCTTAAACTCGGCATGGATATTCATGCCTCTAAGTCTCCATTCTCTTCAGACATGCCCATGTATGATGATGCTCCTCGTGTTCTTGTCTCGTGGAATTCTATGATCTCTGGCCTTGACCACAATGAACAATTTGAGGAAGCAGTTGCCTGTTTTAATACAATGAGGAGACATGGAATGGTGCCCTCAAATTTCTCAGTTATTAGCACTTTGAGTTCTTCTGCAAGCTTGGGTTGGATCATGTGCGGAACATGTATTCTTGGAATTCAATGATATCAGGCTATACACGTCAAGGGCAATTGCCAGATCAGGTATGACTAGAGACTCGAATAGAGCACTTGTCTTGTATGGCAGACCTCCTTGGACGAGCGGGTGATGTCAACAAGCTAGATGACTTTATCAAAACAATGCCAATGGATGGAGAACAGTTTTAGGAGCATGTTGCCAAGATGCTTATTGAGCCCCAGAATGGTGTGAACTATGTTCTACTTTCAAAAATAAGGAATGCTGGATATGTGCCTGAAAGCAAATACGCACTCTATGATCTTGAACTTGAAAACAAACAAGAGCTACTGAGCTATCATAGTGAAAAGTTGGCAATTGCTTTTGTTCTCACTTGAAACTCTGAACTACCAATCAGTAATTCAGGATAATCAAGAACCTTTGGGTTTGTGGGGATTGTCACACTGCTTTAAGAAATATAGAAATAGGCAATAAGATGCCATTTTCGGAAACTGAGTAATAAGAAAGGAGAGTGTCCTCAAGGACAGTTAACAGGTTATGCTTTCAGTTTCTATATCTAATTTGCTTACACCAATCTGTTTGTGGGGTAGGGACCATGAGTCCAAAATAAAAATGTTATTCGCTAACAATTTAAGTTAGAGAGTTAATAATATAATTTGATTTTGATTATTGGGAAACACTATGATTGTTGGATATGCATGGGAATAATAAGGCCTAGAAATCAAAGTTGTTGGATGTCGCCGTCCTTTGAAGGATAATCAACTTCTGCCCTGAAAGCGATTCTTACTTATATGTTCCTGTTCGTGTCAAGGAGGAAAATGGACAGAGTGTAGGCCCACACATTCGTCCAGTGCGTCTGTGTGTGGTGACCTGGTCAATACGTAGTTGCTTCGTATGTCCCATTGCGAACAGAAAGGAAGATGCCACGTGACTCCGCGACGAATATTTCAACCTTATATATATTAATATATTTACTCTTGAATTTTGATAAAGGAAGCTACAAGGCAGGACTCTTCATTCTATTCCATGTTTGCAATATTATAATATGCCTTCTTTTACTTTCTGAACATATATACAAGTGACAAAGCAAACAAAGCAATGATTGTTCGTTTGATTTTGATCCAGTTAGAATTGCACAAGACATTTCAAATCGTGTGTTAAGTGTTAACACATTTTTGGTATTGGTAAAGGCAGAACCAGAACCCTTTTGTAGGGCGAAAAAATCTCTAGAAGTCTATATCCAAGATATTGGTAAAAAAATTCAAATAATATGTATGATTTTATTATTTTAATTCAATGATGATTAAATATCCTGTTTTGTCTTTTTGCTTTTCCAACCTTGCTTACGCTCTGAACACTCCTTGCGTGACAAGTCAAACAAAGTAAATTATGTTTATTGCATTAAGCTCCGTTGGGGATCCTATGACAAGTCAAACAAACGCTATACTTTGCTAAATTAGAACAAAATAAATGCTGAATAGTTGGTTGTTCGGAAACAAAACAAATCCTTCCTATGACGTGATAGAAATCCAGAATCGCATTGATGATCCTAAGGATGTTCAGTGAATGCTGCTTCCATTATGGAAGGTAAACATTTCAGAAACAATACTAATTAAGGAGAGTTAACATCTTCATTCATGACATGATCCATAGAACAGGAGAGAAGAGATTAATAATACATACTCTGGCAGAAGCAGCCGCAAACATGCAAAAAAAAAAAAGTGACCAAAAATTTCTACAACTATGACACCTTATCAGTTTTTTTTAAGTTAGAAGAGAAAGAGGAGGATAATATGCAGGGACCAGCCACCGGTTATCTCTTGCTTCAGAGTTGAATGCTGCTTTCATCTTCTTAATGAATTCTTCGCATTTCTTGTTTAACTCCTCTGTGTCCACTGCACCATGTCCATCAACGATCACTATAGAATTATTTGGCTCTCCCTCTCTCTCAACTTGTTGTTCTACCATGGTTACAATCTTGTCTTCGAAGTCTTCTTGTTCAAGAGTGTCTTGCAATGAATTCTCACGTTCCACTATCATCAAAGTGTTTTCTTCTTCTGGCGGGGATGCATTGAGACCAGAGTTGATGGCTATGAAGAACATGAGTCCATTGCAGAGAAGGAAGATGCAGGTCTTGGAGAACTGCTGGAGGAGGAAGGGCTTCAAGGAGTAGAAGATGAAGAGAAGCAAGGAAAGCAAAAGACTGACAAGACAAAAAGAAAGCAGAGGCTTCATCATCATTATCTTGCCTCTCGGGTTTGGATACTCCATCGTGCTATGAAGTGCGTTGTGGTTGTGGCCATCTCTCTGTTTATATATTATTAGGCTTTGCCATCGACGTGGGTTTGGGAGTTACAACTTACTTTACATAATTTTTTGGGGACTTTTCCAGAGTAGACTCCAAAGTCAGTCAACCCGTCAACCAATCACCAGCAGACGGTAAGGCCCTTCATTTCATTTTATAATATGATTATATGTTTAATTATGGGTGAAAACTCTCTCCAAAATTGATAATTTAGTTAAATATGTTAAGTTATTTAGCGATTCTTAATTATTATTTTTTTGTAAATTTAACTGCATATGAGTTTTCATCTTAATTAAATTTAAACGTTATATTATATGTTATCTTTTTTAATTGTTTTTATGTCAATATATTTTTATGAATTTAAATCCTCTAATTTTTGAATTTCACATGAAAAAATAAAATTCAAAATTTAAAAGATGCAAATCTATTTTTATGATAACCAACAAATTTATCTATCATTATGAAATACTTAATATAGTTTATAATTTCTTTTATTTTACCTTCCCATCCAGTTATCTTAATCATATTTTTTTTGTTAAAAATTATATCTTTTACTCATCTCTGTTTAAATTTTACTAACAAGATTGTTATTTGTGAAATATATATAATTTTTACTTTATATACAATTTAAAATTTTTAGTAAAAATTGGAGAAAATATCCTATAAAAAATTAAATGCTTTAAGTATGTAAATTATAGGATTCAAGCAAGTTGGTTAAAATAGTGGAGTATGTCTGGTTTTGTATGTGATAAAAAAATACCTTTAAAACTTAAAAAAATAAATTCTATCATACTACTACCAGACTAACTATACTTTATGGTACAAAGTATTGGGCGGCCAAAAAGCACGAACATAAGTTAAGTGTGGCTTTGATAAGGATGTTGAGATGAATGAGTGATCATACGAAAAAGAACGAAAATATAAGAGAGAGTTGGAATAGCATTTATTATGAAAAAGATGCTATAAGGTGGTTTGAACATGTGAGAAAGGGACCGACAGATCACTTAGTCAGGAGGGATGAGATGGAATATAGACAAAGGATAAAAGACAGATGAAGACTAAGAAGATTATCCATGAAATGGTCAAACAAGATTTACATATAAACAGTCAATATAGACATAATATATGATAAAATTCAATGACATCGTATAATTCATATATCTAACCCCACCTACCTCACTCAGTGATACAAAACTTTGTTGTTATAATAGTTATTGTATACAATTTAAAATTTTAAATACTCTATTTTATGATTTTATCGTTAAATTGAGCAGGGCATATATTAACTCGGTAACCCAAAATACAAATAATACATTTCAATAGTACTTACTATGAGAGTCATGATTTGGCGCCAACAGCATAAAATAAAAAACAGGAGGAATTCTAGATTGAGTAGATTCACATATTTGAAAAATGTAAGTCGAGAAACTCCGTCGTTACGCTGGAACCTGGCTGGAAAGTGGATTGCAAATTCTTTGTAACTACCAAATATATATTACTTAAATTTGGGTAACGCCATACATGGACTTTTCCTCCAATTGTTAATTAATTATATAGTTCTAGATTACCTTACAAATTAAGTAGACCTGGGGTTGATGTTACATCCGGTGTGTTCTTGCTTAATTGGTCTTTGATAGAGAATTAATCTACCAACCATTGAAATCTCTACTTCCGCGTTGAATAGCATTTCGCACTTTTATTACTTATTTAAAAATGCCATTGCTCTCACTCAAAAGAAGGGCATGTTAATAATTTTTAAAAAAGGAAAAAAATAAAATAAAATAAAATAAAATATAGGGGCAACTCATCAAGTGCCAATATCTCCAGGTAAAGATTACGTAGGCCCAATTTTTCTGTAAGAGATTGGCAAAAAGTGAAAAGTTAATTAACATTAGATAGAGCCAATTTCGTAAAATAGCTTAATTAAATTGATTTTAAAAAAATAATTTAAATAATAAATATTTTTATTAAAATAAATTTATAAATAAATTATTTAATTTTTTAATTTTAAAAATATTTATTTTAAAAAAAATATAATAAAAAAATTTATTATAAGAGAAGTTATTTTTTTAATTTTTGTATAAATATTTAAATAATTTTTTAAAAAACTACAATTTAATTTTAAAAGTTATACCAGATATTAATATTAATACTTTTCATAAGTAAAAGCCTCAAAAAATAACTTTTAAAACTTTTCAATTAACTTTGAGATCAAAGACAAAGTTAATACACCATCCATATAAAAGCATTTGATATTATTAGGGGTGGAAAAAGATTACTGTAGTCTGACCTTTGTTTGGTCTGGTCTAACTTATTATAAAATAGGCACAAGTTTAAACTCTTATAAAAGATTTATTGTGTTAATAGGCCAGATCTAAATTAATTAATTAGCCTTATTAGCCTGTCAAACTTGCCTAGACTTGTTAATACATAATTACATATATAAATAATTTTTTTATAAATATTAAATATGACATATTATATATAAATATGTTTATTAAAAAATAATTTTTTAAATAATATTTTTATTTTTGTAAAAAAAAAAATTATCAGACCTTTTAACAGACTTTAAGTCAGGTTAGTCGGAATAACAGGCCAGACTTAATACTTTAAAAAAAATCTATAGCAATTCAAACCAATTAACTGCATGACAAATCAAGCTTGTTAAAAGCAAAATCTGACCTCGCGTAACCTGTTTCCACCCCTAGATATTATTAATCAAAATTATTTTATTGATTAAATACTAATCTCAAAAACTCAGTAATTTGTAGAGTAATGTTAGATAACCACCAATCAAATTAAAACATACTACACTTTAAAATTATCCACCTAAATCTTAATATTAGAATAACCATCCATACATCTAATAAAATAAACATCCAATATATCCATTATTCACATTATTTAATATTTTCATTATTTACCTATATTTTTTCTAATTTGTAAAATCGACAATTTAGTGTTGATTTTTTTTAAATCCATAGACATAATTTATCGTAATTGCCCCTCTTTTCTGTATAAATAAAATACCCCATCTACAACCTATAATCGGATAAATACAATTAAATATTTTCATTATTTTACCTTGATTTTCTTAAAATTATTTCCTACAAAATACCTATATTTTCATTATTTTCATTATTTTTAAATATTTCTTTTTTTTTGTATTATTGTATTATATAAAAAATTATCGATAAAAATACGATTTGATGGACATTAAAATATATAACTGTTCATACCCTGGCCCAATGCTAAGGGCCCAGGTCCAATCGAAAGGCCTGATCCAATAGATTAAACCTAGCAAAGCGCCCACCTCCACTCAAGAGGTCGGTGACAACCCCGACTTGGTACGAAGAAGTCGGTTGTGAGATTAGCTGGTAGATAAATACTCATTCAAATGAGTAACCGCCCCTAAAATCTCTCTAACCACTTCATAAAGCCGTATCTTAACCTCCCTAAGATAATGGGACGGTTACCATCCTAAAGATACGGCACTACTCCAACGGTGGTTATTGGCTCACCACTATAAATACACTGACACCCCTCAGGTATCACTAAGTCCAATACTCTCTAAGACCTGCTTACATCTTTGCTAACTTAGGCATCGGAGTGTCTTTGCAGGTACCACCCCCCATTCTCACGCGAGCACAAGTCGGACGGAGCCTCCCGAGTTGCGGACCTACCCGGAGTTCTCCTCCATCACACACTTGGGCCGCCAAACGCTATCCATTGGGCTAATCTCCGGTTACCTACCGTAACATTGGCGCCGTTGCCGGGGACCCGCTAGATCATCCCTCGATGGCAGAAAGATCCCATGAAGAAGGCCATGTCGAAACGGACTCTGAGCAAGAGAATCTAGACATGGGCAATGACAATGAAGACACAGCCCAACATCAAGACAATGATCAACACAGAGAGGGTACCTCCGGAGTAAAGAATCCGAAGGTAAATTCCTCAGATGGGCGTGAATCAGAAAAGGGCGGACTAGCTCACGTAGCTGAACTAATGGGATTGGTCCATAGCCGCCTGGAGCAATTGGAACAAGAACGGGAGAGGCAAAAGGAAACCGAAAGGTACCTTAAAGAAGAGATGGAACGGCGAAAAGAGTTAGAAAGAAAACTCTTGCAGCTAGAATCCTCTCTCAAGAACTCCCGCGATGAAGGAGAAGATCAACTCCCAGGCGGAGAAGATCCCTTCAGCGAGGACATAATGAGGGCAAAAGTTCCAAGGAACTTCAAAAGCCCTGATATGGACCTCTATGATAGAACTACGGATCCAAAGCATCATCTTAGCAATTTTAAAAGTCGGATGTATCTGGCTGACGCCTCCGATGCTACGAGATGCAAGGCTTTCCCGACCACTTTATCGAAAGCAGCGATGAAGTGGTTTGATAGCCTTCCCCCAAGATCCATCACTAGTTTTGAAGACCTCTCGAGGAAATTCTTGATGAGGTTCTCAATCCAAAAAGATAAGGTAAAACATGCACCGAGCCTCCTGGGAATAAAACAGGAGGTCGGAGAATCTTTACGAGCCTATATGGAAAGGTTCAACAAGGCATGTTTAGAGATCCAAGACCTGCCCACAGAGGCAGTGATAATGGGGTTAGTCAACGGACTCAGAGAAGGCCCTTTCTCACAGTCCATATCTAAAAGACACCCCGTTTCTCTAAGTGATGTACAAGAAAGGGCCGAGAAGTACATCAACATGGAAGAGAACGCAAAACTTAGAGACCTGAGTTCACGACCGGGACCTACTTCCTCCTCTAAGGAGAGGGAAAGGGAAGTCAGGAAGAAGGAAGAACCCAGTCTCGAGAGGCCCAGGAAATATCACTCTTATACTCCTCTAAAGACCTCTATAGTGGACGTATACAGAGAGATTTGCAACACTGAAAGGCTGCCACCCCCAAGACCCATTAAAAATAAAAAAGGGGGAAGTCGCAGCGAGTATTGCGAGTACCATAAAATATATGGTCACTCCACCAACGAATGTTACGACCTCAAAAATGTGATAGAAAAGCTGGCTAGAGAAGGTCGGCTTGATAGATATCTCATGGAGAGGTCGGACACCCATGGAAAGAGAAAGCGAGATGATATGGACAGGAGAGATCCTCCACCCCAGACCCCTGAGAGGCACATCCACATGATCTCAGGAGGATTTGCGGGAGGAGGAATCACCAAATCTTCTCGCAAAAGACATCTCAAAAGAGTCTATCAGGTCGGGGATGAGACACCCGACCTCCCCACTATATCATTCACAAAGGAGGATGGGCAAGGGATAATCCCCGGGCATGACGATCCTGTGGTGATAACTATGATCCTAGCCAACGCCCATCTCCACAGAACCCTAGTAGACCAGGGAAGCTCGGCGGACATCCTTTTCAAGCCCGCCTTCGACAAGCTAGGGTTAGATGAAAAAGAGTTGAGAGCTTACCCCGACACTCTATACGGGTTAGGGGATACGCCAATAAAGCCACTGGGATTTTTGCCCCTTCACACAACTTTCGGAAAAGGGGAAAAATCGAGGACTTTGAGCATAGATTTCATAGTCATCGATGAAGGGTCAGCCTACAATGCCTTAATTGGCAGGACTACCCTTAATCGACTCGGAGCAGTGGTATCAACTCCTCACCTCTGCATGAAATTCCCGACTCCAGGAGGAATAGCAACGGTGAGAGGAGATCAAAAATTGGCAAGGAAGTGCTATAACGAAAGCCTAAATCTGAGAGGAAAGGGCAAAGAAGTCCACACCATAGAACTGGGCGGCACAAGGACCAGAGAAGAGCTACGACCCCAGCCGGGTGGAAAAACCGAGGAGATACAAGTCGGTGAGGAGGAAGGAAAAAACACCTACATAGGAGCCAACCTGGGGGAAGCCCTGAAACAAAGGTTGGGTGAACTCCTAAGAGCTAATTCCGACCTCTTCGCTTGGAAGGCTTCCGACATGCCCGGGATTGATCCCGAGCTCATGTCCCATAGGCTCTCGGTTTACCCAGGGTCCCGACCTGTACAGCAAAGAAGACGCAAGCTCGGCCCAGAGAGGACCTCCATAGTAGAAGAGCAAGTACAGGCGCTCCTGGAAGCCGGCTTTATCAGAGAGGTCAAATACCCAACATGGCTAGCCAATGTAGTGCTAGTCAAAAAACAGAATGGTAAATGGAGAATGTGCGTCGACTATACCGACTTGAATAAGGCATGTCCTAAGGACCCTTATCCTCTACCAAGTATTGATGCCCTGGTAGACTCCAGCTCAGGGTACCAATACCTATCATTCATGGACGCCTACTCGGGATATAACCAAATCCCGATGCATGAACCCGGCCAGGAGAAAACATCGTTCATCACACCAAAAGCCAACTATTGCTACGTGGTCATGCCATTCGGACTGAAGAATGCAGGAGCCACGTACCAAAGGCTGATGAACAAAGTGTTTTCCCCCCATTTAGGGAACTTAATGGAGGTATACGTCGACGACATGTTAGTAAAAACCAAGCAAGAAGTCGACCTCTTAACCGACCTCTCACAAGTCTTCAACACTATAAGGTTGCATGGGATGAGACTAAATCCCGCAAAATGCACCTTCGCAGTAGAAGCAGGAAAATTTCTAGGCTTCATGCTAACACAAAGAGGGATTGAGGCCAATCCCGAAAAATGCAGAGCCATCCTAGAAATGAAGAGCCCGACTTGTTTAAGAGAGGTTCAACAGCTCAATGGCCGACTTGCAGCCCTCTCCAGATTTTTGGCAGGATCGGCACTAAAATCCCTTCCACTATTCTCCTTATTAAGGAAGGGATGCCAGTTTGAATGGACTCCGGAATGTGAGGAGGCATTCCAAGAGTTCAAAAAATTCTTAAGCCAACCTCCTATATTAACTCGACCAGTACCGGGAGAGGACCTCGTCATATACCTATCCGTCGCAAACAGGGCTGTCTCATCAGCCCTGATCAGAGAAGACGAGGTCGGGCAACACCCGGTCTATTTCACCAGTAAGGTTCTACAAGGTCCTGAGCTAAGGTACCACAAACTAGAGAAGTTTGTTTACTCCTTAGTAATAGCCTCACGAAGGCTACGACCCTACTTCCAGACTCACACAATAAGAGTCCGTACAAACCAGCCCATGAAGCAAATCCTTCAAAAAACGGATGTTGCAGGGAGAATGGTTCAATGGGCGACAGAGCTCTCCGAGTTCGATTTGAGATATGAAACTCGGACTGCAATTAAAGCCCAGTGCCTCGCCGACTTCATTGCAGAATACGCAGGTGAACAAGAGGAAAAACCGACTACATGGGAACTCTATGTAGACGGATCCTCCAACAAAACAGGAAGCGGCGCATGCATAATATTAGTAGATGAAAAAGGAACCCAGGTAGAGGTTTCCTTAAAATTTGAATTTCCGGCTTCAAACAATCAGGCAGAATATGAAGCCTTGATTGCCGGATTAAAGTTAGCAGAAGAAGTTGGCGCTACAAAGGTGATGATCTACAGCGATTCACAAGTGGTGACTTCCCAAATAAGTGGAGAATATCAGGCGAAGGACCCCAATATGAAGAAATACTTGGAAAAAACCTTGGAACATCTGGGGCACTTTGCGGAAACCGAGGTCAGGCACATAACTCGGGATCTAAATAGCAGAGCTGACGCCCTATCCAAGTTAGCAAGTACCAAACCCGGAGGGAACAATAGAAGCCTGATCCAAGAAACCCTCCAAGAGCCCTCGGTATCAAAAACAGGAGAGGAACAAGAGATACTTGAGGTAGTCGGCCTAGACCTCGGATGGATGAGCCCCTTAGTCGAATACCTGAAATTCGACATCCTCCCTAAAGAGGAGAAAGAAGCTAAAAAGATCCGAAGGGAAGCACAACATTATACTTTGGTGAGAAATGTCCTTTACAGAAGAGGGATATCAACGCCATTGCTGAAGTGCGTACCGACCTCAAGAACCACCGAGGTGTTGGAGGAAGTACATAGTGGGATCTGCGGAAACCATCTTGGAGCAAGGTCGCTGGCCAGAAAAATAATCCGAGCAGGGTTCTACTGGCCGACCTTGCAGAAAGACGCAACAGACTTTGTGAAAAAATGCCAGCCATGCCAGATGCATGCAAATTTCCACGTGGCTCCACCAGAAGAGCTCATCAGTATAACGTCCCCCTAGCCTTTCGCAAAATGGGGAATGGATTTGTTAGGTCCTTTTCCCCAAGCACCAGGGCAAGTCAAATACTTGATCGTGGGAATAGACTACTTCACGAAGTGGATAGAAGCAGAACCATTAGCCACTATCACCGCTCAAAGAAGTCGCAGGTTCCTCTACAAAAACATCATCACAAGGTATGGAATACCTTATTCCATCACCACGGATAATGGAACCCAATTCACTGACGCCACCTTCAGAAGTCTGGTAGCCAGTATGAAAATCAAGCACCAGTTCACCTCGGTAGAACACCCACAAGCCAATGGGCAAGCTGAGGCAGCTAACAAAGTTATACTGGCAGGATTGAAGAAGAGATTACAGGAAGCAAAGGGAGCTTGGGCGGAAGAGCTCCCCCAAGTGCTTTGGGCTTATAGGACGACCCCCCAATCCGCCACAGGAGAAACACCCTTCCAACTAGTCTACGGCGTAGAAGCCATGATTCCTATAGAAATCAGTGAGCAAAGCCCAAGGGTAATTCTCCATGATGAGATCGGAAATGTACAGGGGCACAAAGAGGAGCTCGACTTGCTCCCCGAAGTCCGAGAGAACGCCCAGATAAGAGAAGCGGCATTAAAGCAAAGGATGACTACCAGATACAACAAGAAAGTCATTCGAAGAACATTCGCCGTAGATGACCTGGTCCTAATTAGAAACGACATTGGGGTCAACAAATCAGGAGATGGAAAGCTAGCCGCAAATTGGAAAGGGCCATACAAAATCAAGGAAGTGTTAGGGAAAGGTTATTATAAAGTAACCGACCTGGAGGGCACTGAGTTACCAAGGTCGTGGCATGCTTGTAATATGAAAAGGTACTACAGTTAGAAGCGAACTCTACTCCCTGATGTACTCTTTTCCCAACTTCATGATTTTTTCCCAAAAGAAAAGGGTTTTTTCTGGAGAAGGGTTTTTAACGAGGCATCATAGTAGAGGCTAAGGGAAAATATACTGTCAAGACCCTTAGTAGCAAAAAGGTACCTTCCCGATTAATAAAGATCTTTTTTCATTCATAATATCTCTTATAATATCCTCCTTTATTTTTCTAAGTCTTTCTATGAAACGCGCCGACTTAAGCTCGACAAAGCGTGAAAATCCCATGAACCGACCTAGATGGTCGTCAGGATAAAACGACGAGGTACAAGTCGGTGTAAAGAGGTTATATAAGTCGATCGTAAAAAACTCGGGAACCAACCCGACTCATAAGTCGAAAAGTGATCCCGAGTAGGGAAACTTGGAAAACTTCGATCCACAGATCGGAGTATAACACCGAGTAGAAGAAAAACGCATCGCAAAAATAACCTAAGTCATAAAAACTCACTAAAGCAAAGTCGAGTATAAAGGATAACAAAAGAGATATGACAACCTGAAAAATTTAAAGCTTGCATACAAGCCTTTTCGCGAAAAAGGCTCGAGAAAATAATACAAGCTAGCAAAAAAGTTTTTTCGAAAAGATCAAACATATTTCAAAATAGAAAAGCATGTGCACGCGCAAAGTAACTTAAACCCTTATCCAAAAAAGGGCACCTACTTCGATTAGAAAACCTAGCAAAGCGTTTTTCCCTAATCGAAGTAGGTGCCCTTTTTTGGATAAGGGTTTAAGTTACTTTGCGCGTGCACATGCTTTTCTATTTTGAAATATGTTTGATCTTTTCGAAAAAACTTTTTTGCTAGCTTGTATTATTTTCTCGAGCCTTTTTCGCGAAAAGGCTTGTATGCAAGCTTTAAATTTTTCAGGTTGTCATATCTCTTTTGTTATCCTTTATACTCGACTTTGCTTTAGTGAGTTTTTATGACTTAGGTTATTTTTGCGATGCGTTTTTCTTCTACTCGGTGTTATACTCCGATCTGTGGATCGAAGTTTTCCAAGTTTCCCTACTCGGGATCACTTTCCGACTTATGAGTCGGGTTGGTTCCCGAGTTTTTTACGATCGACTTATATAACCTCTTTACACCGACTTGTACCTCGTCGTTTTATCCTGACGACCATCTAGGTCGGTTCATGGGATTTTCACGCTTTGTCGAGCTTAAGTCGGCGCGTTTCGTAGAAAGACTTAGAAAAATAAAGGAGGATATTATAAGAGATATTATGAATGAAAAAAGATCTTTATTAATCGGGAAGGTACCTTTTTGCTACTAAGGGTCTTGACAGTATATTTTCCCTTAGCCTCTACTATGATGCCTCGTTAAAAACCCTTCTCCAGAAAAAACCCTTTTCTTTTGGGAAAAAATCATGAAGTTGGGAAAAGAGTACATCAGGGAGTAGAGTTTGCTTCTAACTGTAGTACCTTTTCATATTACAAGCATGCCACGACCTTGGTAACTCAGTGCCCTCCAGGTCGGTTACTTTATAATAACCTTTCCCTAACACTTCCTTGATTTTGTATGGCCCTTTCCAATTTGCGGCTAGCTTTCCATCTCCTGATTTGTTGACCCCAATGTCGTTTCTAATTAGGACCAGGTCATCTACGGTGAATGTTCTTCGAATGACTTTCTTGTTGTATCTGGTAGTCATCCTTTGGTTTAATGCCGCTTCTCTTATCTGGGCGTTCTCTCGGACTTCGGGGAGCAAGTCGAGCTCCTCTTTGTGCCCCTGTACATTTCCGATCTCATCATGGAGAATTACCCTTGGGCTTTGCTCACTGATTTCGATAGGAATCATGGCTTCTACGCCGTAGACTAGTCGGAAGGGTGTTTCTCCTGTGGCGGATTGGGGGGTCGTCCTATAAGCCCAAAGCACTTGGGGGAGCTCTTCCGCCCAAGCTCCCTTTGCTTCCTGTAATCTCTTCTTCAATCCTGCCAGTATAACTTTGTTAGCTGCCTCAGCTTGCCCATTGGCTTGTGGGTGTTCTACCGAGGTGAACTGGTGCTTGATTTTCATACTGGCTACCAGACTTCTGAAGGTGGCGTCAGTGAATTGGGTTCCATTATCCGTGGTGATGGAATAAGGTATTCCATACCTTGTGATGATGTTTTTGTAGAGGAACCTGCGACTTCTTTGAGCGGTGATAGTGGCTAATGGTTCTACTTCTATCCACTTCGTGAAGTAGTCTATTCCCACGATCAAGTATTTGACTTGCCCTGGTGCTTGGGGAAAAGGACCTAACAAATCCATTCCCCATTTTGCGAAAGGCCAGGGGGACGTTATACTGATGAGCTCTTCTGGTGGAGCCACGTGGAAATTTGCATGCATCTGGCATGGCTGGCATTTTTTCACAAAGTCTGTTGCGTCTTTCTGCAAGGTCGGCCAGTAGAACCCTGCTCGGATTATTTTTCTGGCCAGCGACCTTGCTCCAAGATGGTTTCCGCAGATCCCACTATGTACTTCCTCCAACACCTCGGTGGTTCTTGAGGTCGGTACGCACTTCAGCAATGGCGTTGATATCCCTCTTCTGTAAAGGACATTTCTCACCAAAGTATAATGTTGTGCTTCCCTTCGGATCTTTTTAGCTTCTTTCTCCTCTTTAGGGAGGATGTCGAATTTCAGGTATTCGACTAAGGGGCTCATCCATCCGAGGTCTAGGCCGACTACCTCAAGTATCTCTTGTTCCTCTCCTGTTTTTGATACCGAGGGCTCTTGGAGGGTTTCTTGGATCAGGCTTCTATTGTTCCCTCCGGGTTTGGTACTTGCTAACTTGGATAGGGCGTCAGCTCTGCTATTTAGATCCCGAGTTATGTGCCTGACCTCGGTTTCCGCAAAGTACCCCAGATGTTCCAAGGTTTTTTCCAAGTATTTCTTCATATTGGGGTCCTTCGCCTGATATTCTCCACTTATTTGGGAAGTCACCACTTGTGAATCGCTGTAGATCATCACCTTTGTAGCGCCAACTTCTTCTGCTAACTTTAATCCGGCAATCAAGGCTTCATATTCTGCCTGATTGTTTGAAGCCGGAAATTCAAATTTTAAGGAAACCTCTACCTGGGTTCCTTTTTTATCTACTAATATTATGCCTGCGCCGCTTCCTGTTTTGTTGGAGGATCCGTCTACATAGAGTTCCCATGTAGTCGGTTTTTCCTCTTGTTCACCTGCGTATTCTGCAATGAAGTCGGCGAGGCACTGGGCTTTAATTGCAGTCCGAGTTTCATATCTCAAATCGAACTCGGAGAGCTCTGTCGCCCATTGAACCATTCTCCCTGCAACATCCGTTTTTTGAAGGATTTGCTTCATGGGCTGGTTTGTACGGACTCTTATTGTGTGAGTCTGGAAGTAGGGTCGTAGCCTTCGTGAGGCTATTACTAAGGAGTAAACAAACTTCTCTAGTTTGTGGTACCTTAGCTCAGGACCTTGTAGAACCTTACTGGTGAAATAGACCGGGTGTTGCCCGACCTCGTCTTCTCTGATCAGGGCTGATGAGACAGCCCTGTTTGCGACGGATAGGTATATGACGAGGTCCTCTCCCGGTACTGGTCGAGTTAATATAGGAGGTTGGCTTAAGAATTTTTGAACTCTTGGAATGCCTCCTCACATTCCGGAGTCCATTCAAACTGGCATCCCTTCCTTAATAAGGAGAATAGTGGAAGGGATTTTAGTGCCGATCCTGCCAAAAATCTGGAGAGGGCTGCAAGTCGGCCATTGAGCTGTTGAACCTCTCTTAAACAAGTCGGGCTCTTCATTTCTAGGATGGCTCTGCATTTTTCGGGATTGGCCTCAATCCCTCTTTGTGTTAGCATGAAGCCTAGAAATTTTCCTGCTTCTACTGCGAAGGTGCATTTTGCGGGATTTAGTCTCATCCCATGCAACCTTATAGTGTTGAAGACTTGTGAGAGGTCGGTTAAGAGGTCGACTTCTTGCTTGGTTTTTACTAACATGTCGTCGACGTATACCTCCATTAAGTTCTCTAAATGGGGGGAAAACACTTTGTTCATCAGCCTTTGGTACGTGGCTCCTGCATTCTTCAGTCCGAATGGCATGACCACGTAGCAATAGTTGGCTTTTGGTGTGATGAACGATGTTTTCTCCTGGTCGGGTTCATGCATCGGGATTTGGTTATATCCCGAGTAGGCGTCCATGAATGATAGGTATTGGTACCCTGAGCTGGAGTCTACCAGGGCATCAATACTTGGTAGAGGATAAGGGTCCTTAGGACATGCCTTATTCAAGTCGGTATAGTCGACGCACATTCTCCATTTACCATTCTGTTTTTGACTAGCACTACATTGGCTAGCCATGTTGGGTATTTGACCTCTCTGATAAAGCCGGCTTCCAGGAGCGCCTGTACTTGCTCTTCTACTATGGAGGTCCTCTCTGGGCCGAGCTTGCGTCTTCTTTGCTGTACAGGTCGGGACCCTGGGTAAACCGAGAGCCTATGGGACATGAGCTCGGGATCAATCCCGGGCATGTCGGAAGCCTTCCAAGCGAAGAGGTCGGAATTAGCTCTTAGGAGTTCACCCAACCTTTGTTTCAGGGCTTCCCCCAGGTTGGCTCCTATGTAGGTGTTTTTTCCTTCCTCCTCACCGACTTGTATCTCCTCGGTTTTTCCACCCGGCTGGGGTCGTAGCTCTTCTCTGGTCCTTGTGCCGCCCAGTTCTATGGTGTGGACTTCTTTGCCCTTTCCTCTCAGATTTAGGCTTTCGTTATAGCACTTCCTTGCCAATTTTTGATCTCCTCTCACCGTTGCTATTCCTCCTGGAGTCGGGAATTTCATGCAGAGGTGAGGAGTTGATACCACTGCTCCGAGTCGATTAAGGGTAGTCCTGCCAATTAAGGCATTGTAGGCTGACCCTTCATCGATGACTATGAAATCTATGCTCAAAGTCCTCGATTTTTCCCCTTTTCCGAAAGTTGTGTGAAGGGGCAAAAATCCCAGTGGCTTTATTGGCGTATCCCCTAACCCGTATAGAGTGTCGGGGTAAGCTCTCAACTCTTTTTCATCTAACCCTAGCTTGTCGAAGGCGGGCTTGAAAAGGATGTCCGCCGAGCTTCCCTGGTCTACTAGGGTTCTGTGGAGATGGGCGTTGGCTAGGATCATAGTTATCACCACAGGATCGTCATGCCCGGGGATTATCCCTTGCCCATCCTCCTTTGTGAATGATATAGTGGGGAGGTCGGGTGTCTCATCCCCGACCTGATAGACTCTTTTGAGATGTCTTTTGCGAGAAGATTTGGTGATTCCTCCTCCCGTAAATCCTCCTGAGATCATGTGGATGTGCCTCTCAGGGGTCTGGGGTGGAGGATCTCTCCTGTCCATATCATCTCGCTTTCTCTTTCCATGGGTGTCCGACCTCTCCATGAGATATCTATCAAGCCGACCTTCTCTAGCCAGCTTTTCTATCACATTTTTGAGGTCGTAACATTCGTTGGTGGAGTGACCATATATTTTATGGTACTCGCAATACTCGCTGCGACTTCCCCCTTTTTTATTTTTAATGGGTCTTGGGGGTGGCAGCCTTTCAGTGTTGCAAATCTCTCTGTATACGTCCACTATAGAGGTCTTTAGAGGAGTATAAGAGTGATATTTCCTGGGCCTCTCGAGACTGGGTTCTTCCTTCTTCCTGACTTCCCTTTCCCTCTCCTTAGAGGAGGAAGTAGGTCCCGGTCGTGAACTCAGGTCTCTAAGTTTTGCGTTCTCTTCCATGTTGATGTACTTCTCGGCCCTTTCTTGTACATCACCTAGAGAAACGGGGTGTCTTTTAGATATGGACTGTGAGAAAGGGCCTTCTCTGAGTCCGTTGACTAACCCCATTATCACTGCCTCTGTGGGCAGGTCTTGGATCTCTAAACATGCCTTGTTGAACCTTTCCATATAGGCTCGTAAAGATTCTCCGACCTCCTGTTTTATTCCCAGGAGGCTCGGTGCATGTTTTACCTTATCTTTTTGGATTGAGAACCTCGTCAAGAATTTCCTCGAGAGGTCTTCAAAACTAGTGATGGATCTTGGGGAAAGGCTATCAAACCACTTCATCGCTGCTTTCGATAAAGTGGTCGGGAAAGCCTTGCATCTCGTAGCATCGGAGGCGTCAGCCAGATACATCCGACTTTTAAAATTGCTAAGATGATGCTTTGGATCCGTAGTTCCATCATAGAGGTCCATATCAGGGCTTTTGAAGTTCCTTGGAACTTTTGCCCTCATTATGTCCTCGCTGAAGGGATCTTCTCCGCCTGGGAGTTGATCTTCTCCTTCATCGCGGGAGTTCTTGAGAGAGGATTCTAGCTGCAAGAGTTTTCTTTCTAACTCTTTTCGCCGTTCCATCTCTTCTTTAAGGTACCTTTCGGTTTCCTTTTGCCTCTCCCATTCTTGTTCCAATTGCTCCAGGCGGCTATGGACCAATCCCATTAGTTCAGCTACGTGAGCTGGTCCGCCCTTTTCTGATTCACGCCCATCTGAGGAATTTACCTTCGGATTCTTTACTCCGGAGGTACCCTCTCTGTGTTGATCATTGTCTTGATGTTGGGCTGTGTCTTCATTGTCATTGCCCATGTCTAGATTCTCTTGCTCAGAGTCCGTTTCGACATGGCCTTCTTCATGGGATCTTTCTGCCATCGAGGGATGATCTCGCGGGTCCCCGGCAACGGCGCCAATGTTACGGTAGGTAACCGGAGATTAGCCCAATGGATAGCGTTTGGCGGCCCAAGTGTGTGATGGAGGAGAACTCCGGGTAGGTCCGCAACTCGGGAGGCTCCGTCCGACTTGTGCTCGCGTGAGAATGGGGGGTGGTACCTGCAAAGACACTCCGATGCCTAAGTTAGCAAAGGTGTAAGCAGGTCTTAGAGAGTATTGGACTTAGTGATACCTGAGGGGTGTCAGTGTATTTATAGTGGTGAGCCAATAACCACCGTTGGAGTAGTGCCGTATCTTTAGGATGGTAACCGTCCCATTATCTTAGGGAGGTTAAGATACGGCTTTATGAAGTGGTTAGAGAGATTTTAGGGGCGGTTACTCATTTGAATGAGTATTTATCTGCCAGCTAATCTCACAACCGACTTCTTCGTACCAAGTCGGGGTTGTCACCGACCTCTTGAGTGGAGGTGGGCGCTTTGCTAGGTTTAATCTATTGGATCAGGCCTTTCGATTGGACCTGGGCCCTTAGCATTGGGCCAGGGTATGAACAAAAATCCTTATCCAAAAAAGGGCAAGAAACAGAATATTTTGTTTACGGCCTTGAAAGGCCAGAAGCAAATTGTTCACAACCACCAGCAAATAAATAGAAGTTTAAAAAAGAGGGGACCCACAGGCCGGGCCCCCATATAGCCATTAAAAATAAAAAGAATCATTTCTTCAAAGGAGTAGAGGAATCACCACCGCTAGGAGGAGCGCCACCAGGACCGGGAGGAGGAACGGAGGAAGAACCCGAGGCATCTGTAGGTCGAGGAGGAGACTCAATAATCCTCTGTCCCCGAGTCTTTAGGTCTGACTCGGAAACGACCTCGGGGACAGGAGGATAAACAATGGCGCCATCAATAACTACCTTGTCGGGATGTAAAGGAGAAAGGTCCAAGTCGGGAGCGATAACTCTGACTTGTTCCAAGAAAATTCTCCAAGACTCCTCGGCACCGTCGGCGATAGAGTCCTCCAACTCGGCGTATGCGTTCCGAGAGTTCAGCAAGTCCTTCCTCACGGCCACAATATCTTGAAACAAGCTGTGGTAGCTATCTTGCGCCGTCTTCCTCAGATTAGCCTCCAAAGTACATTGGGCCCGTAGCTTACCCTCCTCCTCCTTCAGGTGATCCCTCTCCTTCCTCAACTTATCTCTCCTCCTTTAGCTCCTTCTCATGTTTTTCAAAATACGAAGTCTCCCCTCCAACTCCTCAACCCTCGAGGTTGCACCCAAGGAGCTAAGGGGAGCCTTCTCAAAAATGTCCAAAAGTTTGCCACAAACACCCGCCGTCCTAAAACTCTCCTCGGCCATGGTGGTAAGGTGGTTTCGAACAGAAACATCATCCATATGTATAAAAGGATAGATGTTCTTTCGGACGAATGCCATAGCATCCGCCTTAACCCCACCATCGAAGGAAGAAGAGCCAGACTCTGAAGTCTTGCGCTTCTTCTTCTCGGGTTCGGAGAGAATTTGGGCAGAGGGGGGTGGTCAGGGCAAACTCGAGGAAGAGATTACAATAGGTTGAGTAGGAGTGCCAGTGTTTTTAGGAGGAGGAGGTAGAGGGGGAGGAGAGGTGACCGCCCCGGACCTAGCCCGGGACTTCGCCTTGGCTTCCCGGACCCTTTGGTAGGCCTCCTGAGCATTCTTTTTTGCCATATCTACAAAAGAAAACAAAAGTTACAAGTCGGTAAAACATAAATCGGCGAAAACTACTCGGAAATAAAGAATGCATGCACTACCTATTTGAGATTGAACGAAAGTCGGTGTTCCCTGAAGAATTTTTCGGGTATCCAAATATGGAGACTTCCCCCACGCTTCTCGGAAAAACCCTACAATGGCCGCCTCCACCTCGTCTAGGTCATCTAGACCAATCTTTTCACAAGGGGTGGCCGGCAGCCAATAAAGGGGAAAGCGAGGGGAGGAATGCTCGTCCAGAAAAAAGGGGTGGTGACCCTCTACGGCCTGAACCTTGAAGAAGAAATTTTTGAAGTCGTGGAAAGATTCGTCAAAAAGGGTGAA
The DNA here is from genome assembly GCF_014773155.1 of Arachis stenosperma. Classification (NCBI taxonomy): domain Eukaryota; kingdom Viridiplantae; phylum Streptophyta; class Magnoliopsida; order Fabales; family Fabaceae; genus Arachis; species Arachis stenosperma. The sequence goes on along the minus strand of NC_080383.1, from coordinate 424,917 downwards.
AATCCTCCGACCTTGAATGGCTCGGAAGGATACCCATTGTTGTTTGTTGTTTAGCCCACTAAAGGGCTTAGTCATATGGAAAAGATAAAAGAAGATTCTCAAGGAAGTCGGAAAGTCCAGAGCGTGGCTTATAAACTGGTAAATCTTCAAAAAACCCCATGAATTGGGGTGGAGTTGAGTAGGGGCAACCTTACAGTGGTGCAAAACGGATATCTCGAAATCAGAGAAAGGAAGAAAAACACCCAAACGGGTGATCATGCATTCATACATAAAGAAAAAATGAGGGGCCTCCTCATTTTCTCTCCCAAAACAGACCCGGTCTTCAGGACCCGGGATTATCAGTTCATATTTGGGCTCGTCCTCGTCCGAAGTACAGAGCCTATGATGAGTACGAAGGTGGGTGATGAACTCAGCGTCAACCAACGGTTCCTCCCCAAGGACCGTATCGTCAACCCACTGAGAAAGAATGTCTACAGAAGCCATTTTTTTTAAAGAAGAAAGTGGCAGAAAACCTACAAAAAGGAAAAAGAAAAAGAAAATCAAAAAATACGGCCACTAAAGAGGAGAGATTCGAAACTAGAATCTACAGGTCAACCTATCTACTCGCAAAACAAAACATGCAAACATAAAGCATGGCATGAAAAAAGCAAAACTAACCTTTATCCGAAAATGGAGGTTGGAGAAGAGCAGAAATCTTTGAACGCAAGGATGCAACACGAACAGGATAACAAGAAGTTTGAAAGATTGCAGAAACGGAAAATGGAAAGAGATGGAAAGTATTTATAAAAAAAAAAGGCTAAGGGGCATAATGGTAAAAGCGAGGCAGCCATTAATGCGACTGCACCGTTACCAAAGCCCTCTATCCCTAAATGATCCCTCAACGGACACGACGCTTGAATTGACGTAACTGTCAGAAATCAAAGGTCGCGAAAATCACGTCGGTTTCCAAGATCCGTATTCTCTCAAACAAGTCGACTACGAACCCGAGTTGAATACTTGAACCCAAACTTTAAAGAAAATTTGGGCTCAAGTAGGGGCACTGTTCATACCCTGGCCCAATGCTAAGGGCCCAGGTCCAATCGAAAGGCCTGATCCAATAGATTAAACCTAGCAAAGCGCCCACCTCCACTCAAGAGGTCGGTGACAACCCCGACTTGGTACGAAGAAGTCGGTTGTGAGATTAGCTGGCAGATAAATACTCATTCAAATGAGTAACCGCCCCTAAAATCTCTCTAACCACTTCATAAAGCCGTATCTTAACCTCCCTAAGATAATGGGACGGTTACCATCCTAAAGATACGGCACTACTCCAACGGTGGTTATTGGCTCACTACTATAAATACACTGACACCCCTCAGGTATCACTAAGTCCAATACTCTCTAAGACCTGCTTACACCTTTGCTAACTTAGGCATCGGAGTGTCTTTGCAGGTACCACCCCCCATTCTCACGCGAGCACAAGTCGGACGGAGCCTCCCGAGTTGCGGACCTACCCGGAGTTCTCCTCCATCACACACTTGGGCCGCCAAACGCTATCCATTGGGCTAATCTCCGGTTACCTACCGTAACAATAACAATATACTTTTTTTTTATAAAATCAATAATATTGAGAATTTTACTTTGATTTTGTAGATTCTAATTTTTTAATGAAAACCTTTGTTACTTATTTATTTAAAAAAATGTTTATTTAAAAATTTCAACTCACATAATTTAATATAATATTTCTTAAAATTTAATGTAATTAAGGAGGCGAGTAAAAATTGATGGTTAACCAATTTAATCGGGAATCAGCAATGTAAGTGATCCGGTCTTTTACTTATAACCGATCGAAAAAAAACCGTTGAAAAACCGTCAAATTGGCCGAGAACCGACCGGTTGGACCGGATCGGTAGCTGTCCGGTTCAGACAAAACTCTAAACCCTAAACCCCAAAACCCCCTCTTCCCCAATCATTCATTCATTTCCTTTATGACACAACTCACTCCCTGGACTGGAGAACTCTGAAGCAAAGTAACCCTAGCCCTCCATCGTCGCTGCCGTTCTCAGGTCCTCAGCGCCGCGGCCGTCCCCAGATCCTCAGGACCGCCGCTTCTTCCTCTTCCCCGAGTCTGGAACCCAGTAACTCGGCAGGTCCTCTTCATCTTCGCTGGCTTCTCGGCACGGAACCCAGGTTAGTGGCTTCTCGTCTTCATCTTCACTGTGTGTTTGGTCTTCTTCTTTTTCGCCTCAGTTCTGAAATTGTTGTTCTTCGGTCTTGTTCTTCAATTTTTGTTCCATTTTTCTGCAATTCTTCTTCGGTGTTGGCCCTAAGTTTGGTTCTGAAGTTTGGTTCTTCAATTCTTCTTCTTCGGTCTTCAGTCTTGGTTTGAACTTTGAAGTTTGGTTCTGTCTTGTATTTGCTGGATGCTAATGGTGGACATTTTACAAATTTGCAAATTTGTATGGTTCTGATTGCTCTGTTACTCCACTGGTTTACCAGTTGCTGATGGCTCCTAATTTGTTTGTTGCAATATTGTTGAATGCTGTAGGCAGAATTTAAATATGGTCTTGTTGAGGATTTTTTTTTTTATTTTTCATTGTGTTGTGGCTGTTTTTAATTTCATATCTGTTTTATTAATTTCAGTTATGGATAATAGTATTTGTTGATGGATCTGTAATTGCCCAGGTTCTGAATCTATTTGTTGATGGAGCTGTAATTGCTGCCTTTGATTTTTTTTTTAATTAACCAGGTTCTGAATGTATTTGCTGATGGATCTGTAATTGCCCAGGTTCTGAATCTATTTGTTGATGGAGCTGTAATTGCTAGCTTTGATTTGTTTGTAATTGCTGGTTTACTAGTTGCTGGCTTTGATTTGTTTACTAGTGTTTTGTGATTATTGGTTAATGTTTTGGTTTGTTTGTTGCTGAATGCTGTAGGCAGATTTCAGATATGGTCTTGTCCATGATTTTTTGAGTTTTCATTGTGCTGTGGCTGGTCTTTAATTTCGTATCTGTTTTATTAATTTCAGTTATGGATAATAGTATTTAGATATGTTATTGATAAATTATGAGGTTGGGATTTAATATTTAGATATGTTTTTTTACTATTTAACTTTTGAGTTTGTATTTTGATAAGATCATATGGATTTGGTTGATAATAGTTTATGTAGTGTTTTAAATTTGGAAGATATTTTAAGATTTGTATTAAACTATAATTACATTGATTTGTTTGATTATTATGCATTGGTATCTGATTTACTACTGCATTCATATGGAAACCTGTTTGATTGAATGAATTTAGGAAATGTGATTGTTAACTGCTGAATTACATTGATGTGTGTTTTACTGTTTTTGATGACCATTCCGGTTTTCAGGAAAAACAATGCCGTTGTTCCTCTCAGACGAGGAGTTTGGGCAGTGCGACGCCGCCACCGTTGCAGCAAAGGCTGATGCCTACATCCGCGGCCTTCTCCAGGAGCTGGACACGCTAGGTTCCCGCGTAGACACTGCCATCATCAACGCCCAGCAGAACTGCTCCCTCCTCAAGCTGTACCTCTTCCTCCTCCAGAAGAACGATTCCAACATAATTGCCCTGAAGTCTCGAGTCTCCGAACTTGAGTCCAGATTGGAACAGCGAAACCTGAAAATCGCTGATTTACAACAGGAGCACCAAGTCCAGCTCCAAGTGAAAATTGCTGATTTACAACAGGAGCACCAAGTCCAGCTCCAAGTGCTGAAAGATCAGCTGCAGGATCTTGAGAAAAAACTCAAAGAAAAGGAAGGATCTGAGTCGGAGGGATCAAAGGAAGAATCTGAGTTGGAGGGATCAGAACCCAAGGTCGAGGAAGAGCCTGCTACGATTCCTGCAAGACCACGTGGAAGACCTCCTATTCGTCGAGGTTTAGGTCCTGGGCGGCCTAGGAAGTGGCCGCAGACTTCTAATGATGTTTGATATTTGTTCCTGTATGAATTTTCACTGCTAGTTATACTACTGTAGTGTTGATATGTTTAGATATTGTTCATAATACATAGTTGTCTGAATTTTCACTGCTAGCTGTACTATTGTAGTGTTGATATGTTTAGATATTGTTCATAATACATTTTAGGAATCAGGTTTGAGGTTTGTCATTGACTCCTCTTCGGGTATCTCATATCTGCTTTTGTTACATTGACAGTTGTGCGAATTTTGAATATAAATTCGAGTTTGTCTTTGTTGTTGAGCGAGAACTATTATTATTCACAACCTGTCATGGTATAACATTAGCCCAATCTCTAAGTTCTGGCTCAATTCCTCGTAGAGGAGGCTCAATAGCCTCCTCAAAAGAGGCCAGTATATCTTACGGTTGACCGAGGAAGCATCCAATAAAGAAATAAAGTTGATAGATTATTAGGCTCGGCTGAGACATTATTTGTAGTTTATTTGTCTTAATGTGAAAAAGAGTTGATCCCCACAAGTTCACTTTATATTTCTCGATCATACATGAATACATGATGAAAGGGTGCTACAATTAAGAAGACAGTGGTGATATAATTTGTTAGCCAAGATTAAAAAGAGATCTTGTATGTTATTTTGGATTTTTTTTAAATAATAAAATTAATATTATAATTATTGATATACATATTTTTTAGAGTATTTACGTTTTTTACACTAAGCATTATCTCGTTTACAATGTAAACAAATTGTTTACACTTACAAAACTTAGAAAAAATGTCGAATCAATCTGCAAAAAAAATTCTAACACTTAAGTCAGTAACTCAGTATCAAATTTTAGAATACTTAATCTCTAAAGTCAGAATATTCTTTTTTTTTTCCTTATTGTTCTCTATAGGTCATATTCGCTTCCTATTTATCGTTGCTTAATGTAACTGTTCTGTATATTATTTTTCCGAGATTTGCGTATGAACTATGGAAGCTATTCCCCGCGTTTCCGTTATTTAACTTTTGAAAACTTGTTCCGAAGTATAACTATAACATAGTGCCTTCAAATTGTTAGGAACGGACCAATAATAATAATAATAATAATAATATGGCATGTCTCTGTTCAAGGATATTGTAGCTGTCATAGACCTCCCCAATATCTGATATCTTTCCTCAAGAATTGCTTTGTCTATAACTATTTGCACCTCTTGGGCAGTTGGGCACTACGTGACACTCACAAAACCTGCAATTAATCTTGAGTGTTAACATGCAGGCATAATAAAGATATACGCTATGAGTAAAAACTTAACAGTAATACTAAGTGTTCCTGCCAGGAGCTCGAACCGAGGTATAAGTCGGTTGGGATCCAAGAGGTTTGATCGGCTGTATCTAGTGAAGATCGTGCCACCAATGCGAGCCTCGTTCGAGCAGTGAGGAGTACCTGCAAAAAAACTCCGATGCTTAAGTTAGTTTATGAACAGGAAATAATATTCTATTCGCTACTATCGCAAGTGTATCTTTTTCTGATGCCTCTTGACTATCCGATTAGCGCTATTTATGGTTGGTAGAATATGTTAGTGGGTCCGAGATCTTCGGCTTTGTGTCTCGGACTTGTCTCAAAGGCCTGTGTCGAAGAAAATGTCATAATATATATTTGGACATAAATTTTTACATTATTTTTGCTGACATCTGTTAGGAACTTCCTAAATCCTTCTTGAAACTAGGAATGATTAATAGAATATTTGTCGATACACTTGTCAATTTGTCATGAGGAAGCTCACGATATAGTTCCTGGAACCAAAAAATTCACATCGTCTTCCCGGCAGACATCAACCTCTCAAAATTTATAAAGGAACTGCTCACAACTTCACCATCTATTAGAAGACCAAATTGGTAAGCAAAATCAATCTTATAATGTGATCGTACACTTTTCAAACTACATGTAAAAAGTATTTGTATTCGAAATGCTACTACTCAATGAATGTATTAATAAGAGCCTCATTCAACTTGAATCTGACGGTATCAGCACTAGACTATGAGAAAGAAAGAACTAAAAACGAGTGAGTGAAGAAAAATGAGAAGAATAGAATAACAGAGAAGAATGGAATAGTAGAGAAGCGAACTTGAAGTGAATCAACATCACAATATTCAAATACAAGTGAGGTATTTATAGCCTCAAGTGTCACACTTTTCACACTAACTACAATTTAACAATTTTCAACTAATTCTGTCCACGTAAGCTCTTTCCTAACTAACAGCTGAATCAGTAGCACTCTCTTGATCCTTCTCAACACCATCTCCACCATTATTCCCCCTCAAACTTAAGGTGGAAACACTTTGCACCTTGAGTTTGCTGCGAAAATGCAGAACAGAAGGGAGAGCCTTAGTAAGGACATCAACAACTTGAACACTCCCCAAAACATGACTAACTTGAATGACTTTACTAGTGACAAGGTCTCTAACAAAATGCATATCCATCTCAAAATGCTTGGATTTGGAGTGGAGAATAGGGTTTGCGGCTAAAAGAACTGCACTAAGATTATCACAATACACCATTGGAGCCTTAATGAGATGAAACCGAAGCTCAGCCAGGAAATTCTTCAGCCAGACAAGTTTAGCAGTCAAGTCGGCCATGCTGTGATACTCGGCCTCGGTACTAGAGCGGGCAACCACATATTGTTTCTTAGAGGACCACAAGATCATATTAGAGCCAAGAAAAATACAAAAACCTCTGTGTGACTTACGGTCGTCAGGATCACCACCCTAATCCGAGTCATTGTAGCCAGTTAACTTCATAAAAGAAACCTGGTAGCAGCAACCCATAGTTGGCGGTTCCATTAATGTAACGCAACATCCTTTTATACAACATGCCAATGAGAGTCTAATAAAGAGTGCATAAACTGTGAGATTTTGCTCACACTATAAGCCAGCTCAGGTCAAGTGATGCACAAGTACTGAAGACTTCCCACCGCAGATCTATAAAGCTTAGGGTCAGCAAAAGGAGTGCCCCGAAGCTGAGAGCTTGACAGTAAAAAGGAGTGGACTAAAAGAAGGCTTGTAGCCATCCATGCCCGCCTTTCTCAGCAAATCCTCAATATACTTCTGTTGTAAAAGAAGCATTCCCCCTGAAGCTGTCCTGGTTACTTGCACATCAAGAAAGTACTGTAGCTCCCCCATGTCCTTCAAAGAAAACTTGCTGCCGTGTTTGGCAATCACCTGAGTAATCACCTGATTAGATTCACCAGTGATAATTATGTCATCGACATAAACCAACAAGTAAGTGCTAACACCATGCTCAAGATGAAGAAAAACTGAAACATCAGATTTAGTGGGAAGAAAGCCTAGCTCCCGCAAACCAGCAGCAAGTTTGTGATACCAAGCTCTGGGGGCCTGTTTTAGGCCGTACAAAGCCCGAGTGAGCTTGCAAACCAAGGTGCTATCACTTTTAACATACCCTCGAGGTTGCTTCATGTAGACATCCTCACATAGATCGCTATGAAGAAACGCGTTATTCACGTCCAATTGCCAAATAGACCACGATTTTGACAATGCCGTGGACAATATTACTCGAATAGAAGATGGTTTCACCACTGGGCTATATATTTCCCTAAAGTCAAAGCGAGGCCGTTGGGCAAAGCCTTGAGCTACTAAACGCGCTTTGTACTTTTGGAGACTCCCATCCGAGTTGTATTTAACCCGAAACACCCATTTACTCCCAATAGCCTCCGGCCATGTGGTAATGGTACTAACTTCCAAGTATTGTTCCTTAACAAAGCTTCATACTCAGCATTCATTGCCTTCTTCCAATCAAGGTGATTGAGGGCTTTCTTAACTGTTATGATGGCTTGAAAAACTCGAGGCTTGCAAATTCCAGCTTTAGACCGAGTAGTCATAGGATGAACATTATGAGTTGAGTGCGAATTGAGAGAAAGAGAGCTTGTTGAATTCTGATAAGAGGTGTGGAAAGGTGCTGGTGTGTCAACAGGTAGAGTAATCTCAAAGTCAGAAATTGGAATGGGAATAATCGGCATCCTTAAAAGGAAAAACACCCTCAGAGAAGACAACATGCTTTGTCACAATTACCTTGCCATCAGCTGTAAGGCATTTGTAACCATTATGTTGCCAACTATAAACAATGAACACATAAGGGGTAGAACGAAAGTCCAGCTTGTGATGATTATATGGTCTCAAATGCGGAAAATAAAGACAGCCGAACACCCTGAGAGACTCATAAGGAGGCAATTTTCCGAAAGCTTTAACATAAGGGGAGACATGTTGAAGAGTGGGTATGGGAAGAGTGTTGATCACACGAACAGTAGTGGCAAAAGCTTCTCCCCAAAACCGGATAGGCATACCAGCAGCAACAAGCATTGTTAGGCCAATTTCCATCACATGCAGATGTTTTCGTTCAGCATTCCCGTTCTGTTGATGAACATGAGGGCATGAGAATCTATGAATAATACCCTGATGCTGTAGGAGTCTAGACAAACTGACATATTCTGCTACATTGTCACTTTGAAACATCTTAAGCTTCTTGTTAAATTGTAACTCTGCCATCTTTTGAAATTGTTCAAAAACTGACTTTAATTGACTTCTTGAACGAATTAAGTACAACCAGGTATATTTGGTACATGCATCTACAAAATTAACAAAGTATCTATGACCATGACTCTCTAGAACTGGAGCTGGCCCCCAAATATCCGAGTAGACAAGCTGAAGCGGCTCATCATAAATGGTTATTGAGGTAGAAAAAGGTTGCTGATGCGACTTCCCAACACAGCAAGCACTGCAGACATGTTTATTTGGAGCAAAAGACAGATTACAACTTCGAAGAACTTTAGCTACAACACGATTATTAGCATGTCCCAACCGAGCATGCCACAATGAGAATTGATCACTATTAACTACTGACACTAAAGTTGTAAGAGTGTTATTCAAAAAAGTAAAATCAGAAAATCGATATAGGCCTTTGTTCACCTTCCCTTGAAGCAGTAACTCATTAGTGTCCTGAGATTTAACACAGCATCCATTAGAGTGGAACTCAAAAAAGATTCCATTATCACAGCAAAACTGATGCACACTCAACAAGTTCTTAGTGATACCAGGCACATGCAACAACTTATCAAGAAAGAAAATTTTAAAGCCCAAGCTAGATTTAAAAAATGATTCGCCAACATGTTTAATGTTCAAACCTGATCCGTCTCCAACTACTACTCTTTCAGCTCCATCATAAGCTGTACTTTCTAGTAAATTCAATTCATTTGAAGTGATGTGGTGAGTCGCTCCGGAGTCTAGATACCAACTCGGATCAGCCACAGTAGTTGGTGTAGCAAGCACATTACTCAGATTCGCACTTGGCTCATTGACCTGCATTTGTCTCTCACCGAACCTGTCATTAGATCTCTTGTAGTCTGTGCCAGCAATCCAATGCTGTGACCAAAGCGTCCACACACCTGACACTGAACTCGCTCAGACGAGCTACCTCTACTTCTGTATTGTTGATTTCTGTCATAGTAATTACCTCTTCCTCCATTAAGATTGCCTCTAACAATACCATCACTAAAACTCCCTCTAATGAAACCTCTACCATGAAAACCTTCAGAGTTATTCTCATACATCATAGATCTACTGTTATTAAACTGAGATCTGCCACCTAGAAAGGTCCTACCTCCTTGACCTTGATAACCTCCTCTAAAATCTGTTTCTCTCAACACATCTCATTGAAAACCATTCTGTGAATGTTGAGCTAAATTAGTTTGAACAAATGATTCAGGTTTCCTAAACCTTTTATAACAGGCATGCATTTGCCATTAAGACTACTTCTAGTTCAGTGACACTAATACTTTGTGGTCTAGTTAATAGAGAAGTAAGCAGCGGAGCATACTCCTCAGTTAGGCCAATGAAGAATGGCATTAATGTGATCAATTTTCCTAACTGGCTCTTCGGCAGAAGCCAAGGCATCAATTGTACTCTTAATGCTGCTTATCCTATTCCTTAGTTGCATGACCTTAGCTCTTATCTGTGAGGTAAAGTGATCCTCTAATCTCTTCCAAATCTCATAGGTGAATGTGCATCCAACCATCCGTGTGGTGAATGGCTTAGACATGGATGCTAGAAGCCAGGATTTGAGCAACGCATCTTGTCTCTTCCACCGTTTGTACTCTGGATTTAGGGTTCTTGAAGCTGCATCTGCGACAGTGAGAAATCTCTCAGGTATATCAGTTCCGGTGATGTGATTTAAGAGATCATTCCCTTCAATTGTGGACTCTGCTTGATCCTTCCATTGAAGGTAGTTTTCTTCATCTAATTTTATTGGAGTTGAAGTGAACCCTGGAGCTCCTTGTTGTTGAACACAGCTTAGATCTGATAGATCTAAATCTCCTGACGCCATTGAAGTAGTAGAACCCAAACTCTGATACTATGAAGGTATCAGCACTAGGTTATGAGAAGAAAAGAACTAAGAATAAGTGAGTGAAGAGAAATGAGAGGAATGGAATAGTAAAGAAGAAATTAGTTCCATTAGAGTGAACTTAGAAGTGAATCAACATCACAATATTCAAATACAAGTGAGGTATTTATAGCCTAAGTGTCACATCTTTCACATTTGCTACAATTTAGCAATCTCCAACTAACTCTGTCCATGTAAGATTTTTATTAACTAACAGCTGAATCAGCAGCGCTCTCTAGATTCTTCTCAACACCATCTCTACTACTAGAATCAATGCTAGTGAAGACAAAGAACAATGTGATCATGCAAAATTAAATTATCTTTTGATATTTCCTCACACTAATAATCAATATAGTATAAAAATCTAGAACACTATTATATAGTATAAAAATCTAGAAAAAAAAAATCATAAACGGCTCCTGACAATTATTAGGGTGATGGTTGAGGAGGAGGGCAAGGCGGTGGTACTGAGAATATTAAGAAAGAGGGGAGGGAGGATGATAATAGTAGTGGTGGAGAGAAGAGTAATTTATTAGCATCAGAAATTACATAGCTTGTTGCTTAACTGAAATTGATTGAAAATAAAATTATGAAAATAATCTATAGTTTTTTTGTCTGTAAATACATAAGTTCATGGAAACAAAAAGTCAAAGAATTGTCATCAATCTTCTATTACTTTTATAAGTCTAATAACATATACAAACCTATAACCTGTCTTTGGTGTGACCTACAAATACATATTATCAATCAAACCTAAGCATAACATACATATTAGTATATTACTATCTAAATACCTAAACTTCTAAGTTATCATTTTGTAGTTCATGCTTTTAGGCTAAATTTATTTTAATTAGAATGACTCAATTTCAGAGTAATAATACTACTACTTAGTATAATAAAACAATAACACTCAAAACACTTAAAAAATAATAACAACAAAGAACACATAATATTCCTAAAAATTAAAAATAAAATAAACACACATTCCTGAAGTAAGATAAGCAAAAAGTATTTATCTAAAACCCTCACTAACAAAGTGAGAAATATAGGAGATTACTCTACATATTGTCTGCTTTTCCATCATTGAAGAAGCAAGTTCTCATTTCTTAAATTTGGTCCTCTTATTCATTTGCTAGAATTTTTGTACTCCTGCTGCAGCAAATGTTGTGGCTTCAGCTCATTTTACTTTCTCCATTTTATTATTATTATTATTATTATTATTATTATTATTATTATTATTATTATTATTATTATCTATCTTCTATGTACCATAATCTTTTATTTTTGTGCTATTGCCTGATTGATTTTTGCCTATCATCATATGAAGGTTATATCATTTTATATTAAGTCATAGACATAACACAAGTAATACCAAAGTTTTGTTTCCTGTATGATTCACTACAAGAAAATAAAATATTTGTAACAAAAATTTTGTATCAATTTTTAAATTATTACAAATTGTTAATTCTTTTAACAAAAATTAATTACAGTTACAAAATAAAATTTTTTTGTAACAACATGACAATTTGTTATAAAATGTTTAATATTTTGTAATAACATGATTTCTTTTGTTATAAATTGTATTGGTTCTTATTACAAAATGGTATTTTGTTGCAAAAATTTAAAATATTTTGTAACAAAAAATTAATTTGTCAAAAAATTTAATATTAAAAAATTTTTTGTAACTAAAAAAGATTTTGTCACAAAATTTAAAAAATTTTTGTAACTAAAAAAGATTTTGTTTCGAGATGTTGAAACCTTTAGTGTTGGAAAAAATTTATTTATATAATTTATTGCATGATAATTTTTTTTTCAAAACTTTAGTTTTTCTAAAATATTGATTTTGATAATTAAGTATTTTTATAAAATATTAAAAATTAAATTATTAATTTTAAAAAATTGTAAAAATTATTTTTTAATCTTTTAAAAGAAATTAATATATTTAATCCTTATTAATAATCAATTTTTTAAAAAATTAATATATCTAATATCTATTAGGAATCAACTTTGAATTCTTGTTAGAAATTAATTTCTCAAATAAAAAATATTTAAAAGTAAAATATATTTGTTGATAATTTTATTTACAGAAAATTATTTTTTTAAAAATAATTAAATTAAATTTTATGATATTTTGAGTTCAAAATTTATTAGGATTTATAAAATTTTTTAAATAATTGAGTATTTTTATATTAGGAATTTAAAGTTTTAGTAATTAAAAATAATGAGAGTTTTATACAATTTAAATTAAATAATTGGAAGTTTTGATTAATTTTATGAACTAAAAAGAATTTATTTATTTATCACTGCTGCTATTGTGATTTTGTTGGTGGTGATCCTGGTGATCTTGATCTTCACTGTCTTCAAGCAGAAGGACCCTATCATTTCCTTGCAGTCGGTTAAGGTCAAAGAGGCGAGTTTGGTTATTTTTCCGATTGGGGCAATAAATGTGTCCTTGGGCATATTGCTCACGGTTGAGAACCCCAACCGTAGAAGCTTTAGTTACCACAACAGCACGGCGTATCTTAATTATCGTGGGAAGCTTTTGGCTACTGCCCCATTGAAGGTCTTGTCATGAGATACACTTCCAGCTCAAATATCTCTGAACATCAGCACTACTTTGAATTTCTATGCAGATGACATAATGAAAGTTCTGGATTTAGTGGCTGATTTTGTTAAAGGTGTTATAAATTTTACTTCAACAACCACCTTGGAAGGGCGTGTCAAGGTGCTGAACCTCTTCAAGAAGAAAGCCACTAGTTCCTCCTTTGGTGATCTCTTTGTATTTGTACATGACAAGAGTGTTAATTCTACTTGTAAAATAGATATCAAACTTTGACTAATATTGGGTCGAGGCAGACAGCTCAAGTATTGTATTGTTCAAGTAGTTAGTGTCTAAGCAACCCTTAGTTTCTATCCCCTTTGCAGTGGATTTGATATTGTCTGTGTGACTTTTTCTTTTAAGATTGTTTTTGAAACCTCAAGTGCATAAAGGCAGGCTTCTCTAGTATATGCTTCATAATCTTTGTTATATTTAAAATCTCTTAGCATTTATAACTCACTGTTGTCTTCTCTACTATTCTTTTCTAATCATTGCTTAAATATGCACATAATTATTTCAGAGTTCTAACATTCTGTGTACATGGCATATGTATGAATTTTATATGCCGAGTGAATTTTGTCAGGACACCAATCATGCTTTCCCAAACTTGGGCAGATACAGATTCATGCAATGAAGGTATATTGTAGTGATCTTGTTTATTCTTGTTTGCTATCCAAGCCATGGTTGTATTCCTATTCATTATAACATTATTTTGCTAATTTGCAGGTAAAGCGCAAAAGGTACTTTTATCACCTATCTGATTCCATGTTTGTAAAAAGTGCCTTCTATGGTTTCAACAAGAGCTGGTTTCTTAATGTGGATGTTTCTCCATTGAGCAATTGTGGTCAAAATGATTGTTCTTCTGATAAGAAAGAAGAACATGATTTTGTGAATGCATCTGATAAAGCTGTTAAGGATGATAACGTCGTTTGTGAAGATGAAATGTCAAAATCTGTGTCTAGTGCAAAGGAAAAACAGATGAGTACAAGGAAAGAAGATGATATTGTGGAATATGATGCTTCTGTTTTTAGGCCAGGTAATGATACTGTTCAAAGGGAGATTGAGGTTATGGCAAACCCTTCATTAAATGCAACTAACGAAGTAATCATTGAAAGTGAAGTTCTAAAGGAGCATCAGCACAATGAATTCAATGATAATAACGTGACAATTGGCATTGGTACCGAGCCAATGAAAGAGGCTTCTGAACCTGTACGTGCTACAAAAAAGAAGAAGAAAAGTAAGAGATCTTTGATTCATGATGCTGATGTTATGGAGAAGAAAGGGAAGAAGAGATCATCAAATTCTCATGAGACACGTTTGACTTCATTCAGGAAAGATGCATAAGCATATCCTTTTAACATACGAGAGGGTGTTGAACAGAATAATACAGATGCAAATGTCAGTGAATTAAATGTGACTTCAAAAGTTGCTGTTTCAAAAGTTGTTGTGCTTGGACTCAGTGCAGTAAAAAATTAGAGAAGAAGAAAACAAAGACAAGAAAAAGATAAGGATTCAGATGTTGGAACAACGACGACTACAATATTTTGAGGTAATTATAATCTCTTATTGGTTAAAATTAAAAAACCCTAATCTCTTATTGGACTCAGTGTCCTTGATGATTCTTGTGCCAATTTCACTCACTTAGAAATAGTGTTTTTCTTAAATTTGGAACTAATTATCTTGTTGAATAAAATTTGTTCAGATTCACTTGGTGGAAAAAGACTGGAAAGTGGTGAACAAAATGACTTTAAAGGAAGGTAAGGTAGTGAATTGTATTTCTCCGGCTATAAGCAGCAACCTTGTTATTTTCCTTTTGTGTGGATTCTTGAATCTTGACACTCTAGTATTAAGTTTGACCGACTTTAAGCCGAACTTATAGTTGACAAAGAAGATTATGGATTTATAGTTATCATATTAACATAGAGCTACACTTTTGAGTATAATACTGAAATCTAAAGGCATTTGATTGATTAATCAAATGATTCTGAATAATCATGAAACAAAGAATAATAAGGGGCATATTTGTAAATAGCTGGCAAGATCATGCTGCTTAAAATTGTTAGTTTGAAATTATGAACTTCCACGCTTTCACATTATTTACATCATTGCAAACCATAGGTGTTTCACCTTAATTACCTAGGGTAAGACTCGCACTACGCGTGGGTTAAATGATCAAATATAAAAATTAGTTGGGACATACTCATTGATACTAATAGTTGTTATTTTTATTTTGAAAATTTTTTATGCATAAAAATCGATAGTATAGGGTAAAATACTGTTCTATTCCTTACTTTCAATAGCCTAAATAATCCTTTTATTTTTAAGTTTATATTAGTAGATTTCACTTATACGTGAAAAAGGCTATTATGTATGTGTATTTAAGTAAAATTGGTAACACTATGTTATTGTTATGCATAAAAAAATTATTAAATAATTAATACAAATAATTTTATTATAATCACACAAACAACTATTACTAACTATGTGACATTCAGTTATATATTTAGATTTGAATCTAACGAACTCGGTGAATGATAAATGTGCTATAAAGTAATCAAATAACAAATATAAAAGTTGCATTGATGTGTGTCATTTAATACCTCACGAATTGAGC
The DNA here is from genome assembly GCF_014773155.1 of Arachis stenosperma. Taxonomy (NCBI): domain Eukaryota; kingdom Viridiplantae; phylum Streptophyta; class Magnoliopsida; order Fabales; family Fabaceae; genus Arachis; species Arachis stenosperma. Next base: position 409,359 of record NC_080383.1, on the reverse strand, counting down.
TGAAGTGTACAGTGAAATTTTAATTAGTATATTATAAAATCTTTAGATAGTATCATTGACACATAAGGAACTATATTAATTAAATTTTATCCCACTAACCAGAATTAATTTCAAGATAAAAAATTATTTTGTACATCGTATATAATGTAGGATAGTATGATTATTTACTATTTTTTAATGGTAAATAATGATGTAAAAAATATTAATTTATTGAATAACAAAAATTATTATTGGTTTCTCTTCACACTAACTAATAATCTAATACTCAACGATGTCGGTACACCATGTTACCAAAAAATATTAATCGATCTAATAACTTTTATAACGATATAAGTTTATGAATTTAAGAATTTAAAAATTATTTTATACAATGTGAAGTTTTAACGAGTAACAATGTCGATCATATTATTTTGATTTCAAGAATAAATATGATACCAACAAATAAAATTATCCCAAGTAAATTTCAACAATGACAAAAGTATATAAGTATTACTATTAATGAAAAATTAATCTATTTTAAAGACAAATACATTTTTTTTCTACGGATTCCTAACTCGGCATCACTACATATTGATGCTCTATTTATTAAAGCTCTGTCGCTAACTAATGGTTACTTGCTTAAGTGGATAAATAAGAAGATCATTCAACCAATCCAAATTGATTAAAACAAATATTAATTATTTTTAATACTTTTAAGTTGTAAAATATTTATAATAATAATTATTATATATATTTTATTTAAATTTTAATAAAAAAATTTTATAAATTTTATGGATTACCCTGGTCACGGGAACATACACTAGTAATATATAAAATTTAAGATGTGTGCCATCCAAGCCAGCCACTACAAATGTACATAAATTAGATGAAATAACTTTTTACATAAAATAATTTTTATTAACAATAACAAAGTACTAACATAAGCAATGACAATGTATAATTTATATGCATTCATTTTTCATAGAGTTGCAAAATGAAAGCATACTCCAATGACCAATCCATATTCCATACAAGGCTATAGGCTATAGTAAAACTACAAATCCCAACATCAGGGGAATTTTACTCGACTAAACGAGCTTAAACAATCAACAATTAAAAGTAAAGTCTAGGAGCTAGCCATCAACAAAAAGTTATATAGCTTTGGTTCTGCTAATAATGTATGTATGTAGCTATATACCCATCCAATCAAAAAAATATAGCTATGTCTATAATTCCAAAATAGCTTGCTCCAATCCAACACCAAACCTTTTTAAGTGCTGCAAGTCATTACATTGTCCTCTAGTCCTGCCACATTGATCTGCTCCTCAGTGTTCACAATAGCTGAATCACCAGCACCCTTTCTGCGCTTGTGTGGCTGATTCAAATCATTGTCCTTGATCTCCTCTAGGACATTCTCACCTGAATCACAAGGCTTTGAAACTTCTGTCCCATCATCATCATTCACAGTCTCTATATTTTCATCATTTTTGTCATTGGACACTTCAGAACTCTCTTCCATCTCAGCCTCGCGGAGGAGGGTTTCTATCGCGCTCATCATGTGTCTGTTAACCTATTGCAAAGGCCAGAAACAGCATAAATACAATCACAAGATCACATACAAACTGTAAATTGCATATTTATGAATGCTTCTCTTTAGAAGATTTATTTCTAAATGTGAACACCACCTAATTAAACTTGCCCACTCTCTATTGAATCTCATTTCAAAGAAGGCCTAAGATTTTTCGGTGACTTTGGGTTAACAGAAAATAAAACATATTAAGGGTTGGATTTGAAGTTATCCACATTTGGTGCCAATATAAAACAAGAAGCAACAGGTAGTCAATGGCAATAACATCCACCTTCCTAATTAAAATAGTTTGGGGGTAAAACCAAATTGAAGCTTTCCCAAATACCATGCTCAGACAATTAGAAAGAGACATGATGTATACCTCTAGGTTCTGAAGAAATTCAGCTATGTCAATTGAACATGAAGGGCATTTCATAACATTCTTCTGTGCTCGCAAGGTGCGCCCACCTTCGCTTCCTCTCTTTCTGATAAAGCTTTTGCCAGAAAAGGCACCCTCCAAACAGGATTTGCAGAAGTTGTGGCCACAAGGAGTTGTCACAGGGACACTCAACACCTTGCGACACAAGAGGCAAGCAAACTCTGCAAAATTGATGAAGCAAGAAGCAAAATTATATCAACTTAAGAATCTCATACATAGTAATAACTGCAAAGGCATCAAATCAACGTGGTTTAAGAGATGGTTAAAGTCTTTATAGGAAAGTCCAAGGCAACATGTACCTTTCATAAGCCTATCTCTCACTGGCTTGGTCTTGACTTTTCGTACAATTTTTATCTTTTCTGATATCCCATTTTCACACCTTATAGCATCCATTTTCTTGCTTGGTGGTGGGGGTCTCTTCCACATCCAGCTTTCCTTTTCCTCCTGAAATGTATAAACAATAAAGGTGGAATTAAATTCAATGGAACAAAGAATATGCAAAATATCTAGGGCAAAACAAGTGATGATTATCTTGTCTTAAACCTAGTAACCTAGTAGAAAGAAGGGGCAAATGAATCAATACCTCATAATGCAATAACATTTAAAATTTTAGATACAAGAAAAATAAACAGACCATAGTTTTGTACAACACCACTTACATCATAATCCCATGCTGCAGCTTTCTTCCTTTCAGTTACATCAATTGCCCCCTTCAACTCTTTAACCACTGGAAGTGGGCGTGGACGGTCTCCATGTTCATCACTGCAGATGAATGACCCAAATAAGTTCAAGATTGCATGTATATGCGCTCACACAAAGACACACATTGATACAAGGAACCAACCTTGTCCATGGAGCTGGTTCATTGTCACATCTAACAAACAAATATCTGCAAACCAAGCAACCCTAACCCAAAAAGAGGACTCTTGAGGATCATTTTGGAGAAAGTTAATCAATTCAATAGGAAAAAATGTTAGGATCTATTAAATGTAATTAATTACAAGGATTTCCTAGTATCTTACTTGTATTCCCTTCTTACGCCAGCATTTCTCTATTCTATAAACTCCATCATACCTCACTCCGAATTGGGGTGCATAAGCAGATCGTTTTTCCTTGTGGGACCTGACAAAGATAGAGAACGTGAACAAGGCAAAAATATTTACACAGAAGCACGAGACTCAGATGAAAGGCAAGACAATCCAAAAATATGAGCAAGCACGAGAATCAACTAAAAAATTAAACAGACTAAACCATTCATATTCACACAGTACATCAACACAAATTAGAAGGAAACTTTTGGAGAAGAAATAAAAGCCAAGGCAATGAAATAAATTGATTTTATTGCATATAAGCATAAATAGATTTGGAATAATAAAGAAGCAATGTGGATATCTTCTGGCAAAGGCGTGCATAGATTTGGTCAATCAATTACATGTGATGAAGGGGAATGATTATAAAAATGATTGACATAACTGACCTCACAACCCTAACAGGATAACCTTGTTGGCAACTGACTCTGAGGGCCTCATTCATGTTGTCAAACTTCTGGTCAAATGAATGTGTTTTGTTGGTGCGTTTGTTGCCACTAAGGTCCTTTCCACCACTGCATACAAAACAACCACAAAGAAAATCAATCAACAGCAACAGCAACAGAGACATAGAAAACAAGCAACAGAGTATGCAAAGCAGTTAGTTACCTTCCAGTGTAGAGGAACCACTCTCCATGATCCTCGTCATCAACATAGCCACCTGAAAGTGCTACAGACTGAGCACCAAAACCCTTTTGACCAGCAATGCCCGCAACATGAGGGAAATGGGCGCCCCACTGCCTGCAATCCATTCTGTCCTCCCAAGTATCCCCAACAAGAACCCCACGATTGTTCCTGGGATCATACTCAGCAGTGATTGGACCCAAAAAATCCGAAGGGATCGTCACAAAAATCTTACCACTGCACGCGTTGGCCTTGCCAGTCTTCTTCGCCCGCTCAGTGGTGAAGCAAGTGTCTGGAAGCTCGTCATTTTTTCGAGAAACATACACCTTGGGCTGCGCCACCGCACCCACCATCCCCGTGGCCTTCATCTGCCTCGCCAAACGGATCGCAATGGCCAGCTGGTCGTTAATCCGAGGGTTTTCGGCCATCTTAGGTGGGATCTGACTGCGACAATTCGCACAGGTCCTCTTTGCCTGCCCAATCCACTTCTGGAAGCACTTCAAACAAAAGTTGTGACCACACGGCGTCTGTACACCCAACCAAAAAAAAAATCAGCTCCGAAAAATTGAATGGTGTGAACATTGACATGAGGAAGCAATCCAGAACAGAACAAACTAACCGTCACGGGTCTCTCTGGCAACTGCATGCAGATTGAGCAGTTCAGACTCCCATCGAAGATGTCCTTCTCTGCTTTGCCATTCTCCGCTGCTGCTAGTGGCTTGGAGGAGCGAGAAACGAGCTCCTGTCTCTTCTTTGCCTTCTCCTCGTCAGTGAGCGAGGTGTCTCCCTGAATCGCCCGGATCGCCGCCACTAAGCTGTCAGAGTTTCCGGCAACGGCGGGAGCCGATGCTTGAACAGGGGCAGGATCGGCACAGTCAGGGCACTCCCAAGTGCTGACCTCGGCCATGGTAGGAGGGCCGGTGCCGGCGGGGAGACATGGCTGGTGCCACGGGGTATGGCAGGTCCGGCACGTGAGGCACTCGTGCGGTGGTGGTTTCTGCTTGCAGAGCATGCAGGCACCGTCGGAGTCGCACGGAAGTGCCTTGGAGTGGGCCATGTAGTGGTGTGTGACTGGCGAAAGAAAATAGTAGCGGGTGAAGAGAGAGAGTGTGAGAGACAGTGAGAAAAAGACGGGATTTTATATTGTTGGGAAGGGAAGGGACTCTACTCTAATATTTACTATTTAGTATCATCCATTTTGGCGTACAAAGGAGGAGGGAACATTCTTTTTAAATTTTTATCCAATTTTCGCCTTTCCCTCTACTCTTGTTTTTTATTTTTATTTTTTGTCTTTTTCTTCTCTTTTTTCCAATAAAATATTGGTAACTTGCAAGATTGACTCATTGTGAAATGAATATGAATATGCACTACTAGATGGGGATATTCTTTTGTAAATAAATATCATACTTACTGGTATATATATTTTCATTATATTTATGTTTATGATTTTGCATTTTGTTTCTTACCTTAAGAATTTAATGCCATGTACAACAAAAAGTTCTCAACAAACTAGATATTCACAACTTTTTCAGGTAAGTTGTTAAAATAAATTATTTGTTTTTTAATATTATCAAAATATAAATTTTATATATTAAATACATAAATATATTTTTTATTTCTATAAAAACTGCTATTGGAGTACAATAAATTATGATTTAGACGTAAATTACTGTAGAAGAATAGCGATTGAGTTACGTGTGAAAATAAATTACTACACTCCTCCAACAATTTTTTATATAATACTTGCCTATATAAAAGCTATCATACCGCTTAAAAGGTGTAGCTATTTTTTCAACACAAACCGTTACACTTTTATCGTGATTTATGTTTAAATCATAATCCATCGTACTTCTATCACAGTTTTTATAGAAATAAAAAATATATATTTATAGCTTCAATGTATAAATGTTATATTTTAATAATAATAATAATAATAATAATATTAGTCACCAAAAAAATATTCTAATAATATTAAAAGATAAACAATTTATTTTAATAACTTACCCATCTTTTCACACAAAATAAATTCAACTAGATCCAAAAGAGATCGCATGAAGCAACCAAACAAGAGAAATTTGCAATGAAATTTACATGGATTTTGAAGGTAAAATACTAAGGGCTTTTTTGAATAAGTTTCTGCGAAAAATTTTTTTAGATTTATCTTTTTTTAAAAATCTTATGAAAAAATAAAAGTAATTTTATGTTTGGATTTTATATTTTTATTTTTAATATTGGATTAACAATTATATTTTTTTAAATTGTGAACTGCTGTGATTTTGTCCGATCTTTAAGAAATACAGAAATCTCGGATCATTCAATTTTCAGGTACAAAAATCAGATCCTCCAATCCTCCGATTTGTGTTTAAAAAATTTTGGAGTACACAAATCCAACCGTTTGATTTGTATTTTCCAAAAATTTTTTTGTTTTTTAAACACAAATCGGATGTGTACCCTAAATTTTTTAAATTTTTTAAACACAAATCCGATGATCCGATTTATCTACTTTCCATAATTTAAAAAAATACTAAAAATTATAATATTAAAATATATCACTCATCTTATTTCAATATCTAAACTTTTTAACTTTTGGATATTTCATACAAAAAAATATTTTCATTTATTAATTATGTTTGAGTATAACAATATGAAAAATACTTTTTTGTTTATTTATTATATGAAAAACATCTTTTTTAAAAGAAAAAAATTTTAAAAAAATATAAATTACAGTTTCTCAAAAAAAAAAATTTCTAATACTTCTACTTTGACTACTAGAAATTTGTCCAATACATTAAAAAAATTTTATTAAAAGAATATTTTTTTATCAAGATAATGACACTCAAACATGTACTAAAATTAATATAATTTGTTTTAAATTCAACTATATTAAAATATGATAAGAAACTAGATTGATAAATTAAAAATAATAATAAAAAACAATAAATTTTAATTTCATATATATATATATATATATATATATATGCGCATTTTATACGGGGCAAAAGAAATTATGTTGCAAGAGATATTTTTAATTTTTTTTTTATTACTTATCTCAGAGATTGTCTTTGATTCGTTGAGGGAAAAAATAATTTGGATTTGACTACTAATAAGTGTCATTTATCTCTAATTTAATTCTCATTAACACAAATATTAATATAGAAAACCAACGTAAAATCTCCAACAGTAGAGTGGCTGTGAAAATACTAAATAGTTTTAACATATTTGAACAATACCATATAGAATTAAAGCTTTGCAAAATTAGTAAATTTTTAGCCATAAAATGTTAAGATTTTTTTCCCTCTTTACCTATAGACTTGCCTTTTATGACAATAAATCTATTGACCCATCTTAATTACAATGTACCTAATTCTATGTCATCAGTTGGACTAGTGGAGCAATTATCTGAAATAAGATATATTGTAATAATAGAGTTAATAATGAATTTGGTTCCTCAATTTATATATTAATTTTAATTTAGTTTCTGAAATTTTAATTATCTTATTTAACAGTTTACAAATATAATTTATATTAATTTACGAGATAATTTACCATATACAGACGTTAATGTAAATACTAACATAGACAGTCAAATTTTATTTTAAAATTTGTAAAATAACGTTTTTTTAATTTTAATGCTCAAATAGTCCCAAATGATGACATATTACTTGTTGTGGGAGGAAAAATATCAATATAGCACCACTTACGATTTTATTTTATGGGTTATTTGAGTGTTAAAATTAAAACGATATTATTTTATAGTGTGCGTGACATCTAACTATCCATCTCAACGTTCTATTAATATTTGTGCGTCAAAAATTATCTCAAGAACTAATATAAATCATATTTATAAAGTTTGAAAACCAAATAAAAACAATTAAAACTTTAAAGATTAAATTAAAATTTCTGTATAAATTTAGAAATTAAATTAAATATTATCTCGTAATTATAATAATAAATGGCAAAAGTTCTACAAATTTATAAGACATTAAATTTATAAATAGTGTTCAAATCTGAGCAGATTTAGAAGCAAATATAATAGGATTTTTTTTTTACAAACAGTAATTAAATATATATTAGAATTAATTTAAATAAAATTTCTAAAGGTCAATCTTGAATATCCTTATTAAATTTTATAACATAATATCATGAAATAATTTTAAAATAATTATGTATATTGATTTAAATAGGTTATAAAAGCAACTACTTCCTTTGAATAAACTAGTAATATCTTATTATTTTGAAAGTTGCGTTTTTCAGTTTATGGAAAGTAGTAAATGTGTGGGATAGCAATTGACAGAAAATAAATATTTCATATTTTCACATTTATGGGATATGAAAAATTATTTCTTTACTAAAATGGTAATGGATAATAGATAGAAGATAGTTTTGTTTGTTGTTGTTGTTGTTGTGACGAAAATGATGAGTTGTTAATTACTCTAAAGTGAATATTATTACGGTTTGAGTTGACAATATATTTAAATTATTCTTCATTAATTAATCGGATATTGAATACTCTACGAAACTAAAAATCTACTTGATATATGAAAAATATTATGGCAGTTTAGATAAACAATTTAAATAAGCTCTTTTAAAAAAAGATTAAAGTATAAGGACTTTTATTAATAGCAGTTTATAAATAAGTTATTTTGTATTTGAATTTTTAGTTATAAAAATACTTATTTTAAAGTTGTAGCGTTTGAATAAATAACTCAAAAAATACAATTTTTGTCACAAAAAATAGATATTAAAATAATGATGATAACAAATACTTTTCAATATTAAATGTTAATTTTCTATAACCTAATCATTAAAATTACAATTATTTAGGCAATTAATTCTTTATTTGTTCTTTTATGTGGTAAATAGTAATAAAATTTTAATTCACAATAATTTTGATGACAATGCCAAAGAAATTATTGTGTAGTTAGTGTTTGTTATTTTATTGTGTATGATATAGTAGATAAAAATAAAAAATAAATGTAAAATGTGTGTCAATGTATATTTTGTTATGTTTTTTATGTTTTTTACTTCTATTAGAATTCTCTCATCTTTTTATTGGGATAAAAAACTTGCTATAAGTCTATAACTAACTATAAAAATAATAGCAGCTATATAAAAATAAAATCACATGGAAAAAATAAAATTAATACTGAGATTTTATACCACACACAATGTTAAATACAAATTTAATATTAAAAATAGAGTGATAAAATAATTAAAAAATGGAAGGAATATATGCATAAGTGGTTCAGATGGAACATTGTTTTAAAATTGGTGGAGGGTCAATATTTTCAGCAGATAAATCATTACATGAAAATGATATGGAAGGCCAATATTTCTAGCAGATGAAACCTTGGGTGAAAATGTTGGTGGGAGCCAGTATTTTCAGTAATTTTTTATAAAGCCAAAAATAAAAGTAGATTTTTTCTGTTTTGAGGTCTTTTCAAAGAAATGATAGAATGACTTATCATCGAGGAGGAGAAGTCATATATTTCTACTTCTTTAAAAAATTATAAATTAACCCTTCAAAAAGTTAAATTTTTTTTTAAATAGTGGCAAATATACGTACTGTTACTTCATAATTCAAAAGTCAGAAAAAATAGCTTCTATTACTTTTCAAACGGGCTCTATATACCTTATAATTATGTAATAAAATACAGTAAGTACCTGGTCGAAAAAATGCAGAAAAAATCAACGAGTGGTGTATGAACTTGCCATTAATGAAACCTGTCAAAGTTCAGAAAACCATACCTGAATGTCACTTATTACAATATGGATTTAGTTTCCAAATAATGCCCTTTATCAAAAACGGTTTTAGTTAACAACTGTTTTTAGGATAGTTGTTAAAAGAGGAAATAACAAAGTAGTTTTTTTTTTTATTGTTTTGAAAATACTTGTTAACTAATTAAAATTAACTCATCTAATTATATATCATTACATCCACAAAGTATAACAAACTTTTACTCATACAACTTCAATTATCTTTAAAAAAGATTTACATAGACAAAAAAAGGTTATGAAGAAAACACATTGCAATTGTCGCGACAAACTATAATCAAAGGAATATTTAATAGAAAATTAAACAAATTTGTCAAAAAAAAAACAGCTTTAGGAAAATACGTGACAAATATTATATCTCCAGTAATACTGCATCTAAAACAGCTTTCAAATCATGCAGCACAGGATTAAGAATCAGATCAATTTCATTTTAGATATTAATGAATAACAACATACCAACCTCAAATAGACAAAGAAATTGAGGCACATAGTGATAATCGAAAGCACCAGGCTTTATTATCACTGATGAACAAACATTCTTGTAAGTGGCAAAATAATCTGAGTATCAATTAACATATAACACCGTTGGTGTGTAAAAACTAAAAAGGTTTGTCAATGAAAGAGTCGAGGGCACGGATTTGCTAATTGTTACACATTTTATGCCGTGGATAATGTTGCTCTCGCTAAAATTAACTATACTTATTGAATATAGTGGATTATTATAGGACTTTGGTTCGTAGTTCTTTTTCCTATGATTATGGATATATTTTTTTTTTTACGTTAAGATTTTAAAGGTGTAATTTATATTTCTGGTATAATAGATATATATCATTATTTATATATAAGTTTGCATACACAGGTTTTTGTAATTTCGCTTCTACTTTGGTTTGGATTGCTGTGTTTCCTAATACTTCAAGTTTTAGGTATCGTTGTTATTTAAAAAAAAAAAAATCCTAAAAACAGCAGCACTTAAACCAAAACAGATCAAAAGGACATGAACATTTAATTACACCCTTGGATTTTTGAACATCGACATTCACGGTAAACACGCGACGTAGATTTATTCTGAATGTGATTGGCTATCAGACTTTTGCAAGTTGGTGCATAGCGACATTTTTATTTATTTATTTGCAGTTTTTGTGGATTTTTTAATTTTTCATTTTTTTAACTTATTTGAGGAGAATCTTTTGTCTTCATCTTAGTTTTAAATTAAATTTTCAGTCACTAATACAAGTTTTTTTTATTCTTCACTAACAGCATAGTATTCACTTTTTCTTTTGTTTTTTGCTGATAAGAAAGCTAATTTTCTAAACTAAAGTGAAATTAAAATTAACATATATTTTCACGTTTGATTTAACATATTAAAGTAAAATTAAATGTTCGCCTATTGGTGTGGAGGGCTGGAGGCCAAGTAATTGAGGGGTGGATAAGAGGGTTAAGTCACAAGTGCTATAAACTTGATTGAAGCATAAAGTGCACAAAACGAAATGAAACTAAACTGGTTTCTGGCTATGTTAAAACAATAAGAAGATCAGTGAGGCAGGTTTTCATTTTCCATGTTAAAAAGAATGAACACTTAACTATATTCCTGTTATCATTACATTATTCACTATATATACTAAAAAAGAATATAATGGTTTTACAAAAGAATTCAATGATATATCATATGTAGAAGTAAGTAGATGGATCAGTTGCATTTGTTGTGTCTTTGCAAAGAATAGAGCGGGCTTCAATCACTGAGCGAGGAGGCTCAATATCCTTCTCATGCAATGCATTTCCTCGCAGTCTTTGCATCTGGGAAGCAAATGTGTCATCCAATATCTACAAACAAAGTCAAACACTTTTATCAGTTATTCAGTCTCAGTTACATTATTATAATAAAAACATAGTATGTAGTTAGTAGTTAAAGGATTGAGTTACCCCCAGAGCATAGCAAGACCCATTGTACCATATCCTGTTTTCCTTCCTTCCTTCCAGAAACTTTAAAACAATCTAGCACAATTAATTAAAGTAGGGGCTTTAGACTTCAATTTATACATGAGTAGTCATGTCAAATGTGAGTTGTCAACACATGAATAAACCTTTCTGGTTGCTTACCTGTCCCATCCTATCCCATAATCCGCGGCAAATTGCTATAAAGATCTGGCTAGTAAAGACCTCATGCAGGTTGGATATGAAGTCAATGAGTTGTGAATTGAGCAGTTGCATTCTTTCACGCACTTCTGCCTCTCCATCTGCTTCTTTTGTTTCCTCAAGAATCTTCTTCAGACGTGTGCTTCGATTAGCTTGCAACTGAACAGTTTAAAATGTCAATTGTTGAGGTTTACTTTACGGCATCAATGTTCTATGCTATAGGATCACTTATGAACTGGATATTCTGAAAAATCTTACATTGTTGACGAGATTCCCTATTATTGCTTGCAAATAAGTTTTGTATTTGGTTCTCAAGAGAACGGTTATTCCATTCATTTGCTCCCCAAACAATGTTTTCTTATCTCCCATGACAGGTAGACAGGATGCCCATGACTTTAGGATGTCTTCCACTCTACAGTGTAGGACATCAAGAATCCTCTTGATGGTGTTAAAGAATATTCCCAACTGATAAAAAAAATCAAGCATTAAGATTTCTTTCTAAAGGTATAATTAAACAAATTGTAGACAGAAACAACCAAAACTAAGAGTATTCAAACTGAGTTTAAGTTCCGGGGAGGGTATGGACAAATTTATAAGCACACATAGAACTTACTTGATTAGGAAGCAAGTTGACAGTAGTTGATTGTCTTCTTGCTAGCTTTTGGACTTGCAAATGAAGCCTCTTCGGTATGCTGTCTTTCAAAGGGGTTAAGATATCACTGTATTGTTTCTCAAGGGATTTCATGATTGCTCTCTCTATATTTGCCACAGCCTTCAAAATATAATCCGAAAAAAATATGCAGAATCAAGGGATTATGTGAGTGAGACAGAAATGATTCCAAAGAGATCTTAAATGCAAATGGCTTTATAGGATTTTTGGTGTTTAGAACCTTACATTTTCCAAGTAAAGTGAGTATTGAGGCCATCTATTGATTACCACTTCATATAGGATAAGGTTGTCTTTGATCTTCTCATACATTTGCTCTGCAAACGGGGATGTTGAATGGTTGGTGATTACTCCAGACCATGGCACCTGTATGTTTTTGATTGTATTAAAGACGCTCATTTCATTGCTAAATGTTGTTGTATGGTTTCCTTAGTCATTCATAATTCATAAAGTAACTAAAGAATTGCTACCTTTTCTGCTTTACAACAATCAAGTAAACTGAGTTGCATATCCTGGATCCACACCATGATGTAATTGTGGAACAAATTTCTGGAGTCTACACCCCCCTGCACAGGACTAAAACAGACATAAAGAATGTTGCATGTGAGAGAAATGATATTGCAATTTATGGAGGTTTCAAATGCTGTTTACTATTGTACTTGTAAGTGCACTGCCAGAGAAGTTTCTTAGATAAACCTTATGTTCCACGACTCAAGGTGCCGTTCAAAGTCAGCAGTTGCAGTTAGAAGCTCATTCACATGCGCCTGTGGACAAGATGGTGGCCATGCAGAAAGAAAAGTTCTCAGCCTGTTACACAGCTCAGTGCTGTAAACGGCTGCTGTGATGTTTGTCAGGTCAATTGAACTGAAAATTGGAGTACAGATGTCAGAAATTTTATTAAGTAATCAAAAGAAATTATTGCTCGGGAGTAAATATGGCTATAGTTTAAGAAGAGAAACGATGAAGAATAATTGTCTCAAAAGGCACGAGATAAAATTCCGATAAACCAAGAGAAACCTGTGCAAAATCTAGTCAGTACCATAAAGAAACATTTCCAAATAGTAGTACAAGAATGGAAAAATAGGAAAGAAAATGTACTGTTGATTAGTTTCTGTTAAGAAATTAGATGAATACCTAGGAAATATATGCTGGCCGTTGATCGTATGCTGGCTGTGGATCTCTATATCTGCTTGAATTTCATTTCTTATAGAAACACAAAGGTTTTTCATCTTTAGGTATGCAGTTGAGATGGTGATGGTATCCATTAGGTAACCCTCAGTGGTGCTTGACACAAACTCGTCGGTCTCCATCATGTGTTTTCTACACCTTTTTCTTGCAGCAGTCTGTCAACGAAAAAGAGTTATTTAATGTATTAATATTGCATAAACGATCCAGAAAGGCATTTTACTTTTGTATGAGCTGTTATTTTAATCTTTGTATACTATATTATCTAACTTATTGGCCTGAGAAAGAGCTGTAAGGATACAACTTCCATGGGAAAGCAAGCTTCATACAGAGTTTGCTGTTCAAGGATAGTGCTGAATCTTATTCATGAATAAATGCTTGAATTCACACAAAGGCTAAAAGAGCATCAGTCTTCAATAATAATGACATATACAATTACCTGCAAATAGTTTCTTAGAATAGTTTGAGCATCTAGAGATAGTATATCATGAAGACTGCTGTAGACTTGTATGGCAGGATACAGAGCTGGTGCTGCAGAACAGGATGCTGGACCAAAATGCTCAGTTAAACCTGATGGTGAGCTCTCATCAAGTGATTTATAATTCTCGAAAACTGTAGCCAGAAGACTTTCTATTTGAGTTTCACAGTCCAAAAGTAGGCTTCTCTGTGAAAATGGATTAAGAAATTGTTAACTGATTCTCCATTTACAAACAGGAGGTTACATTATAACAATGTTATAAACTGTAAATTAGTTAGGATCAATATTAGATGAAAAGAAATGAAGAACTTCTGTCTAGGAGGATATATTATTCTTCCCCAAAGCATTTCCGCTGTGCGCAATTACAATATATATTTTTTTTATGTAATAGTTTGCATAAACCCTCTCAACCACCTATGTCATTTCAAGGATTTCTAATGAATGCCAGTAAACCAGACTAACTTAAATCATATAAGTGCTTGCTCATTGTTGAAACTTGAGAGAATTTTTACCTCCTGCCTGGTCAGTCTCCTCTCACTTCTGGCCTTTATTAAGGGTTCAAGCAACTCTTTCACAAGCTCCAGGCAGTCCTTGGTTGGAGTTGCCACATTCATTACATGTAATAGATATCTACAAGAGATTGGCGGTAAGCAAAACTGATTTGAGAAATAATGAGAAGAAAAGAGTAACTTAGCTAACTGTATGTGGGTACCTCAATTTGGCATAAGAGTCAGAAACTCCATAGTAGTCTGCAAATGTTTCTAACAACCACTTCCATGGCCCATCCAGTCGCAAGTTTCTGCAGTGGAAATGCTGTGCACGCATAGCACCCTCCAACAATAAATCATAAGCTTGAGTTTCCACCACAGTTGAACTCTGCAACAAGAAATAAATTAATATGAGACTGGCCAGAAGTAGCTAGAATTGACCATCTTGGTTGTTACTAGCCAAAAGACAATCATATGATTAAAATCATGTTGTCCTGTTTGAAAAAATTCCAACTAGTAATGGTATGAGCAAAGTTAAAAATATTTTCTCGTTTGATAAGTACACTGAAACCTCGGTCACATAGAACAGATATGTATGATTCTTGATAATAAATCTCAGAGAGGGAAAATTCCGATTTGATTCCTTAATAACTTTAAAGATATATTCTACTAATAACTGTTATGTCCTTTTCTCAATGCAATTCTTATCTTAATATTATTCATTCTTCTTTCATCAGTGAACTTAAAAACTTCTGTTTGGTAGAGTTAGAACCTTTATTTGATTGTTTTCATCACTTGTCATTGTGCTGCTAATGGAAAGCTGAATCTTGCCAACACATTCTTGTTCATCATGATATATTGGCCACCATCGAATTTTGTCACTCTGCATACAGATACATTACATGTCATGTATGTGGGTGGTGTAAAACAGAAGAATAATATTTACAGATGACATAGCAATAGCGAGCTTACAGGATTATCACTGAGGGATGAAATTGGGATTCTGGCTTGACCATGGACTGCCTTTTTTGAATCTTGGACTTCAACAACTAGGACATCCCCTTGGTTCTCTGGGAAACTGAATTTACATGCCAGTGTAAGATCTTTTAACATTATTGATAACATTACATGTACTATGAGCTGAAAATCTCCAGATCAAGCATAGAAATACATTACTGCATACTGGTATCAGAAGTCAGAGCATAATTATTATTGTATGATTTTTAACTATTCAGATTAATCAATCCAACAAAGTTTCTTTATCAGTTGTCATGATTCTAGATCCTGCTAAGATGCATTTGCAAAACATTCATAGACTACAATATTTCGCTAGTTTCCTAACAGTAGGACAATTACAAACATTTGTCCCAATTAATCAAGAAAAAAAAAAATCAAACTTACAAATCATGGTAGTCTCCAGTTCCAGGGTGTAGAAAAATTGCAGAACTTGGCTCTGCTTCATTTGCTTCTGATGTACTCTGAAGTTGGATTAAGCAAGATAGTGGCTCTACAAGAACAAGAAGGGGAGCGTCAACTCATTATGCAATAGTAGGGTTAATGTACTTACACGCACGAACATAATAATTTAGAAAGCTCAAGTATTCAGTGGAGGGTAAAGAATGATTCCTAAATGCTTAATGTTTAGCAAACATTAAGCATTTAGGAGTCATGCAAACATTAAGCATTTAGGAATCATTCTTTTCCAAGAGATATCTATCAGTTTAGCAAACAGTGTCCATCTTCAGGCCAAGAGATATCTAAACTGTAGAGTGAGAATAGTAATAGAAATCTTCCAGAAGAAGTACTAACCTTCTAATCCCATTGAGGATGAGGCTGACTTCATAGAATTTATGCCACTTTTCACGAATGATGAAACATGTCGGACGTATTCCATCCCAGCTTGTATGTAGATTGAACCTCTCTGTGAACTAGTGATTTGAAGTTTGCGTCTTGGTATAATGCGAAGTTTCCTCACTGCATTTATTCATATAGCACATCAGGTGATATGATTCTGAATTGCAATGTTGGAAGAGGATCAATATCATGAATGCATAATTGGATAAGTGAACTATATGATTCTGCTTAGATGTATAATTACCTTCCACTCTTATTTTTCCTACAACCTTCTTCATCTTCAGGGGAAATGTTTGTTCTGAATTCCTTGCATTTATGCCTTCAGTTGGTTTTACTTTTACACCTCGAGGTTGCAACAAGAAGTCATGCAATCTATAGAATTCAAGGGACAAGATAAATGATTGAGGGCGAAAGATGAAGGCACTGAAGCGTAAATTTTAAAATGAAATGGAACCCACCCAAAGGCACTTCGAAGAGCCAGGCACTCGTCTTTCAAAAACTCTGGTGCCTCAGTGCAGCCTCTTGCCCATGCTTGCAGGCACAAGCGTATGCAGGCATCATAAGTGATAAGGGTTTGCCAGGCATATTGACTATTGCAACTGCTGAAATAACATGGAAAGGAACAGTGTACATTAGGCCCAGATTTTCAAAGCATTAATCTGGGTACGAATCTCAGGTTTGTTTTACTTGAATAAGAGTTCCTACTCGGCTAAAAAAATCAAGGTTTGTTTCAAAATAAGGTAATGATGTGTGTTTGTATTTTACTTTGCTGATATATAAAGTTTTAGATAAGTGCATGAAGTTAAGGTTGACAGCACCTGGTGTTGTAATATGCTAAATGAGGTCTTTCAGTGTCCTCTGTGATAGTTCTGTCTAGTCTGCACAGTTAAGCATCAAATGGACAATGTAATTCGGAAGGAAAGACAAGGGAAAAAATGGAAAGAAAGAGGGGCAATTGAAGGCAGCCATAGATGGCAATAGAAGTACCTTTGAGCAAAGTCAGTGGTGGCTTTTACATTGCTGGGTTTTTGCTCAATTGAACATTCACTTCTCCCACCCACAGATTCTCTGGATGGCCAAGACTCATTTTGTTCATTCATTGGGGAGCCCTTGGAGAATCTCTCAAGTTGAGGTGGAAAATCAGCATCAATAATAGGAGGAGCACTTGGAGGAGTAGCAAACTCAACTGAATCATCAAGACAATTGAGACTGCGCAGGTGAACCTGCTTGTGAAGGTGAACTCCTCCTGCACCAGGTGTGAGCTTCTTTTGAACACCGAGAGTATTGGGAAGTTGAAGTGTCAGGTTCTGATTGGCCAGACCTTTCTTGAGGATGCCATTGGAGCGTTGGGGTTTCGGGAGTTTACATCCAAAGAGTTCATCCTCATCGTAGTAGTGTGAGACTGGCCTCTCCAAGTAATCCAAGTTGGTTGGAGCAGAGAGTTCTTCATCAGAAGAGTCGGCATCGTCGGGCAGTGAAACAGTGCTTTCATCCGTGTCATCCCCGACGGAAAAGGCAACGTTTCGAGGGGTGAGCAAGGCAGTATGGAACTTGAGCGGAGGGAGAACAGGAGAGTTGAGAACGGGAGATCTTGGGAATCTCTCACTGACAATTCTTCTCTCAGATAGAGGAGACCGTGCGGGAGCATCGGGCTCAGGCTTAGAGTCTTCCACTTGTGATCCCTGTGGATTGTGGAAAGAAGAAGATTCAAAATGAGACAAAGTAAAAGAGGAAAGCAGAAGGAATCGGAATCCACATAAAGAAAGAACAAGAATTCAAAATGCAAAGGCACACAAAGGAGGAGGAGCGAACCTGCTTGATCCATTGAATGGCGGTGTCGTCCAGACCTTCGGTGAACATCATGAGAGAGAGAGAGAATCAACTGTACAGAAGCAATTACTAGCAAGTCTCGAGATCGGGAGCAAGAGAGCGTGTATAGAAAGGAAGTAGCTCCCTACTAGCTCCACCTTATACGACTCACAACGGCTAGTTTCCATAATTCTCCATTTCAAACTAAGGAAACTTTTTTCCCCCAATAATTTAATTTAAAATACCCTTTGGACATCATTTTATACCACAAACCCAAGCCTAAATATTTCATTCATTTTTCTCTTCCCGTTTTTTCCTCCTGTGCTATAGTAGCTTAATTAATTATGAATAACAAAGTTGAAGGAAACGGGAATTCCAGCAATGAATGCTCGATCTCCCTAAGAAGCTTCTAAATTAATATTCTTGCATAAAATAAATGTACACTACTAGTTGGTTGTGCATGTGTTATTAATGAACTCTATAACTTTTTTTAACCATGAAATTAAACATTAACATGTTTATGTCTACTAGTGCAGTATGTAATTTTGAGTAGTGGAGAGGCCATATTTTGCTATCGTTGACAAATAAATTGAAAAATCAAATGCAGCAGCAGCCGGAGTTGGTTCTATCTACGAAGGCGACAAACGCATATGGTATACCCGGTCAACCATGTGAGTGTACTCTGCTTTTTTGGAGTGAATTTCCTTTGTTTAGTTTAAGAAGAAAATTTTGAAACGATCTCTCTGAGGTAGAGTAACTAAATAAAAAACTAAAATGATTAAACATAGAGTGAGGAATAATTACCAACTCTATCTGAATTGTTCAACAGCGTATTCGTGAAAGTAATCTCCCACCTACTCGTTTCGTTTCAGCTTACTCCTCGTGCACGGCAGTCACTACTCACTCACCAACCAAATAATGTTTCTCTATTTAAACATTTCATACCTAGGCTGAATTGTTTAGGAAGGAAGATGGCTGGCAAGCAAAGTGTTTCCTCTGACCCCCTCAGCTGGGGCCTAGCAGCGGATTCACTCAAGGGCAGCCACTTTCATGAGGTCAAACGCATGGTGGCGGAGTACCGGAAGTCTACCCTATGCATGGGAGCAGGGGAGCCCCTAACCGTGTCGCAGGTGGCTGCCGTTGCCAAGCGTGAGTCTCAAGTCAAGGTGGAGCTCTCTGAGTCTGCGAGGGCAGGCGTCGAGGCCAGCTGCCAGTGGATCATGGACAGCGTTGAAAAAGGCATTACCATCTATGGTGTTACCACTGGCTTTGGTGCTGCCTCCAACAGAAAAACCGATCAGGGACTTGCCCTTCAGAAAGAGATGGTTAGGTGAGATTTTTCTGTTCTTGTTAATTAAATGATGGATGCATATATATGAATGCTTTGCTAATATTGTTCTTCTGGGTGATTTTTGCACAGGTTTTTGAATTGTGCAATATTTGGCCATGAAAGTGAGTTATCCCATACCCTGCCAAAATCAGCAACGAGAGCAGCAATGCTTGTGAGAGTCAACACCCTTCTTCAGGGGTACTCTGGCATCAGATTTGAAATCTTAGAAGCTATCACCAAACTCCTCAACAACAATGTCACCCCTGTATTGCCATTACGCGGTACCATTACTGCTTCTGGCGATCTGATTCCTCTCTCCTACATTGCTGCATTGCTAACTGGCCGGCAAAACTCCAAAGCCCTCGGACCCTCTGGAGAGTCCCTTGATGCAAAGGAAGCTTTCCATTTAGCAGGTCTGCATTCTGGGTTCTTTGAGCTGAAACCCAAAGAAGGACTTGCCCTCGTAAATGGCACCGCCGTGGGGTCTAGTGTAGCTTCTGTGGTGCTCTTTGAGGCAAACATCTTAGCTTTATTGTCTGAAATTTTGTCAGCAGTTTTCACCGAAGTTATGCAGGGGAATCCAGAATTTACACATCATTTGATACATAAGCTGAAGTACCATCCTGGCCAAATTGAAGCTGCTGCTATTATGGAGCACATCTTAGAGGGTAGCTCTTACATCAAACAAGCCAGAATGCAACAGCCAGATCCATTGCAGAAGCCTAAAAAAGATCGTTATGCTCTCCAAACTTCTCCTCAGTGGCTTGGTCCACAGATTGAAGTCATCAGGTATTCGACTAAATCAATTGAGAGGGAAATAAACTCTGTCAACGACAATCCTTTGATTGATGTCACTAGTAGCAAAGCTTTGAATGGTGGCAATTTTCAAGGCACCCCAATTGGAGTTTCGATGGATAATGCACGCTTAGCTGTTGCTTCAATTGGCAAACTCATCTTTGCCCAATTTACCGAGCTGGTCAATGACTCGTATAACAACGGTTTGCCATCGAATCTCTCTGTCGGCAGAAATCCGAGTCTGGATTATGGCTTTAAGGCATCTGAGGTTGCCATGGCTGCTTATTGCTCTGAACTTCAATATCTGGCAAACCCAGTAACCAACCACGTGCAAAGTGCTGAGCAACATAACCAAGATGTGAATTCCTTGGGGTTAATTTCTGCTTGGAAAACCGTAGAAGCTGTGGAGATATTGAAGCTAATGTGCTCCACGTATTTGGTTGCGCTTTGCCAAGCTATTGACTTGAGGCATTTGGAGGAAATTTTGAAGAGCACAATCAAGGATACTATAAGCGGAGTTGCAAAGAAGACATTAAGCACGGATTTGTTTGGATCATGTGAGAGAGATTTGCTCAAAGTAGTTGATAGAGAATATGTATTCTCCTATATTGATGATCCCTTCAATGTTAAGTATCCAGTGATGCCAAAATTGAAACAAATACTTTATGAGGAAGCACAAGCGAGTGCCATCAGCGGGAAGAAAAATGCGAGCGTAGTTTTTGAGGAAATTGGAGCTTTTGAGAATGAGTTGAAGAGTATGTTACCAAATGAGGTTGAAAGTGCAAGGGTGGCTTATGAGAATGGGAATCCAACAGTTCCAAATAGAATTGCAAAATGCAGATCATACCCTTTGTATAAGTTTGTGAGGGAAGAGCTCGGAATAGGGTTGCTCACCGGCGAGAAGACTGCCTCACCAGACAAAGAATTCGAGAAAGTATTTACAGCAATTTGTCAAGGAAAGATTTTTGACTCCATTCTAGACTGTCTCAAAGAATGGGACGGGGTTCCCGTTTCAGTTTTCTAGCTTTCCAGTTTGTACTTGTCACTAGTGTTGAATTTAGTTTAACTATCAAATAAAGAAATGTATGATTTTAATTTCTAATAGCAAGAAAATAAAAGTTGTTTCAAGTATGAAGAATTAGACAAAAAGAGAAGGTCAATCAATCTTGACGGATGAGAAGAGATAGTGGACAAAGTAGAAGGAGACGAGGAAGCCAATGGTGCCAGTGGCGAGCATGATTGCAAGTGCCATGAGAAGTGAATATCCAATATAAAGCATAGCGGAGACAGGTCCACTCAGACTCTGAAGGTCGAAAACCAGGTAGTTTATGGAGTACATGAAGACGTACAAACACACAGAACCCGATGCAAAGAATGCCTTCCACCACCACTTCCAATCTTCCACACACAGATGCATGTACGTCAGCACCACTGACACTTCTGCACACACCATCACCAGCAATAGCATTACTATCAATAAGAATCCAAACACGTAATAGAACCTGCCTAGCCATATACTCGACATGATAAAGAACAGCTCTATGAACAGGGTTCCAAATGGGAGGCTCCCTGCTCCCACTACCAGAATCCACGATGGATATTTTCCTCCTGGAATTTCCCTTGCAATCTGATTCGTTCTAACCGGATACTCGATTTCCTTCGCTCTCGTCCCCAGAAATCCTCCCACAAGGGTGAGCGGCACTGAGATGCAGAACCACAGGAAGAGCAGCTTAAAATACAAGGAAATGGGAATAGCGCCAGTGCTCTTGCTGCCCCACAACAGAAAGTTGATTGCAGTTAGAATCACGAAAGCAATTCCTGGAAAGAAGCATGCAGCAAACCACGAAATCCGCCACCACCCTTGCGTTGTTCCCTTGATGGTCCTCCACACTCGCACACTCACATATCCAGCGCCGATTCCCAAGAACAGATATAGAATTATCATCCCCGTTAGCAGCATCCCCCTAGAAGCTGGAGACATGAACCCAAACGCCGCAAACACAATGGTAACTGCAGCCATGCCAAGAATCTGGACCCCATCGCCAACCATCACGCACAGAAGCGTCGCGTGTTCAGGCTCCCTGAATACATCCCCCACAACTAGCTTCCATCCGGAGAGCTCCTCGTTTATTTGAGCTTGAGCCTCTTTGTCCAGTTCCTCGTACCTGGTCAAGTCCCTCCTCACGGTTCTCAAGAAGATCACGAAGACAATGCCGGCGAGGAAAAAGATGACCATGAGTGAGTTGAAGATGGAGAACCAGTGCACCCTATCACCATCCATCTTCAAATAAGCGTCCCATCGCGACGGCCATTTTATGTCGCTCTTGACAAACTCAACCTCGTAGGTGAATGATATCCTCTCGTTCTCACTGATTATTTGGTACTTGCTTAGGCCCGTGGGGCAAGTGATGGTGGAGATGTTATCATACATGTGAAGCTTTGTCATGAGTTGGGGATCGCGTTTGATGCTGCAGGGTGCCACTTGAAAGCCAACAATCTGATATCCCGGCGGGGATGATGGCTTGTCGTTGTTGTCAGGATCGGCGGCAATGACTCCCAGACCTCCCTCCCCGGTGCCAATAATTTCAAGATCGCCCCCTTGGTATTCATGGACCAAGACGGTGAACCTGAGATGGTTGATGATGTAGTCGGCGGTGGCGTCCGGGGGCGTGTAGCCGACGGGGAAGCCTGTCCACTGGATCTGAACCCCGTTTTGCATGGCAAACCTCATGGCAGGGAGATTGTCAAGGATCATGTTGACCTGATACAAATCGCGAGTTCTCTGTTTGAGGAGCTTGACTTCCTTTTCGTTCAAGGGAGGTGTAGTGCAGAGGTAGAGTGACTCGTTGATATTGATGCGGAAACGATAGGGAGAGTTGTCGATCTGATCTCCCATAAGAAGCTCTCCGATATTCTCAGCACTTTTCTTGATGCCGCCTCTGGGCTTGCAATAAGGGAGACTGTAGTAGCTGAATGGAAGCTCCGTCTCGATGGACGTCATTGAATTCACTTTCCCATATATCTCATCTCCATTTGAGTATGTGTGCATGTACGTTCCCGGCAGATAGAATCCATTCGTCCTTTCAACACAAACCCAAACCCAAACCCAAACCCAATTCCAGTACATTAACCACCCTTTTCTCACACTTGCTAACTCCATTTGCATTTCTTTCACATCACAACACCATCAATTCTGTAATACAAGACAATTATATATTAACATTCTAACCTGCTAAATCCACATATACGTATTCAATATTCTCTATCCATAAACTATAAAGTGTAATGTCGAAATTCTAAAATCTGATCCGTTAGTTGCGAACGAGAAATGAATATAAAAAACCGTTCTATATATGTATGTACACACAGTCGCATTTGATCCGGGATCATTTACAGCAAAAATCGTAGGAAGTAGCAAGAACAAACACAAATTTCAATGACAGAGAAAGAGACGTGAAAGGAAATATGACTAACCATGGAGTTTGGCGAAGGAGATCTCACACAGCAGATTATTAGAAGCTAAGTAAGAACAAAATCCAAAGCGAATTCACAACGAAGAACCATTGCAGGTTTGCAGCAACACAAAAGATGTCTGTATACGTGGATCAACACCACTTACGCTATCTTATTTAAATAAATAAAATTGTCTCTCCTAATTTTATGCTACTACTTGCCACGTATTTGTAATGCTTTTGAAAAAAATAAGACAGAAACTGGATTATTTATTTAGATCTTCTAAATAGTATACTTTCTTTGTCACCAAAAATATTATTGAAAATACCAAAGAAAAAGGTACACTCTTCTGCTTATTTAAATTTTTTTCTATTTTTACACTCAGACACCGCTTATTGGCAAATCCCTTTTTATTTATCAAATTATGCCCCAATCAATTGGTAAAATTGTAAAAGACAAAAGTTTTTCCCTTTTCTGATTTTAATTTCTACTAGTTAACTAATTTATATTGTTTCAAAAAAAGCCTAATTTATATAAAGACAAAAAAATTGAAGAATGCTAACATTTTCAGAAGTTATAAAGCATAATTTTATCTTCAAACTAAAATGGACCTCCTTGGCGGCAAATATATGATACTTGTGACTGATGCCTTGATGGCATTTCATATTTCTGTAGTTGGGCTGAACATTAACAGACAGTTGAATCCATTTTAGGTTCAATTCTTGTTTTTACACTTTCACACCCATTCATTCACACTACTTGCAACTGATGATATGAATGGATAACATGTTTAGTTTAAAAATAATACTCTACGCAAATCACAGCTTTAAAACATTTTGCATGAGAGTTTTTGCTTGTGCCATAATTAAGGATTAGGAACAGCTAAAGGTCTGAGCAACAGAAAGTAGCAGCTGCGACCCACACGATGATGAATAATGTTTGTAGTTGTTTAACATGTCATTTCTTACAAGGCTACACCATGGAATGTCCAAATGAGGCCACAGTCACGAAAGAGTGAAAAGAGATACAAAAGGTTATTGCTGATAGTGATTTTTGCTAATGGCAACAACTGGACAACAACCACCACCAAGAGTAACAAAAGATTTCTTGTAAAATATACAATACATTTTAGTGGAACTTAAGACTGGTCAATACGTTGTTGTGCACGGGATCAGCCAGATGATCAAGGAGGTTTTGGTAAGGGCCAACTCCTGTCACAAGACCTTGAACAAAGTAACCCAAGATTGCCAACATGGCCAACCTCCCATTCTTCACTTCCTTGAGCTTCAAATCCTTCAGGGATTTCTCATCCTTGCCAAAACCAAGGGGATTGAAGAAAGGTCCTCCGGGGTAAGCTGGGTCACCGGAACCTCCAAGACCCTTCTCCAGTCCTAAGAAGTATTGCTTTCCCATGGAGCCAGGTTTGGCCCAATCTTGGAACCTTCTGTGCTCTGCAAATCCCATGAGTGCCATCTCCAAGACAAAGAGTGTATAAGGGTCTGCCCAGTAGTTGTATGTTCCTGCAGGTGGGATCACACCGGTCTTGAACCATGGCAGTGCTGTCTCCTCTGGTATCAGACCAGCCTTGCCAAGAATCTCGGGTGCTATGGCACCGACTGCACCCAACATTGCGTAACGACCGTTGATGATCTCTCCGTATGCCAGCCATCTTGGCTCAATGAACCCTCCTGTTCCTTCAGGGTCTGAAAGTCCAAGTGGATCAAATCCATAGTCACCGGGGAGGCTGCCATCCAAGTAAGAGAGAGACTGTTTTGATGCAAACCACAAGGGTCTGTCTGCTCCTTGCTTGACAGGTGGAGTGGAAGACGCCCTGACTAAGAAGGAGGCCCTTTTGGAGAATCCATTGGGTCTTGATCCAAAGCTCTGCCTTGCAGCCTCGCCTGAGAAGGTAAGAGATGAAGATGATACCAGAGCTTGTGCAGCCATGATACTGGTGCTTCTTTGCTGCGGCCAATGTTAGATTCTGGTGAGGAGGAGGATTAAGAAAGAATGCTATCTCAAGTATCCTCCAATAAGCACGAGGCATGGAGATATGGAGCGACCTAAGCCACTACTTGAGGCCCCCACCAATGCAACTCCTGGTCCATGTGTCTTGTAATATTGTGTGGATGAGCCTATGATCTACTTCTCCAACCAACACTATACACGTAATCTCATGAATCCGATAAGGGATATTGTTTTCGTTTTTGTTTCCTTCTATGTATGTGTGTTGGCTTCATTGTATCCCGTGTTCATAGCTCTCTCGCTCTACGTGGAATTTTTTTTACCACTTGCTCTTTTTCTTGCCTCAAAATTTATGCGGAACGAAGTAGAAGAAAATTCTCAACAGCATAACATATTAAATGTGAAGATGGTGTTATATGTTGCTTCTTTCTTGTTCTTCTCGGATTAATTACCTAAAAAAGAGTCGCTAAAAGGCAAAAGCAAATTTACATTTTTAATTTCTATTAAATACTACCATTATTAAATTCAATCTCATTATGCTCGTAGTGTTGTATTTGACAGTAGAGATATATTATCCAGTTCCTAAGTAATTTTTATTTATCAACTAAACTAAAATACAATGGAACTCAATGTATCCTCACTTCTATGTATTTCTTAAAATTTGCAGCAGTAAAGATTGCTCATGCGATTCTATATTCTTCCCAAAATCGAACAAACTCATCGTCTGAATATCCAACCAAGGTCAATAACACTCTATTTAGTCCACAGAATCAATCCAGGCTGTTCCAAATAGCACGGTTGTCAACCAAACATTAAAAAATATGCAGCAGATCCTTAAGCAAAGAGGGTACAACTTTCAGCGTTACGGATCTATTGAAGTTGAAACATCCAAGAAGAAATTATTATTATCCCTGGATATAGCACTCGTGTTGATTTTCGAATATTCGTAACATGTTTTAGTGGAGCCAGATCAAGCAGATGCAAAAACAGCTGGAGTCGCATATACATTTATAAGATGCAATTCAAAGAAAAATGACATTTGACGATGTGTTTGTTCTTTTTGGACCTCCATTTTAGATAATCGGATAGCCAAAGAGACTCAAATTTCAAATTCAACACTATTCTGGTGAAAATGAGAAGATGGGAGGAAGACCGAAGATAGCTATGAAAATGACGTAGGTAATTAGATAGTACCTTAGCAATAGATCTCCAAATGCTTCTATTTTTTTGAGATAACTTTACCGTTCGAAACCTAGCCATTGAAATGGCAAAAGCTTATAATACATCCATGGCAAAAATCCAATAACAAATGCAAATCTCTTATGTCTTCACCGAAAATAAATGCCACTGAAATGCTATTTCTTTGTTGGGCTCTGAACTGTATGCCTCGTAAGAACATAGCAGTCTGGTGGTGTGATGTTTGTATAATAGTTCTGGATTGTTTCTGTGATTTCAAACCCAAATTTCTTATAAAAGTTTATGGCATCTTCGTTATTTGTCTGCACATGCAAGTAAACCTCAGAAATGTTTTGCTTGGAGCAAAGATCAAGTACATGATTCAAGAGCTTTGTTCCTGCATAAAACCAATTACAAAACTTGCCTCAATCAACTTTTGTTTAATAAAAAAATAAAATAAATCATGTAAATAACAAGTTTGAAGGGAGATAAATTTTGAATAAAGAAAAAGGGGTCGGCAGATAAAAACCGATATGTTTCTCATATGCAGCTATGCACTATGATGCTTAATTGCGTGTTGTGATAATGTGCACACACATTATAATGAAAATGATCAAATAAACCTCCAGTTAGCACAAGAGAAAGATATTGAGATTCTTCCTTACCAATACCAAGCCCACGGTAAGGTGCCAAAACACCTAAAGTCATAATGTAAACCCGGATTTGTCCCCCATTTTCCTTCTTCTCAAGCCGGCATGCAATTGCACCAACACATATGTCACTGTAGTATGCTGAAAGACAGTACGAAGAAAACAAGTACTGGGTTATTGTTGTATCCAATCTTGAGCACTATTTGTATATCAACCTTATTGGTGTGCAACTAAAAGCAAGTCATTCAAGTAAAACTTGGATATCAAACTTAGTCCTAAGAATATTCGGTGTACAAATACTACATTAAAGAGTGTTTGAAGCAATCCTAAACTGTACTATTCAGATATATTATATCTACCAAACAAAAAAGGAAAGGGTTCTGTATTCAAATAAAAATGACAATGTAGATTGTACACTGTTTGAAGCATGGATAAGGAAGATGACTGATTAAAAGTAACAAACATGTTGAAATGAATGAGGAACGAAATTGAAGTCCCTCAAACCATGAGCACACTTAACAAAGAACGAGCTACCAGAATATAAAAGCATTCCTTCGGAAATAAATACATGATTAGTTACGCATTAAATTAGCTAAGCTACAGTGGACTGGATTCAAAGTAAAAGAAAATGATATAGCAGCGAAACTATGAAGATTTGCATATAATGCTTGGGCATGAAACGAACCTAGTTTAGTGAATTCACCGGAAGCAAGTGCATCGGCATAGTATTTTTCATTGTAACGAACAGGGAAAAGAGCTATGTTGAGCTTCTTGAGCTGCATTAGGTTCTTGTCCCTCACTCCGTCGAGTGAGATTGAGACTTCACGCCCAGCTCCCATTCTACAAATGGAAACATGGAATATGCTCATCGCAGGAAACAACAATTCAATACCATAAAATTCAACCCTTCCCAAATCCCAAACCAGGCGCCAAGATAAATAAGATTCGGCTGGCAAAGACATTAATGGATAGGAGTGAAGTTGCGATGGAGCGTGAGAAAAGGGCCGTCCGTACCTGAAAAGAGTTTGAATCTGAGAGAAGGGGCTGAGTGTCGCTTCGGAATCAGAAGGAACAGCACCACCAGAGAAACACAAGTGGAGTGGCGTGGCGGTGGAGAATAAGCGTGACACATTTTTAAACCTAGAATCAGGGATTATTTTGACTTTTTACAAGCCCCATTCTATTTTCAGCTTCTTTTCGTATCTAAATTATGTTTTCTTCTTACCCATTTGGGGTCAGAAATTAAAATGAGACTAATAAAATTGGATATTTATAAAAATTGAAATCAATCTGGTTGAGATTAATGAAATTCCGTTACATTTGTATCCTCTTTTAAATTTATGTAAAATGATGTAATTATTAGAGTTTATTATTTTACTATAAAATATAGTAGCCTACAAAAATTTATAAGCAAACAGACAGAGATCCTACAAAGATTTATTAACAAACTGAAACCTCTAAATAAGTAAATAACTATAAGAAAATTTAATCATGATAAATTATCACCGACTCACTTTATAATACCTTAAGCAACAAAAATATAACTAATTCTTCTATGTTACTATTTATAACATCCAGCACTTCATTTGATCATATCAACAAATGATATTCTAAACAAGTAAACATATTAACTTTGTTTATGGTAGTTTATATATTTACATGTAGATATATTTTTAGGTTATAAGTGTACATATAAACATTTAATAAACTTTTTTTTTAAAAGTATGGGATAAAATTTAAACTCAAAATTTTTAGATAAGAAAAAAGATTATACCATTTGAATTATAGTTCATTGACAAATACTTTATATACCTTGATTGTATAAAAATAGTTATTCATATAGCTTTTTTGTGTATCAGCATTTAACCTGCAAATATTATCACTTAGCAAAACAAATTGGCAAGGACCAAAAATGGTCAATTTTGTGATTTAGTAGACAAAAGGAAAAAAGAGAATAAGAAAAGATAAATCAATAAAGCAACAAAGCTGCCAATGCGGAAAAAAAAAAAAACTGATAATTGCTTTATAACTAAGAAACACAACAATTAAATCATAGTCAGACTGCGAATGTGGGCGAGGGTGGTAGGAATGTAATCCATGCAGGGGAAATTTAACTGAAACGGGCGGTCCGGTGTATCGGCCGTGAGGGAGAGAAGAGAAAAGAAGTGTTACATGAATATTGAGATGTTAGCTCACTTCTAAACAGGTTGATTAATGGCAGAAAACTAACTCTACTACTCCCAGCGGAGCTCAGCACATCTCAGCTCACAAGCCCCTTGATTGGTTCCAGCAAGACATTCTTGCTAAGTTAGGGCGTTAGGCTTGTATTAAGATTCTAGCTTGTTCATTGATCGTGTCCATGTTAAGCGATAATATTTTAACATTTTATTTGCAAAACCTAAATTAAAATTATTAATTTTGATGGCATTGACTCTTGAGAGTAGTTGAATGGTTGAAACCATTGTTGTTTCCGGCTCTAACGGTATTAAACGCTGCTGGAATGTAGAAACGAAGTGCCACAAGACCCCTATGAGCGAGAGTATATATAATACTGTGTTGTATTAAAAGGGAAGGAAAATAAATTAGACGATAAAGAAGCAGAAAAGGGGATCACCTTATCATTATTCATCCGATCTGACTCACAGCAATGGCTCATTCTGCGGCAATTACGTCAGCTCCTTCTTACTCTCTAACCGCACTCCCCTTCACTACTACATACTCTTCTCCATCTGGAATATTCCTCGCTAAGCCCACGTGGAACCCCAAAATGCTCCATCTCCGGAGCAGACCACCAGTCAGAGCTGCCGTCTCCATCGAGAAAGAGACGCCAGAAGCCCACCGCCCAGACACCTTTCTCAGAGAATCCGACGATCAGGCCCATTCTTCTTCCTCCTCCTCTTCTGTAAGGGCCCGCTTCGAGAAGATGATTAGAGAAGCTCAGGACACCGTCTGCACCGCCCTTGAGGCCGCCGACGGCGGGGCCAGCTTCAAGGAGGATGTTTGGTCCAGGCCCGGCGGCGGTGGCGGCATCAGCAGGGTTCTCCAGGACGGCGCCGTTTGGGAGAAGGCTGGAGTTAATGTCTCCGTTGTTTACGGCGTCATGCCGCCAGAAGCTTACCGCGCTGCAAAAGCTGCCGCTTCTCCTGACCAGAAGCCTGGTCCTATCCCTTTCTTCGCCGCTGGAATCAGCTCCGTAAGTGTTTCCCCCATTCAATTCTTTTCCATTTCAGATGGAATGGGCAATGACATCAACCTTTGTTCAGGTTTTGCATCCGAAGAACCCATTTGCCCCAACCTTGCATTTCAATTATCGCTATTTTGAAACTGATGCTCCTAAAGGTAATGGCGCCCTTGCAGATTATGATTTTCCATCCTTATTTCGGAGCTGTTTCTCATACCATTATTAATCCTGTTTTCTGTCACATATGCCAGTTTCTAAGGTAATTGTCTTGCAAATAAGTATCTGCATAAATTTGCTGCTACTGACTGTGTAACCCTGTTGAATTCTACAGATGCTCCCGGAGCACCTAGGCAGTGGTGGTTTGGCGGGGGGACTGACTTGACTCCTGCTTACATTTTCGAGGAGGATGTTAAACACTTCCATTCGGTATATTCTCAATGCAAAAATATTAGTTCATGACATTTTTGTGATTTAGATTTAGAATTTTAGGGAGAAAATAAGTCAAGTAAAACACTAATGAACCATAGTTCTGCTGTTTTAAAATGGCACTTCACATTCATGTATTGCTTCTTATGTTTTTTTTGATAGATAGATTTGAAGTGTTGGATGGGTTTACCTGAATCTGATTCCTATAGCTAGTTTCTTTTCGTAAATAAGGCATCTAAAACAACCTTCTTTAGTAGGACTAGTTTCTTTTGATGCTACTATCGGGGGTTTCTGCATGCAAATGCTTGAGAATTCTGCAATCAGATCAATTTACATAATTCTACTTTATTTACAATAAACCCTGACAAGGAAAGAGAAATCCATCCGTTTGATGCTTACTTAAAATTCATGTGAGAGGATTTTTTTTTTTTTTTTTTGCCCCTTTGGAAACTTGCACTTGAGCATTAGGCTCATTTGCTACCATATATTCCCCTCTCCCCCACCCAAAGAAGGTTAAAAGAAAAAAGAGTGAGCTTATTCTTGTTGAAACAAGAGCAACTTATTTACTTCTATTGTGCTGCATTACAGACTCAAAAAAAGGCTTGTGACAAGTTTAATCCTGATTTTTACCCCCGCTTCAAGAAATGGTGTGACGACTACTTCTATATCAAGGTATGACTGTTAATTCATTTTGAAATAAGTATTGGTTTAGTTGTAGTCTTAGGTTCTATTTGACAAACAGAAAATAAACAAACATATTAAAAGTATGTACTACTTATTCAGTTGTTCATTTCAATAACCTATAATAAAAGAGTATACTTGAAATCCTTTTGTCTGTCCATCAATCATCATCATTAATTTTGATTAACTTTGTGTGTGGATAATACAAAATGGGGAACGAAATGGTAGTAAATAGTGAATACTGATAACTGTTGGTGAGAATCAGACAAGGGAATGGGAAGAAGAGTAGATTCAAGTGGTAGCAAGAGATGGTACTATTGCATGAAAAAGTACATCGAGCTGATGAGAGGTTATATTAAGGAGAGTTTATATACCAGCGTGTGAAGGGAGAATAAGTATAATAACACAGAAATATATATATGAGGAACAAAAACTTGATATATCTATTCCTAATTGATTTGGTTTAGAAACTCAAAATGCAAATACACAGGTCGGATCCCATTGACAATATTGGGATTGAAAAACTCCACTGTATTTACCTTTTTATAGTCTATTACTCATCATGCATGGTGGTCCCATTTTCAGCATAACAAGGGAGCCTGTATAATATGTAACTAGATGGCTCCTGTAAGCGTTCTGTCAAGTTTTGGGGGTTAGAGTAGATTCAGGGTGTGTCTATAATTGAACTTTAAGTGCATGACAGAGTTGATTCAGTGTGTGTGGGCATGATTGAACTTTTAAGTGCATGACATATTCTGTTGTTGATTGTTTTTCCTTATTTTGTCTCTTATTTCTACATTCAGCATCGAGATGAAAGGCGAGGACTTGGAGGAATATTTTTTGATGATCTGAATGACTACGATCAGGAGATGCTTCTTTCCTTCGCGACTGGTAATTGCTTGCATTTGCATGTATAAATGGATGCTTCTAACTAGAAAGACATTTCATTCATTTTTTTCCCTTCCTGTTTCATGCTTGTTTAAACTATGGTTTTCTTGCAGAATGTGCAAACTCTGTTATTCCTGCATATATTCCTATCATAGAGAGAAGGAAGGATTTGCCCTTTACAGAGCAGCAGAAAGCATGGCAACAATTGAGAAGGGGACGATACGTTGAATTCAATTTGGTATAGTATTAAAGTCCACTCTTTCTAATACACACACAAGGCTCTATTCTTTCTCAATTCAAGGTGACATAGTAATCAAAATTATGGCAACAGGTATACGATAGGGGTACCACATTTGGGCTTAAAACAGGAGGCAGAATAGAGAGTATTCTTGTATCTCTCCCACTGACTGCTCGATGGGAATATGATCATGTAAGATTGTAGATTCTTTTCTTATTTAAAATACACTGGATATTTTGTATCTCCCAATTTTCTATCTTTGATATTGATACTGAAATGGTGTTATCTTTTTGTGCTCAGAAACCAGAGGAGGGAAGTGAAGAATGGAAACTCCTGGATGCCTGCATAAACCCCAAGGAGTGGGTGTAATTTATGGACTTAGCAATGCCCCTAATTTGCTTCGTTGTTTATTAACCAGGGAGCTTGTTTCTTCTTTCGGTGTATATCAAGTTCGTGTTGCAACGAATACAATTCTAGCTTGTACACTGAATTCAAATTAAACGTTTTGCTAGTTTCATTTTTTGTAGAGGGTGAACTGGAGAAAATTACAAATATGAAATATCTAAACTCTATCTGTAGCAGTACCAACCATTATCTTTTACCTATCCAAAATATGCTTAACAATGTTATAATAATGCAAAGACTGCCTCTTCATTTGAGCAAAACTTAAACTTGATTAATCTAGTGATGAGACAGAAAATGAAATAAACTCGGTTCATTAAAATGAGGATTTTCTATATAGGTCCCAGAACAAGTAGATGCACATTCTAATTTGGCATTGCTGCCGTTGACATGTTTCTTAGTAATGTCAATAAACAAAAAAGTGGGTAGCACATTTATATACCAAAAAGAAGGGAGTCCCTCGAACACTATATACTGCCAGACCCAGATGTGGATGGAGGATTTGCTTCATCATGAGAAGCAGTCCTGGTAGGCCAATCAAGGAACTTGTAGCCTGCGAGTGAGGGCGGCAAATAGCTCTGTGTTGCTGAAGGGTTGTCTGGAGGGTATATGTATCCCTTGCCATATCCAATGTCCTTCATTAGTTTGGTTGGAGCATTCCTGAGATGAAGGGGCACCCCTTCATTCTGCCCAACAGATTCCCTCACCACCTTCTGAGCAGCTCCTATTGCTCTGTAAACAGAGACGGATTTGGGAGCCAATGCCAAGTAGGCGACACACTGCGCAAGAATGACATTGCATTCTGGCATTCCCAGGAAGTGGCAGGCCTGATAGCAAGAAACAGCCTGATTGAGAGCTGAGGGATCAGCCAAACCAACATCCTCACTTGCAAACCTTATGAGCCTGCGCGCAATGTAGAGAGGCTCTTCCCCTCCTTCCAACATTCTTGCCAACCAATAAATCCCTGCATTGGCATCACTCCCCCTCATGGATTTGTGGAGCGCGCTGATCAGATTATAGTGCTCTTCCCCAGCTTTATCATAAGCAAGATGCTTGCACTGAAGTGCCTCCTTTGCGTCATCGAGTGTAACAGCAACAGCAGCAGCCTTCTGTTGCTCCTCTTTGGATTGGTTAGCAGGTTGTTGGAGCCTTGCAGCAGCAGTAACAGCAGCTATCTCGAGAGCATTCAGGGCGACACGAGCATCCCCATCACAGTTGTTTCCTATGAAATCCAGAACATCCTGGCTCACATCAACCTGACAACCAGCGCTGTGAGTCAACCCTTTGTCGGAGTCATTGACAGCCCTTCTGAGAAGCAAGGCAACATGGTGGGGCTTGAGAGGGTTAAGGGTAAGGACCCTGCAGCGAGACAAGAGAGGGGTGATCAAGTGGAACGAAGGGTTCTCGGTGGTGGCTCCGACGAAGACAATGCTGCCATCTTCAATGACGGGCAAGAAAGAGTCCTGCTGGGACTTGTTAAATCTGTGAACCTCATCCACGAACAGAACGGTTCTCTGGTTGCTCTTCACTCTCAGCTTTCTGGCCTCGTCCACGGCGTCCCGGACATCTTTGACGCCGCTCGTGACAGCGGATAAGGAGACAAAGCGATAACAAGGGCATTGTTGATGGGGAAAGGAGTTGACGATTGCTCTGGCGATGGTGGTCTTGCCGGTGCCGGGGGGACCCCAGAGGAGGATGGAAGGGAGACGGTTGCGGTGGATGGCGGAGCGAAGGAGGGAAGTGGGGGAGAGGAGATGGTCCTGACCAAGGACGTCGTCGAGGGTTCTGGGGCGGAGGCGCTCGTATAAGGGCTCGTGGGCGTTCTTCTTGGAAGGGCGAAGAGGGTTGAAGAAGAAGGAAGATTGAGGATTAGGATTAGGATTAGGATTGGGATTTGAGGAGGGTAGTGTTCTTTGGCGTTTTGAGAGTGGGGATGCCTCGTCGTGTTGCTGTTGCTCAACATCAATTGCTTGCCCTTCTTGCTTCGAGTGCGAGTGGAAAAACCGTTCGATCTTAGGTTGCGTGGGCGCCGGCGGTGGGGAAGCTGAAGGGTTCGATTTGTGAGTTAGGATCCATTCGGTGGCTTTGACGGTGGATCTGCCGCCGGTGGCAGCCAAGGCTTGGGCGGCTAGCTCGTTGGGGAAGCCCATGCTAAGCAGCTGTTGCATCTCGTTCTCCATTCTGGCAAATACTATTCTGCTCTCACATTATTAATGCTTAGGGTGTGGCTATCTGACTCACTTTGGGATGGGAATCTCAGCGCCTTCCTAATTGCTATCTTCACCGCTTCACCCATCTTTTCTTTATTCCAAATTCCATCCCCCTTTCCTTTTGCTTTGGGATTCTAAATACCCGCCATTTCTTCTTAATTCCTATTTCATTTATATTATTATTACCGCCATAATTTATTCATTCATTTTGACTCGCTTTTTCTAATTTCCAAATCGATTATATTTACTTCATCTTTATACATTAAATTAAATAGTTCACTTCAACTTGTACTCCAATAGTTTGAGTTGAACAATGGTATTATTTTCTCTGCTTAGTGTGGTGCCAATGGGGTCAGTGCATGGATTCTTTCTTATATACTTGCTTGCTTCTACGTCGGATGCACTTTACAAATTACAACTGATTCCATGACAATGACTGCCCTTCTGAATTACCAAACTCATGCACTTCACCGGATTTTTAAACTCCACTAATTGCAGCCTCTCTACTTTTTTTTTTCTTTTCTTTTTTGGTCTGGTATTTGTTTATTTTAAGGACACAGGCGGTCATTCAATACGGGCTCAACTAGAAAGCACACTTTGGAACTACAAAGACACATATTAGTTCAAAGAAAACGGGCCTCTTGAGGCTGTGCTTCTGTTGGGCTCCTCATAGCCCAAGAAAAACATAGCCTTCAATCAGATTTCCTTCGTTATGTCTAAAAACCAAAAACTTAAAAGCAGAGTTTTCTTTCTTCGCATATAAACTTAATTGAGACCACGCAGCGAAGGCCTAATACAGATGACATATCTTATGTCTCTTCTAAATTGCATCGAGGTTTAAGTTTCAGTTAAGACTGGATGTTATTTAAGAACCCGTAATGAGTACTCATGCAATGTGTGTATATTGTGTGGGTATGTAGTATATAGATGTAATGTCTAGAATTGTCATGATCAAGTATACTATTATCTAATGGTAGTATTTTGATACTAAAAGTGTTACATTATGATATTAAATAACATCAGTGGCAATGATAATATTAAGAACAATCTAAAGAGGGTCTTAAGTAAAAATAATATGCAAAAATTGATCTGCACCCAACCCAGCACAATCCAATACCTAGAAATAATATGCAGAAATAGATCTGCACCTGGCTTAGTACAATCCAGTTAATGGGAGTGGTGACAAGTTTACAACTTTTAAATCCAGTTTCGAACAAACAAATCAAGGAAATATTTCAAAATTTATTTGTCTTTTATTTTGACTCTGTTATAAAAAATTCTTTTGACTGATTCAATTTCATTTAAATCATCACCCGCCAATACCAAGTCATCGACATACACAAGAGTTACTGTAAATGTCAAAAAAATCTGTTTGGTAAATAAACTATAATTTAATTTGTATTGAGTGTAACTCATCTCAAACAAGACAGATTTTAGTTTATAGTTTTACTGTCGACTTGCTTGTTTCAGTCCATACAAGGACTTCTCAAGCTTGTAAACCTGTCCTGATGAAGCTTCTAAGTCTAGGAAAACCTGCATATAAACTTCTTCTTCGAATTCTCTATACAAAAAGGCAGTGTTTATATCAATTTGTTTGAGATGTCAGTCCTGCAATAGCCAACACAATTTTCAATGGACTCACCTTTACTATTCAGAGACATTGTTTCGGTAGTGAAGTTGGACTCTTCAATCTTTCTCAAATCACGCTAAATGATCGTGAATTAGAGAACAAGTTATCTATTTTTCAACCTGCAATCTTCATGTTCTTCTATTCACGCTCACCGTACCATATAAAAAAAATGCATGTGAGATTGGAGAACATATTATTAGAGAAAGAGAGGAGAAATTAGACAATGAAACTTGCATTAATGAAGAACTCAAAAAATACAAGCTTTTGTTGTAAAATAAATAAAAGATATAAAATAGAGATGTATAAATAGAAGACTTTATTATTAATATAATTAGCTCAATAATTATTATATATATATAATAATATTATATGTTGTATTGTGTATATATATACAAAGATAAGAAAAAGTATTAAAATAAAGAGAGAGAGATTTGCATTTGATACTATCTCAATATAATAAAGATGGTTAATATTGCTATTAATATTATATGTAAAGAGTAATAGAAAATAGAATTTAAAATACTTATAAAATAAAATAGGAGAAAGAATTGTAGTAGAAATATAAGGAGAATAGTATTTGATTGTAGCATAAAGAGGGAATAGATTTCTTATTACTTGCTTCTGTGTAAGAAAGAAAAGAGAGAGTATTTGTATTTCTTGTTGTGTACAGATGGATGCAATGCATCCCCTATTTATACACATAAGATATCACCCTTTTTCAATCTTTATTAAATACATTCTCTCTTGAGAATGTGAGCTTCACATGGAGAAATGGGCATCCACGTCCTATGCTTATCACAACACTCCCCCTTGGATGACCATTTTAGGATTATTGCCTCGTTAAAACCTTACTAAAGAAAAACCCATTGGGAAAAAAACCTTAGTGAAGGAAAAAGAGTACAATATCCTTTAATGATGGGGCTGCCTCATTAAAAACTTTGTCAAGAAAAACCCAATGGGAAAAAACCTGACCAAGGAAAAAAGAGTACAGTCTCCCCCTCTTGTCGACATCAGTTGATGTCTCGAAATCGGCGCATCCCAATCTCATGTACCAATCTTTCAAAGGAAGATTTTGGGAGTGACTTTGTGAACAAATCTGCCAGATTGTCACTTGAGCGGATCTGTTGGACATCAATTGTCCCTTGATTTTGAAGATCATGAGTGAAGAAGAATTTGGGAGAAATATGCTTTGTTCTATCACCTTTGATGTATCCTCCCTTAAGTTGAGCAATGCATGCTGTATTATCTTCAAACAGGACAGTTGGAGCTATCTTATGATCAATCAGTCCACATGATGATAGAATATATTGAATCAGACTCCTCAGCCAAAAACACTCGCGACTAGCTTCATGAATCGCCAGTATTTCAGCATGATTAGAGGATGTTGCAGCAATCGTCTGTTTTGTGGACCTCCAAGATATAGCTGTACCACCATATGTGAACAGGTATCCTGTTTGAGATCTCCCTTTATGTGGATCAGACAAGTATCCGGCATCTGCATAGCCAACTAGTTGTGATTTGGATCCATAGGGATAAAACAATCCCATATCAACCGTTCCATGAAGATATCGAAAAATTTGTTTGATTCCACTCCAATGTCTTCTGGTTGGAGAGGAACTATACCTTGCTAGTAAATTCACCGCGAATGATATGTCAGGTCGCATATTATTAGCAAGATACATTAGTGCTCCAATGGCACTAAGATATGGTACTTCAGGACCAAGGATATCTTCATTTTCTTCTTTAGGACGGAATTGATCCTTTTTCACATCCAAAGATCTTACGATCATTGGGGTACTTAATGGATGTGACTTATCCATATAAAATCTCTTCAAGATCTTTTCTGTGTATGTTGTTTGATGAATAAAGATCCCGTCTTTTATATGCTCGATCTGCAGGCCGAGACAAAATTTAGTCTTTCCAAGATCTTTCATCTCAAACTCTTCTTTTAGAGTTTTTATAATTGTTGGAATCTCTTCAGGAGTCCCAATGATATTTAAATCATCAACGTACACAGCAATTATAACGAATCCAGATGCAGATTTCTTTATGAAAACACATGGGCAGATATCATCATTCTTGAATCCGTTTTTGGCCAGATACTCAGTAAGACGATTATACCACATTCGTCCAGATTGCTTTAGACCATATAAAGATCTTTGCAATTTGACTGAGTATAACCCTTGCGAATATTCATTGGATGGTTTAGATATCTTTAATCCTTCAGGGACCTTCATATAGATATCCCGATCTAATGAGCCGTATAAATAGGCTGTTACCACATCCATTAAATGCATATGCAGTTTATGATATGCAGATAAACTGACCAAATAACGCAATGTTATCGCATCCACTACAGGGGAATACGTTTCTTCATAATCTATACCGGGCCTTTGTGAAAAACCTTGTGCCACAAGTCGTGCTTTGTAGCGCACAACTTCATTTTTCTCATTTCGTTTTCTCACAAATACCCATTTGTATCCAACAGGTTTTACATCTTCAGGTGTACGGACTACAGGTCCAAAGACTTCACGTTTTGCAAGTGAGTCTAATTCAGCCTTCATGGCTGCTTCCCATTTTGGCCAATCATTTCTTTGTCGACATTCTTCAACTGATCTTGGCTCAAGATCCTTACTTTCATGCATGATATCTAATGCCACATTATATGCAAATATTTCATTGACAATTGTCTTATTTCGGTCCCATTTCTCTCCTGTAAAGACATAATTTATCGAGATCTCGTCATTTTCACAATTTTCAGGTACCTGAACGTCTTCTGGCGTTATATCAGAATTTTGGACAACTGCCGGTGTCTTTACTATGTCTTTTTCAACAGGAATCGTATTTACCTCTTTTCTCTTTCGAGGATTTTTGTCTTTGGAACCGACAGGCCTGCCACGCTTCTGGCGTGTATTTGCTTCCGTGGCTATTTGTCCTACTGGGACATCAATTCGAATTGGGGCATTTTCCGCCCTGCCACGCTTCTGGCGTGAATTT
This sequence comes from Arachis stenosperma, assembly GCF_014773155.1. Classification (NCBI taxonomy): domain Eukaryota; kingdom Viridiplantae; phylum Streptophyta; class Magnoliopsida; order Fabales; family Fabaceae; genus Arachis; species Arachis stenosperma. Next base: position 369,251 of record NC_080383.1, on the reverse strand, counting down.
GCTTCAGTGGCTACTTGTCCTACTGGGACATCAATTCGAATTGGGGCATTTTCCGCTGGTATATAAGATTTGGTTATCCTCTTTGTATCGGAAAATGCATCAGGCAATTCATTTGCTATTCTTTGCAAATGTATAATCTTTTGAACTTCTAGTTCACATTGCCCTGATCGAGGATCTAAATGCATCAACGATGATGCATTCCAATTAAGTTCCTTTTCAGGAAGCTTATTCTTTCCCCCTAATGTTGGAAATTTTGATTCATCAAAATGACAATCCGCAAACCGGGCTTTAAACACATCACCAGTTTGTATCTCAAGATACCTCACTATAGATGGAGAATCATATCCAACATATATCCCCAATTTTCTTTGGGGTCCCATTTTGGTACGATTAGGTGGTGCAATGAGAACATATATCGCACACCCAAATATTCTTAAATGGGAAACATTTGGCTGCTGGCCAAAAGCTAATTGCATAGGAGAGAATTGATGATAACTTGTTGGCCTCAAACGAATAAGTGCTGCGGCATGTAAAATAGCATGCCCCCAAACCGAGGTTGGGAGATTTGTTCTCATAAGCAAGGGTCTAGCAATTAATTGGAGGCGCTTAATAAGTGATTCTGCTAACCCATTTTGTGTGTGAACATAAGCTACTGGATGTTCAACACTTATTCCATTAGCCATACAATAAGTATCAAAAGCTTGGGAAGTAAATTCACCAGCATTATCAAGACGAATTGCTTTAATTGGATTTTCTGGAAATTGTGCTTTTAATCGAATAATTTGAGCCAGTAATCTCGCAAACGCCAGGTTGCGAGAAGATAATAAGCACACATGTGACCATCTCGAAGATGCGTCTATGAGGACCATAAAATATCTAAAAGATCCACATGGTGGATGAATAGGTCCACATATATCACCTTGAATCCTTTCTAGGAATTCAGGGGACTCAAATCCAATCTTTACTGGTGATGGCCTTAAAATTAACTTTCCCTGAGAACATGCAGCACAACAAAATTCACTAGTTTTAAGAATCTTCTGGTTCTTTAGTGAATGTCCATGAGAGTTTTCAATAATTCTCCTCATCATGGTTGTTCCCGGATGACCCAAACGGTCGTGCCAAGTTATGAATTCATTTGGGCTAGTAAACTTCTGGTTTACAGTGGCATGTGATTCAATTGCACTAATCTTGGTATAATACAACCCAGATGAGAGAGAGGGTAATTTTTCTAATATAACTTTCTTATTTGAATCATGAGTTGTGATACATAAATACTCATGATTTCCCTCATTCATCGTCTCAACATGATATCCATTTCGGCGAATATCTTTGAAACTCAACAAGTTTCTCAGAGACTTGGTAGATAATAGTGCATTATTTATTATAAATTTTGTTCCTCCAGGAAACAAAATTACAGCTCTTCCAGAGCCTTCTATCACATTGCCTGAGCCAATAATAGTATTAACATATTCCTCTTTTGGCACAAGATGGGTAAAATATATATCACTTTTGAGAATAGTGTGCGAACTTGCACTATCCGCAAGGCATACATCTTCATTACATATCCTTGCCATTCTTCAAAAACAAATAATAATAAAATGAGTAGTATGCACAGATAAATTGAGTACTTGATCAGAATTATTTTTCTAAGAAACACTGTACATAAAATAATGTCATATACTAAAATTTTATTTTAAAATTTGACACATTTAATAATTTCAAAATTCATATTAATATTTCATTATTTATGTACATCACATTTGAAACTTAAATACATAGAAAATAAAACTTAATAAGTTCTTTACATTATTTATTTACATATATACTTCACAATCCCACATATTAAACTATTCCATCATTGATCAAATGACCAATATTTCCTTCAGGGTCCTCAAAGAAATCAGATACATCATAATGAGTGGTGGAGTTCTCAGCATCATTTGAAACAAAATTTGTTTCCTTTCCTTTGTCGTTCTTTTTCAAAGATGCCTGGTAAAGATCGACTAGGTGCCTTGGGGTACGACAGGTACGTGACCAATGGCCCTTTCCACCACAGTGGAAACACTTCTCCTCGGTTGATTTATTCTGCCCGATATTCCTTTCTTTGTCCCACTTCTGGTGAGATCCTCTCTTTTGAACATAATTCTTTTCCTTCCATAATTTTTCTTGTTATTAAAAGCTTGCCATTTACCTCTTCTGGGTAATGATTTGCCGCATTTACTTCAGGAAATGGGGCGGCGCCAGCTGTGCGCGCTTCATGATTTTTTAATAACAACTCATTGTTGCGTTCGGCAACAAGAAGGCAAGAAATTAACTCAGAATATTTTTTAAACCCTTTCTCTCGATACTGCTGCTGCAGGAGCACATTCGAGGCATGGAAGGTTGAGAAAGTTTTCTCCAACATATCATGATCAGTTATTTTTTCCCCACACAATTTCATTCGTGAGGTGATTCGAAACATTGCAGAATTATATTCATTTATAGATTTAAAATCTTGTAAACGCAAATGCGTCCATTCATACCGGGCTTGAGGAAGTATCACCGTTTTCTGATGATTGTACCTTTCTTCAAGGTCTTTCCAAAGATCTGCAGGATCTTTTAATGTGAGATATTCATTTTTCAATCCTTCGTCAAGATGACGACGGAGAAAAATCATGGCTTTAGCTTTATCCTTCTGGGATGCATTATTCTCAGCTTTAATGGTATCTCCAAGATCCATTGAATCAAGATGGATTTCAGCATCTAATATCCATGATAAATAATTGTTTCCAGATATATCAAGAGCATTGAATTCAAGATGAGAGAGTTTCGACATAATGAAAATTTGTTACCTGAGTCTTCCTAAAAATTTGATCAGAGTGTCGTGCTGATAACGTGTTGTAAAATAAATAAAAGATATAAAATAGAGATGTATAAATAGAAGACTTTATTATTAATATAATTAGCTCAATAATTATTATATATATATAATAATATTATATGTTGTATTGTGTATATATATACAAAGATAAGAAAAAGTATTAAAAATAAAGAGAGAGAGATTTGCATTTGATACTATCTCAATATAATAAAGATGGTTAATATTGCTATTAATATTATATGTAAAGAGTAATAGAAAATAGAATTTAAAATACTTATAAAATAAAATAGGAGAAAGAATTGTAGTAGAAATATAAGGAGAATAGTATTTGATTGTAGCATAAAGAGGGAATAGATTTCTTATTACTTGCTTCTGTGTAAGAAAGAAAAGAGAGAGTATTTGTATTTCTTGTTGTGTACAGATGGATGCAATGCATCCCCTATTTATACACATAAGATATCACCCTTTTTCAATCTTTATTAAATACATTCTCTCTTGAGAATGTGAGCTTCACATGGAGAAATGGGCATCCACGTCCTATGCTTATCACAACAGCTTTATAATTATCTATTTATAGTTACACTACAGTTATATAAAATTATTGTCACGCTAACTAACTCTGTACACCTCAATTCACTAACGACCTACAACTATCTGATATTAAATAACAATAATAGTAATGATAATATTAAGTAACAAAACAATATTTTTTTTTAATTAGATATTGAAAAATAAATTTATAAATTGGTTATGTTTCGTCATATACTTTAAGTGTCTATCATATAATAATAACTCTTAGTCAAACTTAATATCATTAGTGTTAAATTGATTTGATTTATTAAAATTAAAATGTCTAATATAATTTCACACATTAATTAATTATTAAATTTGATTCTTACATTTATATTTATTTTTATATTTTTTTAATTTTAAAATATTTTATCAAATATAATTATTATTACTTATATTTATTAAAAAAAATTTAATTTAATTTATTAAATATATATACTATAATTTAAAAAAAAAATCTACTAAACCAAACCTAAATGCAAATCTCAACAAAATCGAGAAAATGCAGCCAAAATAGAAACAAATAGAACACATAACATGCAACACATATAAATACAATATATTGGCTATATTGGCTAAAAATAAGAATAGAAAAAGATAAGATTCATTCTTATATTTTTTAAGGCATCTACTTAAATGAAGATATTAAAAATATTTTGCAAAGATTTTTGTATTAAAAATATATTTTGTTTGTTTAGTCACATTTTTAAAAAAAAAAAATTTAACGTATCAAAATCAAACTTTACAATTCATCCTCTAATAATAAAAAAAACGAGCCTGCTACACATACAAGTTTACAAGCTTACAAGTTGGCCCAGCCCAAATAGAACTCACGCGCATGAAGAGAGATAACGTGGCGCGTCAAAATCACGCGCTCAACACTCAAACGGTTACGTATGGCAGACTCTTCCACTTCTTCCACTTCTTCCACTTCTCAAAGCGCTTTGAATACAAGGAAACCCTCCCATTTTCGAGCGAAAATCAAAGTTCAAAATATACAAATCGTTGTTCGAAACCTCCATCAAAACACCATCAAACTCTCCGTGAAGAATCTGAAGAGAAAATAAAGCAACAATACTCAACATAAGTTCATTAAGATTCCTGTATATTTTACTTTTCTTCTACGTCGTTCTTCTAGGGTTTACTATTATTCTTGCTTCTTTGTTACACTGTTCTAAGTTCTACGTCGTTCTTCTAAGTTCTACGTCGTTCTACGTTGTTGTTCTAAGTTCTCCTGCTATTGTTGTTGATTTTTTGGGGTTTATTCCGTAGATTGGGGGGTGTATACTGCTTAACCTTGTAATGTGGCTTGATATTGAAGCATGGTTGAGTGATATCTGACTGATATCTATATGGATGTATCTGAATAATATCTATGGGTGTATCTCACTGTTATCAATGGGTGTATCTTGCTGATATCTTTGGGTGTATCTGACTCATATATATGGGTGTATCTTACTGTTATCAATGGGTGTATCTTATTGTTATTAATGGATGTATCTGACTCATATATATGGGTGTATCTTACTGATATCTTTGGGTGTATTTTTCGTTTCAGAGAAAATGGCAGCAAGAAACCAAACAAAAGACCTTAAGTGTGCCACACATCTCCTGAGTGATAAGTTCAGAAACATGACTGAGGAGAAGAAGGTGATTGTGAGGGATCTCGGATTCGGTGGGTTGATGCACATCCCACCACTAAGGGTGGATCACCAACTCTTAAGGGAGCTGGCAAACAACTTCAAACTTGGGGAGAACAGACTGAAGACAGGATATGGTTCTTTCCAAATAACACAAAAAAAAATAGGTCATGCGCTTGGCATCAATGCAACAGGTAACTAGCTTAAAATTATAGGTGTATATTAAGTTGTTGCTTGGGTGTATTTAAGTTGATGCTTGGGTGTATTTGAACCGACTTGGATACTTTGTTGTCTTCCTTTTTGTAGGAGATCTATTTCCTGAGAAAGTTGAGTATAAGAAACTTTCTGATGTTGACAAAATAATTTATAGAATATTCCAGGGTAAGACCCTCAAAAGTCTTACCGATGAAATGATGGAAATCGGCGTTGGCAACGAAGAGGAACGCCTGATGTTCAAGAGGATATTCATCCTCTACATACAGATGGCGTTCCTTTTGCCAACGACGATAAACAAAATATCGCCCATGCACCTGGCCCCAATTTTTAAGATGGACGGCATATCGGAGAGAAACTGGGGGGGCATGTTTTGACCTTCATGGTCAAGGGCATCACAGACTACCAGGAGAAGAAGAAGAAGGCAATTAATGGCTGCCTCTTCGCCCTGATGATAATCTACTTTCATCTTTCAAAAAACAGAGGCAAGAACAGGGCTGAAAGACCACCAAAGCCCTGGATTGCCAACTGGACTAAGGAGCAGTTGGTGGAAAGAATGACTGCAGAAAGAGAGGAAATTTTGGTAAGTAAACATAATAAGTTGGGTGTATTTTATTTACCTGAATGCTGCTAACTAAAATATCTCATGTTTCAGGGGATTGTGAAGATGGCAGAGACAAGAGAAAAAATGGAAAAAAAAAAGAAAAAAAAGAAAAAAAAAACAAGAAATCAAAAAAACAAAAAAAAGGAAGGCGAGTCCAACATCGTCTTCAGAGACAGAAACTACTGATAGTGACACTTCTACCTCTGAGTCTGAGGCTCAAGAAGACTCAGAGGATTCAGGAAGAAAACACCCCAGCAAAAAGGGGAAAAAGTAAGTACCATACTTGGGTGTAATTTCTTTTTCGAGTTGGGTGTATTTTGTTTGATCACGTTGGGTGTATGTAGTTTATTAAGTAGGGTGTGTTTCGTTTGCTGCGTTGGGTGTATATTGTATATTCAGTTGGGTGTATCTCGTGAATTTATTTGGGTGTATTTTTAGTATGTTCTAAATGATGATTGTTTGCCTTCCAGAATGGACTCCAGAAAAAGAAAGCAGAGGCAAGAGGAGTCAGATTCTGATTCAGAATCTGAATCTGAACCAAGTGATGAGTAATGTCCTGAAATTATTACTCCTTTCTTTTGGCTTCATTATAAAGATTTCGTGTATTAACTGAAGTGTCTATTATTAACTTATAGGAGCGAAGAATCATCACATGCGGAGAAGGAGAAGAAAAAGAAAAAAACAAAAACAACACCAAAAAAGTAAGCACTTCTTTGGATAATATTCTGTGATAAAATTAATTTTTTATTTCTGATTGGTACTCTTTTTTTTCCACCCAGAACACAACAAAAAAAGAAAAAAGTTGTTGTGGAGGATTCACCTCCTGAAGAAGATCAATACTTTGACGAGTACAGTACCTCGTAAGCTATATTACGGTCTATCATCGTAATTATTTTTGTTAACATCTTATTTTATGAATGTAGTGAGAGATATGAAATATCAAGTGACGAACTCGATGAATGGCTAAGAGAAAACGTTGATAAATCTGTTGCAGAGGGGTATGTCTTGCTGGGCTGTGTATTTGAGATTTTGGTGTGTTTTGTTTGCTAATAATTGTATCTTGTTTCGCAGGGAGAACCAAGCTGACCTGCGATCGACAGAAGGTCGCTATGTGTCCTCTGAAACGTAAGAAGCTTTATTATTTAATAAAATCTTGTTATCATGATTTGGATGTATTTTGTGGAACCATTTGGGTGTATTTTGTGGATCAAGTTGGGTGTATGTTGTTTACTAAGTTGGGATATTTCGTTTGTTTTGTTGGGTGTATATTGTCCATTCGGTTGGTTGTATCTTGTGCATTCATTTGGGTGTATTTTATACTTGTATCTTATTTTGTCTGAATAACATGAAATCTGTTTAGACTACCGGCTGTGAACTTGGGAAGTGATGATCCTTCCTTTAAAGGACGCACAGAACAGAGTAGTGTAAACCAGCCGTCACAGAGCATGTAATTTCTCTTTCAAATAACCGTTACTTTTGTTCTTCTATTACCTTCTACTTTTAATTCTGTATATATTTTTTTTAGAAAAAAAAAGCCCTTTATTATTTTATTCAAGAAAAAAAAGGCAGCAAAAAAAAAGCAAAAATTGCAAGTATGTAAGTTCTCAAAAAACAAAGCCTGTCTTCTTTTTGAATTGTTCGGGTGTATTTTTTGACCTTCTTTGGGTGTATTTTAGGTTGAGTCCGACTGATTCGAATATGATGGTTGTGAGGGAACAAACACCGTCGGAAGCGCTTGCAGTGTGAGTTTTCCAAGAATATTTCAACCTTATAACCTTATTATTTTCAAATACGTTGTTAACCTTTCATTTTTCTTCTTGTTTAGAGTCCCGATCCAGGTTTTTGTGCCGGCATCCCAAACAACCACTGAGACAGATTTTGAACCAACCCCTATGCTACGGATTGAAGGGACTACAGAAACGTAAGAAATAGTATTGAGTGTATATTTGTTTAGAGTTTGGGTGTATATTTGCTAACAGTTTGGGTGTATATTGTTCCTGATCAATTTTTTTTACGCCATGATTTTGTGTAACTGTGCAGCACTCCTGAACCCCCCAAACAACTTCAAGAAACCACACCCACGCTTCCCCCAGCTCCAACTAAAATGTAAGTTCATCAGACTAAAATCAATCTTTGCTTATCATCTGTATATTCTTATTCTTACTCTTATTCTTATACATCATGACGCAGTTATCCAGCCGCAGAAGACGCTGCTGCCCTATTGATGATGGCACGGACAGCAACCTATGTTCCTAAAACAGATCCAGGGATGCCATCATTCAGCCTTGGATTGACTGATTCAAGCCAGGAGGGGGCGTCAACGCAGGAGACAGAAAGGAAAAAATCTCCAGAAACTGTAAATTTGCTAGAACAATTAAACAATTTGGTCCAAAAATTAGCAAGCAGTGCGACGAAGGGAAAAAACGAAAGTCCACAAATTCAGAGGGAGACTGGGGGAGAAAGTTCTGCAAAGTTTGAAACTCCTGGGGGAATAAATCAAATTCCAGATGATATGAAACAAAAGTGCTACATCTGGGGGACGAGACTGAAGAAAGACGCAGATGGCAATACTAACGAGTATGAGGAGATGTACACTCTGATTGGCCAAGGAGAATACATTTTGATGAGAATGCACCTTGCATCCCTCCAGGCAAAAAGTGATATAGAATCTCAGGTAATATTAGAATAACATTAATTTTTTTACACCAAAGTCAACTGCAATATTTATTAATGTAAAATTGATTTCGGCATATATTTCTAGATTGTATCTGCCATCTGCCTCATCCTCAACCAGAAAAATGAAAAGAGGTTTCAGGAACAAATATACTGTCTTTCCCCGATATTGTGGTAAGTGTTACTTCTACAAACTTTGGGTGTATTTTCTGTATTGATTTGGGTGTAGTTTTTAGGTTCGATTGGGTGTAAGTTGTGTATTTTCAGTATTTCATTTCTTGTTTCGCAATTCTTGCAGAGCATGGCACTTTCGGATCACCCAAAGGGGGAATTCATATCACCGAAAACGAAAAAGGAATTCAAGGTGGAAGCCTACCCGAGTTTCATTCCCTTCATAGATAGAAAAAAATTAACTTCGCATCCATATGTAAGTTTTCGTTTGCTAAATTTGTTAGTACGCTTATTTACTTATATGCCAAATAAAATAACACACTGTTGAAATGTGACAATCCTTCAGATTTTTGCTCCTGTTTGCCACTCGGGACATTGGTGGTTATGGCTGATAAATACAACAAAGCAGAAATGTCAAATACTTGACCCCCTACACAAAAAAGCTCCAAGCGATGAGAGAAAGGACATTAATAAATTCACTGTAAGTTGCCTCTGTCTTCTTTACTTTAATAGATAGGTCTATTTTGTTAGTTGTGTTGGGTGTATATTGTCCATTCAGTTGGGTGTATCTTGTCCATTCATTCGGGTGTATTACTGATTTGTTTTGGTATTTAAGGGATATGTATTTTCAAGATTGATAACATATGCCGGCGGGGAACCTCTGGAGAAAGGGGAGAACGAGAAGAAAATTAAAGCATCATATGTTAAAATATCAGGCCAAAAAACAAGGTATAAATTTGTGACTCTGAACATTAAACTTTCCTAAATGAGATTTGTAATTTATTTTCTTCGTTTTCAGCTATGACTGCGCTATCTACGTTATGAAGTGGCTTGAGTTAATTGAGCCGGAAAACATCAAAAAGGGGAAGTATGAATGGGATAATTGGCCACAGGTAACTGTCTTTAGAACTATATAACTCTGTATTACTTTACTGAATTAATATTGCTGTTTAAACAGAATATACTTTTTAATTGTAGGAGGAGGTGGACCACTATAGAGTGGAGTATGCTTCCCGGATACTATTCAGTGAGATGATTAAACAGAGAGATCGGGCAATTAGAGAGAGTAGTGCTATAAGGCTGTCGAAGCCATCCTCTGTATTATTGAGTCCGTTTTGTCAGATTAATTCTGCTGATATAGAAACTGGGTAATCCAACTGCTGGGTAGTTTGTAAATTGAACAAATGATGTAAATATTTGCCATTTATCAACAACTTCTATTTCATGTATATTTTTTCCCATAGTTAAACTATCTGTGCTGGTAAACTGTCTGTGATGTATTCAAAAGCTGTATTACAAGTGGTAAAATATGAAGCAAAAAATCAAGGCATATATAAACGCAAATTATAAACTGTTACACCCAACGCAAGTCTAATAATACACCCAAGGCAATTATCGTATTGTTTGACGAACTGAATAAGCGAGCTGTTCCAGGTGATGTACTTGTTAAAAAAAGAATGCATGCTCTCCCTCCTTTGTGTGCTTCTCATCCCTGCCCAGAAATGGTGATCCAGATAGATAGGAACCCATATGTGACGGTCTTCGTACAGATCTGCATAATACACCCAAACACAGACTATAAAATACACCCGAGAGAACATACAATTTACACCTCTGCTGCAGATTTTAAAACCACATTACCTGAAAGCCACTTGTTGTCCGCAAGACCAAAATTCAGCAGAAAATCGTTCCAATTCCTATCGAATGAGTCTTTGCTATGAGAGTTCCAAACAACATGACTCATTTCTTGTTCGATATCGGCATGTCCCTTGTACCCGTTTAATTTGCTTGGAATCTTCTTCATGATGTGCCAAATACACCAGCGGTGAACTGTTGTTGGCATACAGGCCTCTAAAGCCCTTTTCATTGATGCGCACTGATCGGTGAGAAACCCTTTCGGAGCATTTCCTCCCATGCAACGAAGCCAGCATTGAAATAACCATTTGAATGATTCAATTTCTTCGTTCTTCATCAAAGAGCATCCAAGAAGTGTTGACTGATCGTGGTGATTCACCCCGACAAAAGAACCACAGACCAAATTATACCTGAAACAAATTACCATGGTCCAGAATGCAAAATCATTAGGTACACCCAAACAAATGCTTCGAATACACCCAATGAAACCGTCAATATACACCTCTGCTGCAGATTCGTAAAAATAAATTAATTTAGCATCATAAACAAATTAATAAGATGGATGGCTTTGGTTGGCCCAATCGTCCGCGGATGGTGGCTTCTGAGCTGGTTTGCACGTTGGAGCCTCCTTCCGACTTGTGCTCGTGAGTGAATGGGGGTGGTACCTGCAAAGACACTCCGATGCCTAAGTTAGCAAGGGTGTGAGCAGGTCTAGAGAGTATTGGGCTTAGAGATACCTGAGGGGTGTTAATGTATTTGTAGTGGTGAGCCAATAACCACCGTTGGAGTAGTGCCATATTTTTAGGGTGTTAACCATCCCATTATCTTAGGGAGGTTAAGATATGGCTTGATTAAAGTAGTTAGAGAGATTTTAGGGGCAGTTACTCATTTGAATGAGTGCTTATCTGCCAACTATTCTCCGTCCCGACTTCTTGGGAGTAAGTCGGGTTTGACACCGACTTCTAAGTGTGAAGGTTGGTGTTTAGTAAGGCTCAATCCTCTGGACTAGGCCTTTTATTTGGACCTGGGCCTTTATTATTGGGCCAGGGTAGGAACAGTGCCCCTACTTGAGCCCAAGATCTTCATAGGACTTGGGTTCGAGTATTTTACTCGGGATCGTAGTCGACTTGTTGGAGGACTGACGTGATTTTCTGAAACCGACGTGACTTTTCGTGTCTCTTTGGTTCTGACGGTTACGTCTAATCAAACGTCGTGTCCGTTAGGGATGTGCGTAGACTTTGGTAACGGTGCATTCTCATTAATGACTGCCCCGCTTTTACCATTATGCCCCTTAGTATGTTTATAAATACTTTTCCTCTCTTTCATTTTTTCGTTTCTGCAATTTTTCAAATTTCTTCTTGCTTTGTTCGTGCTTCATTCTTGCATTCGGAGACCTCTGCTTCTTTCAACCTTCGGTTTCGGATAAAGGTTAGCGTTTTACTTTTATGACATGCTTTGTGATTGCATGCTTTTATTTTCTTTGGAGAGGGAGAAGTGACGTTGTAGGCTGTCGTATCCCCTTAGGGACTCTCGTTTTTGATTCTTTTTCCTTTTTCCTTTGAAGGTTTTCGTCGTGTTTTTAGAAAATGTCTTCTGTAGAGGCTCTTTCTCAATGGGTTGATGTCACAGTCCTAGGAGAGGAACCTTTGGTTGATGCGGAGTTTATTACTCATCTTCATACTCACCACAGGATTTGTGTTTCTGAGGATGACAAGCCGAAGTATGAGTTGGTAGTCCCGGGTCCAGAAGACCGGGTTTGCTTTAGTAGGGCCAATGAGGCGTCTTCTCATTTCTTCTTTATGTATGAATGTATGATCACCCGTCTGGGTGTCTTTCTTCCTTTTTCGGATTTTGAAATGTCTGTTTTGCACCACTGTCGAGTTGCCCCTACCCAACTTCACCCCAACTCTTGGGGTTTTCTGAAAATTTATCAATTTATTAGTCAAGCTTTGGACTTCCCGACTTCTTTGAGGTTTTTCTTTTTTCTTTTCCACATGACTAAGCCCTTTAGTGGGCTAAACAACAAACAGCAATGGGTGTCCTTCCGAGCCATACAAGGTCGGAGGATTTTCACCCTTTTTGACGAATCCTTCCATGACTTCAAAAATTATTTTTTCAAAGTGCAAGCTGTAGAGGGTCACCACCCCTTTTTTCTGGATGATAACTCTTCTCCTCGCTTTCCCTTATATTGGCTGGAGGCCTCCCCTTGTGAGAAATATGGTCTGGATGACCTGGATGAAGTAGAGGCTGCCATTGTGGGGTTCCTCCGAGAAGTGTGGGGGAGGGCCCCATATTTGGATACTAAGAAGTTTCTCCAAGGGTCTCCGACCTTTGTCCAGGCGCAGCTAGGTAGCTTTTTCTTGTTTTAAATTTCCGACTTATCAACTGATCATTCTGACTTGTTTGATTCTTTAGCTATTGTTTTTCTCTTTCAGAAATGGCTAAGACAAATGCTCAAGAATATTTCCAAAGAGTCCAGGAGGCCAAGGCCAAGTCTCGCGCTCGGGCCGGTGGTGCCAGGGTTATCTCTCCTCCTCCTCCTCCTCGGAACGTTGGGACTCTTTCCAAGCCTATCGTAATTTCTTCTTCAGTTCCCCCTCAGTCGCTCCCCGTTGTCCGACCTTCCCCTGATCCAAAGAAGCGCAAGACTTTAGAGTCTGGTGCTTCTGGTGAGGTTAAGGCGGATGCTATTGAGTTTGTCCGAAAGAATATCTATCCCCATGTTCGTATAGGCATGGATGATATGTCTGTCCGGGGCCACCTTACCACTATGGTCGAGGAGAGTCTCAAGGCGGCGGGGGTTTGTGGCAAGCTCTTGGATATCTTTGAGAAGGCTCCCCTCAGCTCTTTAGGGACGACCTCGAAGGTCGAGGAGCTAGAGGGAAGGCTTCGCTCATATCAGGAGCATGAGGGAGAGTTGAAGAAGGAGATTGCCAAGCTGAGGGAGGAGAGAGATACCTTCCGGGAGAAAGGGAAGGCTTTGCAGGCCCAGTACAACATGGAGATGGAGTTGAGGAAAACGGCGCAGGGCAGCTATCAAAGCTTATTCAAGGATCTTGTGTCTGTGAAGAATGATCTGCTGAATTCTCGGAAGGCATATGATGAGTTGGAGGACTCAATTGCTGATGGCGCCGAGGAGTCTTGGAGGATTTTCTTGGAGCAAGTCAGGGTGATTGCTCCCGACTTGGATCTTTCTCCTTTACATCCTGACAAAGTTGTTATTGATGGTGCCATCGTGGATCCTCCTGCCCCCGTAATTGTTTCCGAGTCAGAATTGAAGACTCGGGGGCAGAGGATTATTGAGTCCCCTCCTCATTCCAAAGACGCTCCGAGTTCTTCAGCAGTTCCTCCTATCTCTTCATCTCCCATGGATACCTCTGGTGACGCTCCTCCTGATTCTGGTGGTGGTGATCTTTCTAAAAAATGACTTGTGGCTATTTGGGGTCCGGCCTGTGGGCCCCCGTTTTTTAAACTCTTTATTTATTTCTAATTTGAACAATTTTCTTTGGCCCTTTGAGGCCGTAAACAAAATATTTTATGCGTGCCCTTTTTAATAAGGGTTTTAACTTAACAAAATAAATACCCTTTTTTGGATAAGGGTTTAAGTTACCTTATGCGTGTATGTCTTTTTGATTTTCTGAATTCCCCTTGACCTTTTCTTGAAAACCTTTCTTTTTGGCTTGTTTGTTTTTCTGAGCTTTTTTGTTTAAGGACTTTTGGGACAGCCTTTAAACTTCTTCCTAGGTTTTTCTATCTCTTTTCGTTATCCCTCATACTCAACTTAGTTTTAGTGAGTTCTTATGACTTAGGTTATTTTTGCGATGCGTTTTTCTTCTACTCGGTCCTTCACTCCGATTTATGGATCGAAGTATTTCCGAGCTTTTCTACCCGGGATCTCATTTCGACTTATGAGTCGGATTTGTTCCCGAGTTTTTACGATTGACTTCTTATAACCTCTTTACACCGACTTGTACCTCGTCGTTTTATCCTGACGACCTTTTAGGTCGGTTCATGGGATTTTCACGTTTTGTCGAGCTTAAGTCGGCGCGTTTCGTAGAAAGACTTAAAAAATAAAAAATGAAAAGGATTTTATAAGAGATATCGTAGATGAAAAAGATCTTTATTAATCGGGGAGGTACCTTTTTGCTACTAAGGGTTTTGATAATCTATTTCCCTTAGCCTCTACTATGATGCCTCGTTAAAAACCCTTCTCCTGAAAAAACCCTTTTGGGAAAAAATCATGAAGTTGGGAAAAGAGTACATCAGGGAGTAGAGTTCGCTTTTAACTATAGTACCTTTTCATGTTACAAGCATGCCACGACCTCGGGAGTTCAGTGCCGTTCAGGTCGATTATTTTATAATAACATTTTCCTAAAACTTCATTGACTTTGTATGGTCCCTTCCAATTTGCGGCGAGCTTTCCTTCTCCTGATTTGTTGACTCCAATGTCGTTTCTGATTAAGACCAAATCATCTGGAGCAAATGTTCTTCGAATGACTTTTTTGTTGTACCTTGTAGTCATCCTTTGCTTTAACGCTGCTTCTCTTATCTGGGCATCTTCTCGGACTTCGGGGAGCAGGTCAAGCTCCTCTTTGTGCCCCTGTATGTTTCCGATCTCGTCGTGGAGAATTACCCTTGGGCTTTGCTCACTGATTTCTATTGGTATCATTGCCTCCACACCATAGACTAGTCGGAAGGGTGTTTCTCCAGTGGCGGATTGGGGTGTTGTCCTGTAAGCCCATAGCACTTGAGGGAGCTCTTCAGCCCAAGCCCCTTTTGCTTCTTGCAGTCTCTTCTTTAGTCCTGCCAGTATGATTTTGTTGGCTGCCTCGGCTTGCCCATTGGCTTGTGGGTGCTCCACCGAGGTGAACTGATGTTTGATTTTCATACTGGCTACTAAGCTTCTGAATGTAGCATCGGTGAATTGGGTTCCATTATTCGTAGTGATGGAATAAGGTATCCCATATCTTATGATGATATTTTTGTAGAGGAACCTCCGACTTCTTTGAGCGGTGATGGTGGCCAATGTTTCTGCTTCTATCCACTTTGTGAAATAATCTATTCCCACGATCAGGTATTTGACTTGTCCAGGCACTTGGAGAAAAGGACCTAACAAATCCATTCCCCATTTTGCAAAAGGCCATGGAGAAGTGATACTGATAAGCTCTTCTGGTGGAGCCACGTGGAAATTTGCATGCATTTGACATGGTTGACATTTTTTCACAAATTCTGTGGCATCTTTCTGCAAGGTCGGCCAATAGAATCCATCTTGGATTACTTTCCTGGCTAGTGACCTTGCTCCGAGATGGTTTCCGCAGATTCCACTATGTACTTCCTCCAATACCTCGGTGGTTCTCGAGGTCGGTACACACTTTAACAATGGTGTTGATATCCCCCTTCTGTAGAGGATATTTCTCACCAAGGTGTAGTGTTGTGCTTCCCTTCGGATCTTTTTAGCTTCTTTCTCCTCGTTAGGGAGGATGTTGAATTTCATGTATTCAACTAAGGGGTTCATCCATCCGAGGTTTAAACCGCCTACCTCAAGTACTTCTTGTTTATCTTTTATTATTGAGGGTTCTTGGAGGGTTTCTTGGATCAGGCTTCTGTTGTTTCCTCCTGGTTTGGTACTTGCTAACTTGGATAGGGCGTCTGCTCTGCTGTTTAGATCCCGAGTTATGTGTTTGACCTCGGTTTCCTCAAAATGCCTGAGATACTCCAAAGTTTTTTCCAAGTACCTCTTCATATTTGGGTCTTTTGCCTGGTATTCCCCACTTATCTGGGAGATTATCACTTGTGAGTCGCTGTATATCATCACCTTTGTAGCACCGACTTCTTCTGCTAGTTTTAGTCCAGCAATCAAGGCTTCATATTCTGCCTGATTATTTGAAGCCGGAAATTCAAATTTTAAGGAAACCTCTATCTGGGTTCCTCTTTCATCCGCCAATATTATGCCTGCGCCGCTTCCCGTTTTGTTGGAGGATCCATCTACATAGAGTTCCCATGTAGTTGGTTTTTCCTCTTGATCCCCTGCGTATTCTGCAACGAAGTCGGCGAGGCATTGAGCTTTAATCGCTGTCCGAGTTTCGTATCTTAAGTCGAACTCGGAGAGCTCTATTGCCCATTGAACCATTCTCCCTGCAACATCCGTTTTTTGGAGGATTTGCTTCATGGGTTGGTTCGTACGGACTCTTATGGTGTGAGCTTGAAAGTAAGGCCGTAACCTTCGCGAGGCTACTACCAAGGAGTAAGCAAACTTTTCTAGTTTGTGGTACCTTAGTTCGGGGCCTTGTAGAACTTTACTGATGAAGTAGACTGGATGTTGTCCGACCTCGTCTTCTTTTATCAGGGCTGACGAGACAGCCTTGTTTGCTACGGATAAGTATAGGACGAGGTCTTTCCCTGGTACGGGTCGGGTTAGAATAGGAGGTTGGCTTAAAAACTTTTTGAACTCCTAGAATGCTTCCTCGCATTCAGGAGTCCATTCGAACTGGCATCCCTTTCTTAATAAGGAAAATAGTGGAAGGGATTTCAGTGCCGATCTTGACAAAAATCTGGAGAGGGCTGCAAGTCGGCCATTTAGCTGCTGGACTTCTCTCAAACAAGTCGGACTTTTCATTTCGAGGATGGCTCTACACTTGTCGGGATTGGCTTCGATCCCTCTTTGTGTTAGCATAAATCCTAGAAATTTCCCTGCTTCCACTGCGAAGGCGCACTTTGCGGGATTTAGTCTCATCCCGTGCAGCCTTATGGTGTCAAATACTTGCGAGAGGTCTGTCAAGAGGTCGTCTTCTTTCTTTGTTTTTACCAGCATGTCGTCGACGTATACTTCCATTAGACTCCCCAGGTGAGGGGAAAACACTTTATTCATCAACCTTTGATATGTGGCCCCCGCATTCTTTAATCCGAATGGCATGACCACGTAGCAGAAATTAGCTCTGGGTGTGATGAATGATGTTTTCTCTTGGTCTGGCTCATACATTGGGATTTGATTATATCCCGAGTAGGCGTCCATAAATGATAAGTATTGGTACCCCGAGCTAGAGTCTACTAGGGTATCAATATTTGGCAAGGGATAAGGGTCCTTAGGACATGCCTTATTTAAGTCGGTGTAGTCGACACACATTCTCCATTTGCCATTCTGTTTTTTGACTAGCACTACATTGGCTAGCCATGTTGGGTACTTGACTTCTCTGATGAAGCCAGCTTCCAGGAGCGCCTGTACTTGTTCTTCCAGTATTAGGGCTCGTTCTGGGCCGAGCTTGCGTCTTCTTTGTTGTACAGGTCGGGATCCTGGATAAACCGAGAGCTTGTGGGACATGAGCTCGGGGTCAATCCCAGGCATGTCAGAGGCCTTCCAGGCGAAGAGGTCGGAATTACCTCTTAGGAGCCTAGTCAACCCTTGTTTTAGAGATTCCCCTAGGTTGGCTCCTATATGAGTGTTCTTCCCTTCCTCTTTACCAACCTGTATCTCCTCGGTTTTTCCTCCCGGTTGTGGTCGCAGCTCTTCTCTGGCCCTTGCGCCACCGAGCTCTATTGTGTTAACTTCTCTGCCCTTTCCTCTTAGGTTTAGGCTTTCATTGTAGCACTTCCTTGCCAAATTTTGATCTCCCCTTACCGTTGCTATTCCCGCTGTGGTCGGGAACTTCATGCAGAGGTGGGGAGTAGATACCACTGCTCCAAGTCGATTGAGGGTAGCTCTGCCGATTAAAGCATTATATGCTGACCCCACATCAATGATTATGAAGTCTATACTCAGAGTCTTTGATTTTTCCCCTTTTCCAAAAGTGGTGTGAAGGGGCAAAAATCCTAGTGGTTTTATTGGCGTGTCCCCTAATCCATATAGGGTGTCGGGGTAAGCTCTTAATTCTTTCTCATCTAACCCTAACTTGTCGAAAGCGGGCTTAAAAAGGATGTCCGCCGAGCTTCCTTGATCTACTAGGGTTCTGTGGAGATGGGCATTTGCTAGGATCATGGTTATCACTACTGGATCATCATGTCCAGGGATTATTCCTTGCCCATCTTCTTTTGTGAATGAAATGGTGGGGAGGTCGGGTGACTCTTCTCCGACCTGATAAACTCTTTTGAGGTGTCTTTTGCGAGAGGATTTGGTAAGTCCCCCTCCCGCGAACCCTCCTGAGATCATATGGATATGTCTTTCTGGAGTTTGCGGTGGTGGGTCTCTTCTATCCCTATCGTCTCGCTTTCTCTTTCCGTGACCGTCCGACCTTTCTATGAGATATCTATCAAGCCGACCTTCTTTAGCCAGCTTTTCTATCACATTTTTAAGGTCGTAACAGTCGTTTGTGGAGTGACCATATATCTTATGGTACTCGCAGTAATCGTTGTGGCTTCCCCCTTTTTTATTTTTAATGGGTCTAGGGGGTGGCAATCTCTCAGTGTTACAAATCTCTCTGTATACGTCTACTATAGAGACTTTCAGAGGAGTATAAGAGTGATATTTTCTTGGCCTTTCGAGACCGAGTTCTTCCTTTTTCTTGGTTTCCCTTTCCCTCTCTTTTGTTGAGGGAGGGGGCCCAGGTCGCCAACTCAAGTCTCTTAGTTTGGCGTTTTCCTCCATATTGATGTACTTTTCAGCTCTTTCCTGTACATCACTTAGAGAAACGGGATGTCTTTTAGATATGGACTGCGAGAAGGGACCTTCTCTGAGGCCATTGACTAGTCCCATTATGACTGCCTCTGTGGGCAGGTCTTGGATCTCCAAACATGCTTTGTTAAATCTTTCCATATAGGCTCGCAAAGATTCTCCGATCTCCTGTTTTATTCCCAGGAGGATCGGTGCATGTTTCACTTTGTCTTTCTGGATTGAGAACCTCATCAAAAACTTCCTTGAGAGGTCTTCAAAACTAGTAACCGACCTCGGGGGGAGGCTATCGAACCACTTCATCGCTGCTTTCGATAGAGTGGTCGGGAAGGCTTTGCATCGTGTAGCGTCGGAAGCGTCAGCTAGGTACATCCGACTTTTGAAGTTGCTCAGGTGATGCTTCGGATCCGTGGTCCCGTCATAGAGGTCCATGTCAGGGCTTTTGAAGTTTCTCAGAACTTTAACCCTCATGATGTCCTCGCTGAAGGGATCCTCCCCACCTAGGGGTGGTTCTTCTTGTTCGTCGCGGGAGTTGCGACTTTTGAGGGAGGATTCCAACTGTAAGAGCTTTCTTTCTAACTCTTTTCGTCGTTCCATCTCCTCTTTTAGGCTCTTTTCAGTTTTCTTTTGTCGTTCTCGCTCCTGCTCTAATTGTTCCAAGCGGCTGTGGACTAATCCCATGAGTTCAGTTACATGGGGTGGTCCTTCTTTTTCTGATTCGCGCCCTTCTGAGGAGTTTACCTTCGGATTCTTTATTCCGGAAGTGCCTTCCCTGTGTTGATTATCGATTTCTTGGTGGAGGGTGAGGTCCACATCGTTGTTGCCTGTGTCCAGATTCTCTTGTTCAGAGTCTGTCTCAACATGGCCTTCTTCGTGGGATCTACCTGCCATCGTTGGATGATCTCTCAGGTTCCCCGGCAACGGCGCCAATGTTATGATGGGTAACCGGAGATTAATAAGATGGATGGCTTTGGTTGGCCCAATCGTCCGCGGATGGTGGCTTCCGAGCTGGTTTGCACGTTGGAGCCTCCTTCCGACTTGTGCTCGTGAGTGAATGGGGGGTGGTACCTGCAAAGACACTCCGATGCCTAAGTTAGCAAGGGTGTGAGCAGGTCTAGAGAGTATTGGGCTTAGAGATACCTGAGGGGTGTCAGTGTATTTGTAGTGGTGAGCCAATAACCACCGTTGGAGTAGTGCCATATTTTTAGGGTGTTAACCGTCCCATTATCTTAGGGAGGTTAAGATATGGCTTGATTAAAGTAGTTAGAGAGATTTTAGGGGCAGTTACTCATTTGAATGAGTGCTTATCTGCCAACTATTCTCCGTCCCGACTTCTTGGGAGTAAGTCGGGTTTGACACCGACTTCTAAGTGTGAAGGTTGGTGTTTAGTAAGGCTCAATCCTCTGGACTAGGCCTTTTATTTGGACCTGGGCCTTTATTATTGGGCCAGGGTAGGAACAATAATATTCAATTATTTTTTAATCATATATAAGTAAATTACACTTAATCACGTTACTTTCATTCTAAATAAATTTTTTTATATTATTATAGTAACTTATAACTTTAAGTGTAAAATTATATAAAAAAATTATTTAAAATGAAATTAATGTGGTTAAGTATAATTTACTTAGATGTGATTAAAAAAATTGAATATTATGTACCATAAAAATTGATATTATTAAACAATAAAATTAAAATTTATTTCTATGTATCGTTTTTGTTCCTAACGTTTTCATTCTATTTAAGTTCCTAACGTTTTAAAATCGTCTTAATTTTATCTCGCCGTCAATTCTGTTAACAGATCTCTAAACATTGAGTCAATTTTAAAACGTTAGAGATTTAATTAGAACGATCAAAACGTTAACAATAAGTTCAAGATTTATCCAAATGTTGAGGACAAAAACGATACTTTACTGTAATTTTTATGAAAATATCCTTTAGACAGCATATAAATCACCTTATATTTAACGCACATTTCTAGGCAAAGAACTTGATTTAACAGAGGCTCATAACAAGGAAAGGGATTAGTGAGTGAAGATTGCAGCACATAACTCTTGCAGCTAACCATTCAAAACAAAGAAAAATAAACCAAAATGGCTTTGTTAACTTAGAATGAGGTGTGTATAACAAAATGAAAGAGCTGAGACGGCGTATGATTGCATTGTGAATTCCATCTGGATATGATGGTTACAACTTACAAGAGCAGTTTTGATTCATACACTAACTTTATCCATTAAATAATCAATCAAACGCCCCAAATGAGAGTATGAACATCCACCCTCTTTCATAGTACTCCTAGACTTTTCACTCATCTCCTTCATTCTTTTCCTCACCTCCGTATCTGTTAACAAATTCCTTATTCCTTTCTCGATCTTCTCCGCACTTAACACCCGGGTAGTCCCAAACATCAACTCATGCTTGAATTCCAACGAAATTTCCACACCCAGCTTCAGCTCACGCACCAACTGAAATGCATTGGATTGCTGTTCCGCATAGAGCGGCCATGCCGCAATGGGCACACCATAATATATGCTCTCCAGCGTAGAATTCCAGCCGCAATGAGAAACAAACCCACCCGTGGCTTTGTGAGCCAGAATTTGGGCCTGAGGGGCCCATCCAATGACTCTTCCCACTTCTGCCGTCCGGTCCAGGAACCCATGAGGCAGAAGCTCTGTGAGCTCAGGGAGAGAGTAATCAGATGGCGCGCCCATGAAAGAGTCCTCAGGTGGGGGTTTGCGCAGGGACCAGAGGAAGCGGGCCCCACTGTCCTCGAGAGCCCGCGCGATCTCCCTGACCTGCTCCTGATGGAACCAACCTCTGCTCCCGAAGCAGAGAAACACTACGGAGGAAGGAGGTTGGTCGTCGAGCCACTTGATGATGGTCTCCGAAGCACGGTCGTCATCCCCGCTGAGGTTGAGTAGGGGACCCACCGGATAAACAGGAAAAGCAGCATCATGGAAAGAGTGAATGGCGTAGGATTCGAGCTCCTCAAAGGTGTTTATGATAAAACCATCAGCTTCTTTGAGGCCGCTGGCATACGACATGAAAATCGGGTCCCATTGCTTTCGTGTGAGGAAAGTGGGCATATTTCTCCACGGGAATGGGTTTGCGAAAGTGGGGATGGTCAACTCCGAGTCGGAGTCCTCCCACTCGTAGGCTACCAGATTGTCCCGGACACGGAGCGTGTGCATGTGAAGGGTCATGCCAAAGAAGGTTGCTCCAGAGGTAAAGAACACGAGGGCAGGGACACGGAAGTCCTTGGCAATCTCAATCATTGAGGTGAAGAACATGTCGAGGACGAAGGCGGCCAGTGGTGGGGCGGAGGGGGAGCCAGTGAGCTTGGTGACGGCTTCTCTGACGTGGGGCTTCATGAAATCGATGAGAGCGTCCATGGAGGAGGCTCTCTCGGAGTCTGATGAGGGCGGCTTGGGAGTGTAGTCGGGCAGGTTAATGACGTTTATGCGGTGGGACTCAGAGTGGAGGGAGTTTGTTGCTGTAGATGTGGTTTTGGAGTCAACAGGGGACTTGAAAAGCATGATATTGACGGTGAGACGGTGGTCGTGGTTCACCAGAAGCTTGGCGAACTGGAGGGTGGAGAGCAGATGACCTTGGCCTGGAGAAGGCACCAACACCACTTGTGCTGCTTTCTTGTTGCTCATCATTACCACTCTCACTCGATCGGCTTAATTATTGCAAATAATGTGAGTTGTGAGATCTCTATATATAGGATCCTTGTTTTTCAACGGTCAATCAACGTGTGTGGAAATTAGAGTGTGAACCTGCCTCGCTCCGGCTGCTTGTCCGTTGTGGACCATGTATCATGAGCTTCTTGTCCCTTCCTCAGTTCCTTGTTCCTTCTACCAAAAGGATAACATCCATCCTAACCGTATATAATATTAGTGGATACTTTTAACTATTGCTTCACTCTCATCATTCATATCCGGTCCCATATTTGCTTGTCGGGATCATCTCTGCACGGTTACTTCTTAATTAAGGCTTAGCTTATTTTATCCATTATTACAAGATTCTCGGGAATATTCACTTTTCACCGTAATATAGTATTAGTATACACCAAATTTAGTTATATATATAAATATATAAAATTTATTTTTATATTTTAATATTATTAAAATATTATTAGAGTTGTTAGTAATTGAAAATTAAGTTAATAATAATTAGTAATTAGTAAATAGAATATTTATAAAGTTAGTTAATAATATTTATGTAAATAGAATGATTTTTATATTATGTAATAACAACTTTAAAATAACAACTTTATATATAATATTATATTCTTATTCTACTTTTTTTTCAAAAATTTAACATGATAGATGTTCTTGCTGAGTTTGGCCGGTGTATAGCTCGTCCGTCGATGAATGTCTTCGAGCTTCTCGTCGGGATGAGTTATACGTCGGCAAGGAGAGAATAAGGGGGTGGGTACCTGCAAAAGACACTCCGACGCTCAAGTCAGTAAGTGTTTAAGAGGTATATAATAATTCTATGAATATAGAATGTAAGACATGAAATGAAAGTTATCATGTGTTATATTGTGTTTATAATAATTCTATGAATATAGAATGTATTCTTGAGATTAGATATAGAAGGTTCTTTTTATAGGCATAAAATTGATGAATAGAATTGATGTTATGACTGTTCGGTCATTAAGATAGAAATGATGGTCATTAAATCGGTAATGAAGGTGTCAGTTACAAACAAAAGAATGAATGATAGTTAACACCAAGTTATAACTCATAATGCATAATAAAAACTGAGTTACAAGGTGACAGATCAATAGAGTTATGATATCCTCTTTGAAAAGAACGGGATATCATTTTTTGTAAAACTACCGTATTTTCTTTGACAAAGTTCTTTCTTTTCTGTGTTGTTCTTTTTTCACCTGTTTTTTTATTTTTTTTCACTTTAAGGATAAGTCCATCCTTTCAGTTTCATGTAGTCCCTTAACCAAAGCAGAAGCCATTAGTTAGTAGATAAAATATTTAAGAAATTAGTGGATAAAGATAGAGAGATTCGAATTTGCAAACTCTTAAATGAATATGAAAAAATTATGCCATTTGAATTATAATTTACTGGTATAATATTATTTTTTTATTCTACTTTTTCCTAAAAATTTAATAAATATATATTTTATATTAGTGATTAATTTTAATATGAATTTAATATAATTGTATAATATAATAAAAGAGACATAAATTTACTAAAACATATTATTTATACATTAAAATTAATTATTAAGATTAATTTATTTTTAATATATATATATATATTAATATATATTTTATAGGTTAAATTACACAATTAGTCCCTACACTTTCAGTGAAATTGTAAATTGGTCCCTATAATTTAAAAGTTTGTAATTGGGTCCCTAAAGTAAATTAAAATTTGTAATTAGATCCTCAATAACGTTTACCGTCAAAAAAATGAACATTTACCATAATGTCCTCTTCTTCCTCTTTTTCTCCTTTTTTTTTTCTTCCTCCTCTCTTCAGAATTTTTCTGTTATTCTTTTTTAACAACAACAATAGGGCTTCAACAACAACAATCCCAGAAAGATAATATTTCAACAAATCAAACAATCAGAAATTCAACTCAACAACCAAATCAACACACAACAACAATAAAATCAAAAAATAAATCAAAATCAGAAACTGGAGTAGTCACAAAAATAGAAGCAGAGGCAGTAACAGGAGAAGAAGCAGAGGCTCAAGCAGAAGAAGAAGCAGAGACAGTCACAGAGGAAGAAGCAGCGCCGGCGGGGTCCCCCTCCAAGCTTAGCCGGCACCGTCCCCTTCCCCCTCTCCCCCCTTCCCCCTCTTCCTTTCCCCTTTTCCCTCTCCCTCCCCTCCCCCTTCATGTTTCCTTTCGGCTCCCCCTCCCCCCTCCCCCCAACCCCCAAAACGCGTTTTCTTCCCCCCCCCACTCTTTCTTGTTGCTGCTATAATCTGTGCTCCTTGGAGAATCAGATTAATTGCTTCCAGTAAACAAGTCTCAGTAATTAAAATCTAAATTAACTTTATCTACTATGAGTTAAAATTTCAAATTCAGAAAATTGAAGAAAAATATGAGGTCTAACATTTCAAGCAGAAGCAGAGAGAAAGGTTGAGTAAGAATAACAGAAAGAGAAGCTTTGAGAGCTTGAGAGGGAGACAAGAGGTTGTCTTCCCTGGAAAGGAAGCAAACAACATCAACCATGCACACTTTGCCAACGCATCTACAGCACTCTCCTCCTTCTACTTCTCCTTCTTCTTGGAGATCCAGATTTCAACAAAATGAGGTTTACGATGGAGTTAGGTTTCCCGATCCAAAACCCCTCTGACTTCAACAATGTCGTAGAAGCCTTCAGCTGGGAGGAGTTCCCCTACCACGGTGGCGCCGCTCCCCACAGCAACGTTATTTGCCGTGTGTTCACCGCCAATGAGTCCCCACCGAAGCCGTTTCCGAAGTAGCCTTCACAAGAGCAGGTAAGAAGGGAGAATTAGCCATGGCTTTGAAGAGTGATGGTGCGATTGTTGTTGTTGCTGTGATCTTAAGAGAGGAACTTGATTGTGAAGGTTGGCATTGGAGCATAAAGAATTGGAGGAGTATGTGAGGAAGTAAAGGAAGAGAGAAATGGAGTTGAAGATGAAGAGGAAGAAGAGACATGAGCGTAAAGAATTGTTGTTGTTCCTTCAATTCATGACGCTGGGGAGGGAGTGGGATGGGTTAGGGATTTTTTCTCTGTTTTGGAAAGTGGAGAAGTGACAGTGAGAAGGCTGAGGAGGGGTGGGATGGGTTAGGGATTTTTTTGTCATTTTTAAATAGTTAAATTATAGTGTTGGTCCCTATACTTTTATTAAAATTGTAAATTAGTCCTTACTGTTAAACACGTGCAACTCACATACTTAAAATAGCGAATATACTAAGGAATATTCTGTTAAATCAAACGGTGTTTGAACGGTAGGGACCCAATTACAAATTTTAATTTTTTTCAGGGACCCAATTACAAACTTTTAAACTATAGGGACCAATTTGCAATTTCACTGAAAGTGTAGGGACTAACTGTGTAATTTAACCTATTTTATATTAATAATTAATTTTAATAGTTGATTTGACATGATTGTAAATTTATTGCTATAGCTAGACTACCTTTTAGTCTAACAACAAAGACGAAATGGAATGGAACAGTGGCCCACGGGAAAGAAAGCGATATATGGCTGGGGCCTGGGGACTGGGGACTGGGGAGTATGGGTTTTAAGACATACAATGCAAGCAGGGTAACCCAAGAACAAGACTTGTCAATTAATCCACAACAAAACTACCGTAATCCTAATTAAATGAAAGCATTTTGTTGTATTAATTTTTTGAAATTGTTCCTATTGGATGCAGTTGGCATTAAACAAAAACGAAAAAGATGGAGGTGTTTAAGCCCATTTAGCTAGAATAGACATGCAAGCAGCTCCAAGTAGAAGAGAAGTATAAGCTCCAAACTGAAGCCGGCCACTTTGTTGGACTCTTGAGTTGATGAAATCTGCTGCGAGCAGGTCCACGAGAGACATGTAAATTAATATCCCGGAAGATGCTGCGTTCATGACCCCTTCCACAATCAGTGCTCTTGGGCTGTTCTCCTTATATGCCTTGCTAATCCCTATCCCAATGGCTATTCCAACTGGTGTTGTCAATGTAAAGAACACTGCCATTGTTACAACTGCTCTTCTATTGAATTTTGCCTGACCATAACATATATACATAAATAAATAAACAAGGAGAATATTAGGGACAAACAAATAAAAATAGCTATATCTACCTGCGAGATGCAGCCACCAAGGCCCATGCCTTCAAAGAATTGATGGAAAGTTAAGGCAGCAATTAGAGGCCTTATGGTCTTTGGACTCTCACTTGCTCCCAACGAGATCCCGATTATCACAGAATGAACCACAATTCCTAGCTCTAACACCTGCATTCAGTTTATCAAAATAATCATATTACTCTGCTTTATTAAATTTGGGGATAAAATAAACAAGTGCGTGATTACCTGAGAAATAATACGATGACGAAGGAGTTGTGTGGAGTCTGACGAAGAAGCGGAACCATGAGAATGACCATGAGTTGCATGAGTATGAAGATGCACGTGATCTACTCCCTCCTCTATCTTGTGAGTGTGACCAAAATACGCAGTAGCAAGAGAATCAACCATGAGCGTAGCAATTGCGGATAACATGGCCACGAATCCCGTGAAAGGAAAATCTGCCCACGGATGTTCCTTGAGGCAGGGAGATGTTAGCTTCTCAAAAGCATCGGGCAAGACGTGTATAAAAGCAGTGGACAATATTACCCCTCCTGAGAACGCCTTTACCAAGAAGAAGAAATCCCTCTCTGGACTCAAGGCAGAGAAGCTTTTGATCTTCCCCAGCGTTGGAATGGTTACACCGATTGCACCTGCCACCAGAATCGTACCCAAAGCTGCTATTTTGTATTTCAGAGCCAATGCTGCTTCCTCACCACCTTCATTCTCCTCTTCCTCTTCGCATGTGCACTCCCCCACAACTGAGCTTGGAACCACCAGAATTGACAACAGAAATAATAATATACCTACTGTCAACCAATTCTTTCCAAAACCTTTGTTCATCTTTGGATGATTCAACAACAGATAGAATCAATTGAAGATCAACTTAATGGAAAGGAGAGGATTCTGATGCGGGGTGTATGTTAATGTTAGTACTCTCCAGCTCGATCAGATAGATGTTGATGAATTGTGTACGGTTTCTATATCTATATATATAGAGAGACATAGAATGAGAAAGAGAGAGGTTCATTCAGCTGACTAACTGTGATTGCTGAATATACAAAATTAGATCAGAAGAATTCTGCAATTGTGAATTCATTATGTGTATGCTATTTAGTAAAGATATATATTTTCTACCTAGGTAGCTACAGCATAGGAGATTTACGGTTATGATGCCATTGCCAACAAACTAAGTGTCCATTTGATGTTGAAATATGTCGACATGCAGCGGAAGCCAAGGACAAAATAAACCCAGGTATTTGGGTTTTATGACCACATTATTTGAAAATTATTGTAGCGGTCAAATTATAGTTGCAACACGTTCTCGTTCACACTTCACGGTTGCGCAAGACTCTACGATATCATTTATATCATTTCAAGAGTACTACTACTTTTACACATCAAACTTTAGATTTCCATTCTTGCTTTTGTTGAACTCTTTCTTCAAAGCCCTCGTCAATAACAATAAGGAACTAACAACTGTCTATCCTAACATTGCTATGTTCACACTCCACATGGTATCCTGATGGAAGTTTTTCTAGTAAAACAGAGAACTAACACCTTTGTGATTCTGTTTTTTCATGTTATTTCCTTTTTATTTTTTTTTCCGTTATGCATAGTTTGTAGAAGCAAAATTAAAGCGGGTTTCTTGATTATAAGAAAATGTTGAACCTAATAAAGGTTTTCACTTTGTAGATAGCGATCTACATGGGTTATATAGTGCAGTTGGAAATCGATGGGGAGGATAATTTCCTTAAGAAAGTAGTGTGTCAAAGACTTACTTGCAGACTGCATCACTGCAGTGCCATGGACTTTACCATTCTCCTTTATTAAAAAGTCTGCCAGTATGTACGCAATGAATGGGTTGAAAATGCTGATATTCGGGTTGCTGGAATTCTTGAGATGTTTGAAGAAGGTTGTCATAAGATGGTGAGTTAACGTAGGGGGTAAATGCGACAACTCTTTTGCTACTAGCGAACTATTAGCTAGCTTCTCTCTCTCTAATGGCAAGGATGGTGAGGATGTCGACTCTGATGAGTATTACTAGCTATGATGATGATAGCGAAGAAGAATATTTTGAAGAGTATTACGATGATGAGGAGGTTAATCGGCAGGAAGAAAACAAAAAGTAGGTGTACTTGAGGGAAGGAGTTAGGATCTTGGTGGAATGTGCATAACAACTGCCCATGGGATTTCTGTAATATTGTGTGTTATCTTGAATTGTGGAACATGCTTCGGAGTTCCATTTTGCTGTTTTTTTTTTTTAACATAGTTTTGCTTGTGGAGTGCTGGTATACATGGAAAATGTTGTTTGTGCATATGTTTAGTACAGAAACAATGTGAATTTTGTTCGTGTTAAGCGTTAACTGTTAAACATCATTCGGGGTATTTAATTTTGGTCTGAGCTAGAAGCCTAGAATTAAGTTGGTGCGTGGGCTCATCTTTTCAATGGTCCAAGACTTAAAATCGGACACCACTTCAATGGTCCAAGACTTGCAAGGAAAAGAGAAGCTTCTTAATTCCCGAGGTATGAGGTCCCATTAGCGCTAACTTTGTATGTTACTACTTACTAGCGATGGCGGCTGCTGCTCCACATTCTCATCCTATAGTTCTAGCTGTAGATAACGCACAGGAAGACACTGTATATGAAAGAAGCAAGTCAACTCACGTAAAAGAGATTTCTGACAATCGGTGGCATCCATGTCTATAAATCCCCTGCAAGCAATTTCATTTCACACCTTGGGTAGGCAGGCAAACTAGTTTAACTTTGAACAAAGAAAAAATTATATTGAAACAGACAGATTACATGAAAAGAAAAAAGATAGACAAATAAATAAATAAAGAAAAGTCTAGGAGGATGTCACGGCAACAAAGGATCTAGAAGTTAATCACCCGAAATAAAATGAAAAAGGAGATACTGTATCTATCATGTGTCCGATTCTAAGGAGGAAAAAACTCCCAAAAAGGCGTGTATATAAAATAAAAGAAAAGAAAAGACAAGAAAGAAGAAGTGAAGAATTAAGAAGCTAAGTAAGGTTGCGTGTGTATGAACCTAGTGCCTAATGCCTATAATATTATAATAATGAATAGTAATAGACATAAACAAGGGAGAAGGGTTGGTCAACAATAATCGCCAAGTTAGAGCACCTAATTGCCTGCTTTATGTCACTATCTGAGGGAAGAAAGCAGCAACCCCTCCAACCCCTGTTCCTACTGGAGATGGAGACGGAGCTCACTGCAAATTAAGAAGAAGAAGTAGCTGGGAAGAAACGCCCTCCCTCACCCTGACCCATCATCAGGGCCCCACCTTCTCCACTAACATTCGGAGGAGCTCTCTCTCCAACTTGGCTGCTCATGATGCTGTTATTACCACCATACATATGCATGTACTGCTGCTGCTGCAAGCTGGAGGCAGAAGGGGCTAACATGAGCCCATTTGGGTTCACATGAACCGACCGGGGCCCAAACGCCAAACCCATGTTCGGGAAACCCGATGCCGTTGACGGAGTTGCCGGAAAAGGTGCGCCCGTGAACTGTTGCACCATGGCCCGGAAGTTGGTGGTGTCTGTGTTGAGCAAGGTGGTGGGGGTTCGCCTGGAAGCCCGGGAGCGTCGGCGGATGGGCTTGGACACTCGGGCCTCCGGGTTAACCCCAAGTTGGGGGGAGGTGGTTGCGACGGCTGTTGCGTCGGAAACAGAAGATGGAAGGAGAGAATTATTCGG
The DNA here is from genome assembly GCF_014773155.1 of Arachis stenosperma. Classification (NCBI taxonomy): domain Eukaryota; kingdom Viridiplantae; phylum Streptophyta; class Magnoliopsida; order Fabales; family Fabaceae; genus Arachis; species Arachis stenosperma. Next base: position 338,781 of record NC_080383.1, on the reverse strand, counting down.
TGGCGGTGGGATGTTTTGTTGGTGGTAGAATTGGAGCCACTCACTGGCGTCGCTCATGGTCATGGAATGGAAGCTATGCGACTTGGTCCCTTTGCTCACTTTTGTTCGAATGGAAAATGTGAATCTCTCAGTGGATTATTTATGGTGCCTTCAACTTTCAACTTTCTTCCTTCTTCAACCAAATGCATCACAAGCAACATCCTAGCCCTTCATCTCCACACCCACGTGCCCATGGCCCACACACCAACAAATAATATCAATTAGTAATTCATTTTCACAACTATTCCAAAAACATGTATTATTAACTTTAACAAATTCAAAATGCTTTCTTTTATTTTTGTTTTTAGTGGACTAATCAAAGTTACTTATTTCCCCAACATTTCTATTTATGAATACTTCCTCCCTTCCCTATGAGGCGCATCACTTTTAAATTGCAGCATTAACCTGAGAACGAAAAGTTTGTTAAGATAAGTCAGAGAATATATGCTAAAAATGATTAGATGAGAAACTACTTTAAAAAAATTAGAAAATACAAATGTTGTTTTCATATTATGTTGGGTTTAATTTTAATGGAAAAAATTTATACTCTCATCTAATTTTATTTATGAATTTAGATAATTTTTTTAAGTTGTGTTTTTTTAAAAATTAGTTATTTTTGTTAGTACGATAATATATAATTAATTATTTATGTAAAACTCTTTCATATTAATAGTGTATGAAAATTAATTCATAGTTAATATTAGTAATTAGGTGGATTTAAAAAGTGAGCTGATTGGAGATTTATTTTATGGATATTGGAGTAAAGATCATCGAATAACATATTAATAGAAAATTTTGGCGCAGGCCAAATTTTATATTATACATTTATAATTGATGAGTAATTATTGATGTATTTTATATTATGATGACAAAAAACACAACTGTGTAATTTTATAGATTGAAAAGGTAGGTTACTAGGAGCAACAGATTAATTCTAATATATTTACTATCATAAAGAGCGTTATTAGGATATATTCTAACATAGTCACTGTTATATGAGGATTCTAGATTATAATAGAAAAGCAAGAGCACGTAGAAATATTGAGATTTTCTTCCATTATTGTTCTTCTTCTTCTTCCAAGAATGCATGTATTATAGATATGTGGGGAATTGGGGATGCATGCGTCATTTGTGTGTTACTGATTTCTCAATTCTCATGCCATGGGAATGGTTCCATCGCGGAAGCAGCACCATATATACAAACCGAAAATTTGTAAGCCCATCGGTATATCGATATTTTAAATATTTTTAATTGTTAATTTTAATTATAAAAAATATATATAATATATATAATTAAAATTAAAATTAATAATTGAAAATGACTGAAATAGCCATATAGCAATATCAATATATGTAAAAGCCTTTCTACACGAACAAATATATCATGAGTCGTGATAGCGTCATGCTCATTGCTCGAGAATCTTAATGGGCCATGTCATCCTTAGCCTGCGACTTAGACTCTTCAATTCAACCATTGCCATAATTAATTCCGTTTGAGTTCCATTCCGAATCAACTTCTACACAAGAAACTCCCAAGTATCTTCCCATAGACTGTATTGTAGACTATAGTGTAGTTTCAACAAAATTTTGTATTTGTTTACATGATCATTCGAAATTAACTATGGTAGATAATATTTTTAACTTTTTATGAATCTCATACTAGCACTTTTATTTTGTAAAATTACATGTTTCTGTTTTATTTTTGTTAAAATTCAATTTTAATCCACACGATGCCATAATTTGGTAGTGGTCAATTTTATAAAAACAAACTTTTAGCTTACTATTGTCAACTAATATTTTAACTATGGAGGATTCAACGGGTAAAATGCAGTAGATCAACTCAACTAAATAACATTTGTGCAGGTTTATTTGTTTTAAAAAACACACAAATAGATCTTCAAAGCATGTCTAGAAACTATTATTCAAAATTCATTGAAAGAAAATTATAATAATCCGTAAATTAATAGAGATGACCACACTCATTAATTTATTCTTTTAATTATTTATTAACATATGTGATAATATAATAATAATAATAATAATAATAATAATAATAATTATGAATATAAAATTAGTCAAAATAATAACTATTTTTTCGTAAAAGTTGTACACTGAATTTTCCAATTGTTTTTTACAGAAAATTATAAATACTACGTAAAAAACTAAAAAGTAATTTTTAAGTTATGTTTGGAAACAAAACTGAAGGAAAAAAAAAGGAAGACTGCAGAGGCAGCGCATGGGGTGCGTAAAGTGAAGAAGAAGCAAAGAAAGAAATGTGGAGAGAGCTGGGAGAAGTGGAAGGATCATATTCATAAAGCTCGTAAGTCGCAAGTTGAAGTTGGCGGGTAATAATCATCGCATCTGAATTTCAAATAAAATGCTCTTTAGAATTGAACTCAGCTCATCTCTAATTTCCAGAAACCCCCCTCCCCGTCCCCTTGGTAGTTGTTGCAATCATCACCCCCCTCCTTTCTTTTTATTTTAATAATGACAATGATTAATAATATTAATTATTAAATAGTAATGTTATATATCGGTGGGCGAGCATCGGCAATGGCATGTATCTGGTAGCAGTTTTTGTTTTTGGGGCAAACCTAAAAGCTGATTTGCTTCCTTCTCTGATTATTATTTGATGGAAAACAGAGTTACAGGTTTGCAGCCTGAGCTTCAAACTGCTGCTGCTGATTCCTTCTCAGATCATCCTCCTCATCGCCTCCAGGTAATAACACATACAGATCATATGCCTTCCATTTCGATCTGCCATTTCTCTGTTTCCTGATTGCTAGCTGCTGCTACCATAATATGAATGTAACTTCGCTAAAACTGTAATCACTCAATACTCAAAACTATAAGCTGCCGCTGCTTTTGTCAGTTTGCAATTGTTTGATGTAGCATTGCATTGTGTTACTTACTGTAGACATGTGCTGCAAATGCAAATGAAAAAGGTGACAAGGCTTCCTTGATTCCTCACTCCAGACGGCCTGCACTCCCCTCTCTGCAAATACCCCCATGGTCATTAGATGCCGCATTATCTTCTTTCGCAAAGACGGATGGTCCTTCCCTCTCCAGTCCCATTTCTGCTTCCACATCCACCTCTTCTAGAGGACTTCCGCCAAGGCCGAATTCGGCCAGAGTCAGGCCTTCCATGAGAAGTATAATTCCTCAAGGGAACTTCAGGGCCAGAACTAGTCCCCGCGATGCTGAAAGGACGGTTCTCATTGTTCCTGATACTACCCTGTCAAATGCACTTTTGGATAAGCCTTCTACTTCAAGGACTCTCTCTCTTAGTGGTAAAGGTTCATTCTCTCCATTGTCAAAGGTTGCCCACTCATTACCGGTTACTCCAATTGCATCTTTGGGTCAAGAAAGTGCACACGGCAGACATCTGGGATGTGCTTCTGATTTAAATGTATGTCTCTTTTCTTCAATCAAGGCAACTGTTTTCATACAATGCTTGCTAAAATTTTTTACATTTTGTATGTTAAACTGGTATATGATTTTAAACTATGCTGCATTGATGAATATTTCCATTCTTGTATAGACAATGGTTGTCAAGCAGCATATAACTCGATCACTTTCGGTTCCAGTTGATGCCAAAGCCACCAAATTGAGGTGCACTCAGTCTAAGGTCTTGATTCGTATCATTTCAGCCAGGCGGCATCTTGCAACTGTTGATGGAACTTCAACTGGTGATGCTTCAGTCATGGAGATTGGTAATTCCTTGAAATATACGTAGAGCACATAATTTCTTGTAGGTTCCCATTTTACATTTCTTGATCAAGAATCACAATCTGAAATATTCAGTTATGAGTTCTGACTTTCAAGAACTATTGAATATTTGGCACTTAACCATATATAACATGAGATTGGTAACGCTTTGCATCGTTTAGTAGACATTATAGATGAAAGAAATTTGGTGGCTTCTAGGTGATATAATCTTTAGTGCGTCTCTCATAGACAATCTTAGAGACTATAGCCTGTTATAGCCCTTCCATGCCAATTGCTGACTAACTCTCGAAATTAAAGGATAGCAAATTAAATAAACTTTACATTGAAGTTAACTTATTCATTTCTATTTTCAATCATCAAGTTTGTCAATTTCAGATTGTCAAGTTAGGATTCCTAGGTATTTAACAGAACCAGTTTTTTTAGGAGTAGAGTTTCTCATCTGTGCTCATAACGTTTTTAATTCAATATTTTATTCTGGCTGTACTTGATTAATTGGTCAACTATATTCTTATATTCCTCCTTCTCCTCTTTTATCTGAGACTTTTTAATTTTGTTCTCCCCTTTCTAGCTATTGAGGATGCTACAGCAGATATTCCAGAGGAAGAAGCAGTTTGTAGGATTTGTTTGGCAGAGCTCGGGGAAGGAGAAAATACGCTTAAGATGGAATGCAGTTGTAAAGGTGATCTTGCGCTTGCTCATCAAGACTGTGCAGTAAAGTGGTTTAGTATTAAGGGCAACAGGACCTGTGATGTCTGCAAGCAGGATGTTCAAAACCTCCCGGTAACACTATTGAAAATTTATGATCGTCAACCCCCTGCCAGACAGCCATCAAATGTGCCACAACCAAGGGAAATAGCTTATTACAGGCAAGTTTCCATGTATTGACGTGCTAGTCAATTTTGTGTTCAATTCCCTCACCGAAAACCCTACTACATATTTTATTGGTTGCTGGTCTGTGTAAGAATAAGAATGCATTTAATCCTGAATTTGAATAACGTTTACATAATTACTTGTGTCTGGTATGACAAATGTTGGAGTCACTAGTTTCCTAAGGGTAATGTATTCAACTTATTTCGTCCATGGCAGGATCTGGAATGATATACCTGTACTTGTCTTGGTTAGCATGCTTGCTTACTTCTGCTTTTTGGAGCAACTACTGGTATGCCTTTCTTTATGCATATGGTGAACTTTATGGTAACTTGCTACCTGTTTCCTGCTTCAAATTATGGATGTGGGGCCTATTGCATCCGATGGTCACAGTACTGCATGAGAAACTTGTGAAAGAACATTTGACCAAATTATATTTTTGATTACTTAATTCAGAAAATGTAACTTTATCTGATGGGAGAATTTCAATTTTCAGTCAACAGATGCTGGAATGTTTTCCTTGACAAAATTTAAGATAAGTGACTTGAGTGTTTGCTGTGAAGAAAAGAGGGAAAAAAGAGCTATCCTTTTTTTATTATTCATAATTCTTTATACAAAGGCTGAAGAGTGCTTGGATAATGCTGCATATGCGTAGGGAATAAATTATTTTTTTGGTTAATAATTATATCAGCCTTTGTCTTCTTCCTAACACTGATTTCTTGTTTACCAGGTTTCAGATTTGGGTCCTCGAGCTCTCGCAATTGCGTTACCTTTCTCCTGTGTTTTGGGTCTCCTAACATCTATGATTGCGTCAACCATGGGTAAAATTTGTTTCCTTCTGTCTGCTAAAGCACAATAAAGTCATTTTGCACCTGTCATAGTTCCCTTAGGCTCTGTTTGGTAGTTTCAGTAGGACAAAAATACAGAGATACTGGCAAAATGTCTCTTGTAACAAAATTTGCCTAGTTTTCTAGTGATCTACAAACTAGGGACAGTGGAAACAGGAACAGGGACTTAACAATAAAAACCAATCATAAAAAATCAAATAGTGAAGAAAAGCATGTGCGATTTGAATTGACAATAAGTGGACTCATCATGTGTTATAATTGGTGAATCACTAGAACATATGATTATTTCTGTAGTTCCATAATCCAGATCATAACTTTGTTTCCATCATCGGCTTAAAATTTTGCTTGTATGTTCTTCCTCCACAGACCTGTTAAGATCATACATCACGTGAGTTCTTTGCAACTCAAGAGGTCTGAAACAAGAGAATTGAACTATGCGGCTGCGCCCCTCATTTCTCTTCTCAGAATTGTCCTCATTATGCTCGATTGTTGAAGAGCAATAGAGTACTCTATCAAACTTTTGTTTATCAAAAATGGATAAGCATTTTACAGTTTCTCATATCATGCGATGACTCGGAAGCCTTATGAACATCCTATACTTGGTTCTCACTGCTTTTATAAGGAGCTTCGCAAGCATAGAGACGAAAGTAGATACATTTAAGAAGCAGCCAACATTAATATTATTAAATATCACTAGATTCTCGCGTGAGTAGGCTATCGAATGGAAGATAGTGAAATCAAAAAGGGGTCAGGAGTAGAGGCAGAGCTAAAGAAACTTTAGGAGAAACTATTTAAAAAATTATTGCTCTAAACAGAAACTTGGTTTTAGATGGAGTTCAATGGCCTTAATTTTGTTATCAGATTGATTTTGTTGACATTCGAATGATATAGGAAGCAACGAAGCCAACCCTGGAAACCCGCTGCATGCACGTTACATGGACGTCAGTATGCAAATCGGACAGTCCACCGTCCGATTTGCTTCATCACACTAAGTTATCTATTTCCTTCCACTGTTGTCTGAGTTGTCTAAGCATGAGTCCAAGTCATTTGGAGCAGATATCTTCTTTAGCTCATGTGCAAGTGCAACTGCTCTAATCTAATGCTGCGATACTCTACATATAGATGCAGTTATTAGTTTGTCCTCAACATATTAATTATTAGCTGCTGACTATTCAAAAAAAAAAAAAAAAAGCTAAGGTGATTTATTTTGGTGGCAGTGAGCAGGAGTTACGTATGGGCTTATGCTTGCTTCCAGTTCGCAATTCTCATCTTGTTTGCTCACGTATTTTTTAATATGGTAAGATGATATAGCTCCTACTCTATTAATTTTATATGCTTATCGTGTTACCTGACTTGCCTCACACCTAAATTACATAGCTTAGCACACCTCGTTTTTTATCTCTGAAGCTTAATGTCAATCCAATTCTGTCGATCCTCCTTTCCTCATTCATTGGATTCGGGATGACAATAAGCATGAATTGTCTCCTTTCGGAATATGTTAGATGGAGAGCAAATAGGCAGAATCAAACACCCAATGAGAATGATAACAGTCTAGAGCAGCAGCATCAAGAACAAATAGAGCAACAAGAGCAACATCGATGACATTAGCTTTTAGTTAGTCCAACTCGATATAATTGTCTCAAATTAGTTTTATCGATTCAGATTGTTGTTCTTATTTTCTTTAATCATCCGCAATACTAAGACATTTGCTCTATATGTGATCCAAAATATTTGCATGCAATACTAATCATACTTTCTTCTCTTTCCTTTCACTGAAAAATACGTTCATTCGACCTAATTTGTCGGGAATTTCTGATTAAATTGACAAAATTTGAGGATTTAAGATGTGGCATAGCTATGAAAATACTCTGCAGTCTGTTGCGTAATGTCAAGCGGACAAGCAAAAAGCCATTCCGAATGGTAGAAGATAATATGAACTGCTTAACGTCAACGGCACAAACAATTCTATGAAGAGACATTTGTCAAAAAGTTGATTACAATTCTTAGTTTCAACCATGCCACCATCTGCCATATCGCATAAATCCAAGGATGTTGCTGGAAAGTGGGAATGATGAGCATCTATCTTATCGTGATACACTTGTTTTGGCCTTGGGCTTAGTTATAGTTTCCATAAGACGGTACATCCAGCGGTCCAGCATCCCTGTTAATATACGGAGAGTTTTAGATAGGAATGTGATTAGCATAAAGAATAATTAAAGTGCAGTAGGGATCAGTTTAACTCCATGGATTATGAAAAACAGCTTAAGCAATTTTATGTCTATAATAGCTTCAGTTCTTGCTGAAAATGCCGAACACTTAAATTATCTACATTATCTGTCCATGAGTTCCACCCAATAATCTCATTGAGAAGCAAACAGCCATATATCAACCTGGCTAAATGTGCATAGTAAGTAGTACGGAAAAAAAACCTGTTACAGCAAAGGTTCCACCCAACACTGCACAAAGCCGAGTAATGAAATGAAGAAAACTGCGTCGCTCTTCTTTGATTGTCACAGTAATGGGTGATAGATCATACAGAAAGTAGACAGCTGCAGACAACAAGACAAACAGGAAATCAAATCACAACCTACCATAGAAATATGCCAACTTCAAACACAAACGAATAAAAGCAACCTGGCCAGGTCCTATCGTGGTCTTTCATGGGTGAAAAATATTCTGTAACTGAGAACTGATTAGTTGGTACAACCTCTTTTGAGATGTATCTATATTCTGTAGGAACAACCTGCATCGCAAAATAGAGGCTCTTGGAGGTTTACCACAGAAAATACACTAAAACAACAACGATAATCACAATATTCAAACCTTAATATAATATTTAAATGTTCCACTTGTGTCATGCAAAATCCTCGTTGTATCATCAAGTGGGTTGTGAATTCCAGGATATTCAGGGCCAAATGACAAGTCATGAATAATATGACTGACATTCACATTCTTTGCTCCTCCAAAAATCTGCAGAAAACCATCGAAGACTGTTTTAGGCATTTTCAATGGAAATCTCCTATAGAAGCCTCTCAATTGAGGTAATCCTTTCAATGGAGACAGATCTAAGCTCTTAATAAAATGTTCAATTATAGGCAACTTCGTCCTTGAGAGAAAATTATAAAATAAGTAGACTCCGTAGTTATGGTGTTGGCTTCTTGAACAACTCTCAATTATCCACCACTAATTCCATCACGAAACTTTTAAATCTCAAGCATTTTATTTTTGCACCTTGATACCTTTCTGCCTTTTCTTTCTTTTTAAGTATCTAGATAGGCTATAAAGTAAAACAGCATAGAGACTATTATCAACTCCTTCAATAAACACTTTTTTCCCCTGTTGACAGGATACTAACAATTATGATATAAGTTTTGGGCTTGGAAAATTCACATTTTCATTTACTCATCTACCAAAATTATGGACAAAATACAAAAGCTATTAAAAGGAACTTGAAGAATTGTGTGTTTTCATGGAAATAAGAACACCTTTAATTCTATTATGGTCTAAAGATCCTTGCACCAGTATATTTATTTTTTAAAAAAAATAAAAACCCTGATATTTTAATTACAAATTTACATATACATTTTTTAACTGAAATATTATTGAGGGAGGACAAAAGTATTACCATTTGAGCAACATATATATTTAGCCCATGAACTGAAATATGGAAATTTCCTGCAACTCTTTGAACATCTAAAGTGCCATAAACCTACAAGAGAATGAATCCAAAAGTTTAAGAGTCTTCTGGGTTTGACAAATAGAACACCAAAAGTACTTTATATTATGAAAAGATTAGAATTTATACCCTACATCCTTCTCCATCTGTTAATGCTTGCTTCACCTTCTTGATCGTATTTTCCGTAGATTCATCTAACGTTTGTAAATGAATCTTTTGCTCTGAATCTTCATGATGATCTTTATCATGATCTGCTCACAGTTGTTAGAAGACTGTAAGTGGCAAGAAAATAAATGAAAGAATAAAAATGTAAGACGAAAAGGGAACTGTGAAGTTCGGATTGTGCTATCGCAATGTTTAACACTACCTAGTTAATATGCGAAAAGAGATTTAGAAAACAATTCTTTTATTTGGGTTACTGATTTGTTCAGTCAAAACTTCATGTAAGTTCAACATTATCAAAATCCTAATTAGCCCTCCATTTAAGCCCAAATGAATAAATTGAGTTTAACCCAATGAGATACAATTCATACAATTTTTTTGAGTTCTGGAAGTGTGGGCATAATGAAACTAAGATATTACCGTGCTTATGATGAGTATGCTCCTTTTCAACAAGATCCGATATATATTCAGTGCCAATTATATGGCCATAACTGTTCAGGCGAAGCTACAGCAGTTACAAACTTATTAGCGTAACAACTAAATAACAGATAGAAGTTAGAAAAATAAAGAAACCTCAAGAAGGCTAAATAGATTTACTCAAAACAAAATTTCATGGGTAGCAAACAATGCTCATTATGCATATTCAACACATGCATCTACTATAATAAACAAGAAAAAGAGAAATTATTTAGAGTGACAAATTTATAAAAGGTTCTGAGCGCGCACAGGTGGGGGTGTTCAAACTTCAAAACAACCATAAAACGAAAAAGAAAGAGCATAACAAACAAATTAGCTTGACATTGCTATCTTATCCCTCTTTAAGTTATTCAAGAAATAATGGACTGAAACCCTGTTCAAAACTGTTTGGTCGGTAACCCAGAATGATGATTCAATTATTGTCCCCTTTGGTACCAAAACAAGAAACGGAAGAGACTCCACAAATACTTAACTCAGCATTCCCTTTATACAGGGGTTGTGATGATGATCTCTAGAAATAGTAGATAGGTGAAACTTTGGTTTGTTTCTTTGTTTATAAATGTGTATTTATAGCAACGAAAATTTATGATTGCATCCCAAGTTTTTGATGCACTACAAAAATCAACAATAAGAAAAATGTATAGTTGTAGAAATTCTAAATACCAAAAGATACTACCGTATGTGTGACAAACACTTACTTTCCATATGTTGGTATCAAGATCAACCTCATGCTTGCCTGACATATCAATGGCATCTACACTCAAAACTGCCCACAGAAACAAGATGAACGTTTAAAAACCTCAAATGTTAAAACAAATTAGAGATTCAAAACAAAGATAGAAAGTAGAGATAAAGTTGTAGTATTATTGTTGAAGCAGATGAAAGGACAGTGCTAACCATCACAAGGTAAAGAAGGAAAAGTCATATTTATGTGAATGGGAAGATTTTCTCCACGTTTCAAGTCGACTGACATCTGAAAAGGGAGAGTATAAGTGAAATTTTTTTGCATATCCTATGTGAATCTGCATAGTATAGAATACTCATTGAGAACCCAAAAGGTTGGATAACAGATCCCCTTTGTTTATTTCACAATATCAATGGTAGAAAAAGAAAGAAAGGAAATGTAGCAAAGTGTCCTAAAACAAGGGAAGCCTGTTTCATTCTGCAGTTAATGCACCTTTGTGACTGTTTTTCATTCCTTTTCTATTCAGCTGAATTTATTCTCACAAAGTATATATCAAACACCAACCCAGCTAACGAGAACTAAGCAAGTATAGTTTAATAATTATAAATAAATTAAAAAAAGAAACTTGTGAAGCAATCATAATGATAAGAGAGAATTTGGATATGACGACATGTTTGAGAAAGAGAGCAAGGAAACCTGATGAACAGTGTAGGTTGAAAGATAATAACCGAGCTCATGCAGGAATAAGGTGGCCATTATAACTATACCAATCACGGAAACTGCAAGCAACAAAAAATTGAGCTGACAAGGGAAAAAATAATGAAAAAGGGTGAAATAAGTTGGAAGGGAATAGATATATACCGAGGGCCCCAGATTGAGTTTTATGCAACAGATGCTCTTCGGCGCGGGGGAAGGCGTCAAGGTTCTTAATCACTTGCTTCAAAGTGACACCCATATCTCTTTATTATTCTTATGCGATCGATATGAATAAGAATTTGATTATATATTTGTATTCAGTGATTTGGGACTTCCCTTCCCCTTCCCTATCCCCGCCGGTGGCCTGCAAATTAATGAATCATAAAAACGCCCAAACACAACGGAAACAACTCAATTCAAATCAATTCATGAATCAAACCTCTCTCTGTCTTTATCGCAACTCAGTACTCCACCACAATCTGCCCCCAGCAACCAACACAGGAATTTTGCTTTTTTTTTTTTTTTATTTACTCTTCCGTTTCTCCGTCAACGAGTTTCTCCTCCCGTCTCCCGATCTATTTTTTCTTTTTTATTTTCCAAGTCTTCGTTTTCTATTTCTCATTTACTTTTTTTTTCCCTGAGGAATCCTGGTCCTGCTAGTTGACTGGCCCAGGCCCAATAAATGACAATTCCTACAAAAAAAAAAGCATTTGTTTTGGTGACTGTATAAAAAAAAAAAGAGTATTTGAGATTATAATCCCTGCTCCTTCTCTATTAACTAAAAAAATTCAGGATTTAAGTAGAATGAAGTATTGCAAAATATTTAAGTTTTTCTTGTTTTAGATCTCATTCGTTTCTTTCATTTTTGTAAAGTTTCTACTTACCTCATGATTATTTCTTTAATTATTTGTAATCTAAGTTCTTACATGTAAATCTCCAAATCACCAAATACTTTTGAAAAGTTTTTATAATAAATAATATTCTATAGAAAAAGTATATGTAAACAATGAAAATATTAAATAATGTAAATAATAGATATATTGGATGTTTATTTTACTAGTGTACGGATGGTTATTTTAATATTAAAATTTAGAAGATTAATTTGGAGGTGTAGTGTATTTTTATTTAATTAGTAGTTGTTCATATTGTTCAATAAAATCATTGTCCCCTAGCATTCCTCCTATTCTATATATCGGGGTATACTGTTTGCTAAATTTATCTCTATTTATTATATTTAATTTATTTACAGACCTCATAAATTATTTTTAAATTAAATTTAAGTGTTTTTTTTTTTTGGTTATCTAAACTCAGGTATTTTCGTTACTTATAATGACTTGATAAGCTTTCGAAAATTTTATAGGTTTCAGAGAAAGAATATCAAACTCTATAATTAATTCCCTTACTTGTTTAATAGCCATTTTATCAGCATCCATTAATTATTGTAATTGTGTAGGTACTCCTTCCACCCAATCTCAAGCCATAAAAATTATCTAATCATCTACAAAATTTTTAATCTTTCACCAAAATTCGTCACTCACGTATTTTCCCAAGTTATATTGTAGCGAAGCGAGTACGGGTCCATCTCTATTCTCCATTTTGTGTGGCCATAATCTTCGGACTTTTGTGGGAATGAATGGGTGGTGTTCCTGGCCTCTTCCTTTCATCTTTGCTTTTTATTGCATGTTTCATTATAATCTGAATGTGAGAACCCACCTCTCCTATTATCTATTTGGCTAAAGAATAAAATTTAATTATAATGATTAGTAGTGTTAGGAAGTCAGCATATTTTATAATTTATAGTTATTAATAAATCATCATTAATATTTTTAATAATGTGAAATTATATTTAATAGTGTAAAATTATACACTTTTTTTAATGATTAAATATTAACTAAATTTTAATAAAAATGCTCTATAATAATTATAAAAAGTAATACGAGTTATGAGATATATTTAATTACTGTATAAATGTATCTAGAGTATTATAAATAGATTCTATGTCTAACAATACCTTGTGGTTCCATGCTAAGAGGTCCAATTGAAAGAAGCATTTTGGTCACTGCTTTTACCATCTTCTTCTTGAAAACCGAAAACAAGGGGTGGGACTCAATTTGGATGATGGTTGCAGATCGTTATTATTGAAGGAAATTGATAACTTTATATAACGAAGGAAAGAATTGTTGAATTTAGTTTAGCTAGTTACCAATTCTTAATATAAGTAATTCTTTTCTTTATTTCAGTATATACCTAATTTTTAGAGTGTGTTTGGATTCTGTCTTTGAAAGAGAAATACATGCAAAGATAAATTAAATAATTAATTAAATAAGAAGAATAAAAATAGGACAACATTTTGAAATGGTGGATATTCTAATAAAAATTTTGTAATTGTTTTTATGTAAAAAAATTTTTGACTCTTAAATGATAAATTGAAGAATTAGATTTTGATATATTATAAAAATGTTGTTTTTATTTAAAATGTGGCCAAATAAATAAATAATACTTTTATATAAAACATTTTCATAAAAAAAGTATTTTTGACATATTTATTTGAATAGTTTACTTTTTAAATTTGTCTCTAATTTTCTTTTGCAGTATTAAAATTATAGAATAAATTTTTTATCTCTAAAAATATAATAATTTTGTGTGTATATTTCAATTTTCATAACCAAAGAAGAAAAAATTTAAAAAGACGGTTGATAACTCATAAATTCTGGTGCTGCTTCCCTTTTTACAATCAGCCTCTCAACCAGAGGTAAGCAAGCACCAATAATGCTTTAGGATCTTTTATACTTTTTAAAATTAATCAGTGGTGAAAACAATGATGTCATTATACATATTTTTTAAGGACTAATTATCCCATTTGGTTAGCTTGTTATATCTTTGTTACATAGGATCAAAACCAATCACAGGATGAAAAATTTGCTGACCCTAATGTTGGAAAAGTATCAGAGACTGCACTAGTTGCTACACCAATTATGGACCAACTATCTGTTCCAACACAGACTCCATTCAGGCCTCCATCTCATCTGCCAAGAGTGGACCAACCAAAATCCAAAGCTGCTACTCCTAAATTCAGACCCAAGCAATTAATTGTCAGGCCCCCAACAAGTGTAAATCCACCACCCAATTCACCACCACACACACAACAAACTCAAAGTAAAAGCACCGGTGGGGGACCATCGAAGGAGACCTTGAAAGCAGCTAACAATGGCACCACAAGAATTCTCAAGCATAAGAAGAAGTGAACACAGCTGCGTGATTTCTATTTTTTTTCCTAATTATTAGCATGAATTGAATAATGCTTTTTAGCTATCATAGCTTGACAAACTTGTTTACATGCTAACCAGACATTTTCTTATTTTGTGGTAAACTTATATTGTTTAGTTATGTTTTGGATTAAGCTAGATACATTATAACATTTTGGTTACAATCTATCTAGAATTACTATCTTATATAATTCTTGACTTGCAATATTGTTTAGCTGTTCTAACTTAAAAAAATGGATTCAGTCCACAAATAGACTTTTCATTAGAAAGTCAACAATGGCAATTTTTATTACAACATCACCATGTACATCAATCATCTTTACCCTTTTTAAGATACATACAGCAACAACAACAACTACTACATAAATCACAGTAATATGCTACAAACTCATTTTTTTTTTCTTTTCAATAGACAACAGCTTCCTCTCCAACTCTTCCATTTTTTTCTCCATAACCTGATTTCGAAACAACTGTTCTTCAACGTATTTTTCCTCAACTTCATCCGCATCACCCAATGCTTGAGGCTCTATGGCCCTAATTTCTTTCAGGTGTTCATCCAAACAAAATACCAGTAGTACCGTTTTTTAGTATGGAGAAAATTTTCAGAAAATCATCCATTAATACCCATTACAGTCTCATCCAATTTTTGAAAAAATAGTAACTTACCATAAAGAATGGACACCCGAGAAATATTCTATTAGGGTTACTAATTGTTCTTGACTTGTAGATAATGGCATAGACGATGCAGAAGCACTTTGGCGCAACCCGATCTCGCTCATATCCTTCTGACACAGTGCATGAAGATCCCCCTCCAGGTCTTGTGCATGAAGAACTCCCATTACTCGTCATGGACAATCGCAGCATCAACGCCCATGGATTCGTCCAAGAATTTCGATCAAATAAGACTCAGGCGTGGTAACGACGTCATTTTGAATCACAAAAACTGATTTGTCCATTTAAAATTTGTTTCTCATTCACATCAGCAACCAAAACGGACAACTAAGACTCCACCTTTCCACATTAGCATTTTTCGTTGCTGTTTTCAACCCCAATTTAACGGAAGGATATAATTGTCCCGCATTTTATAAAGTGAGAAATTTAAATGTATTTTTAAATATTAAGAGATGAAAATATCCACACTTAAAAAAGTCAAAAACTAATTTATCTTTTACTCTAAATAATATTCTGTATATCGGGGTATACTATTTACTGAATTTATCTCTATTTATTAGATTTAATTTATTGACAGACCTCATAAATTATTTTTAAATTAAATTTAAGTGTTTTTTTTTTTTTTGGTTATCTAAGCTCGGGTATTTTCGTTACTTATAATGACTTGATAAGCTTTCGAAAATTTTATAGGTGAGAAAGAATATCAAACTCTATAATTCCCTTACTTATTAATAGCTATTTTATCAGTATTCATTAATTGTAAGGGAGCCACTTAAATAAAGACGCTTAAAACGTCTTTTTTTTTAAATATTTTTTAATAATTAAAATTTAACGTATATAATCGATTAAATCATGTTATTTTTGTCAAAATTAGGGTAGACAAATTGATTTAACCGAAAAAATGGTAAATCAAATCTTGAACAGGTCTACTAAATTAATATTATTTTTTTATAAAAAATAACTACAATACCTTTATTATAAAAAATGATTAAAATACTCTTATTATTATTATTATTATTATTTTATATATATATATATATATATATATATATTAAAAATTCTAAATCCTAATCATACGATAGAAAAATAAAGGACTAAAATTTAAGATTCTCAAAATTAATATATATAATAGAAATATTTTAGTCATTTTTTATAATAGGATATTATAGCTATTTTCTATAAAAAATAATATTAATTTAGACCAGTTCAAGATTTGATTCACCATTTTTCAGTAAGATCAATTTGTCTAGCCTAATTTTAACAAAAATAACACGATTTAATCGATTATATGTGTTAAATTTTAATTATTAAAAAATATCTTTATAAAAAAACATTTTTAGCGTCTTTATCTCAGTGACTCCCTAATTGAACTTTTAGGTACTCCTACCACCCAATCTCAAGCCATAAAAATCATCTAATCATCTAAAAGAATTTAATCTTTCACCAAAATTCATCAGTCACGTATTTTCCCAAGTTATATTGTAGCGAAGCGAGTACGGGTCCATCTCTATTCTCCATTTTGCGTGGCCATAATCTTCGGACATTTGTGGGAATGAATGGATGGTGTTCCTGGCCTCTTCTTTTCATCTTTGCTTTTTATTGCATGTTTCCTAACTCGTTCTTTTTGGTAAATAATCACTTTTGGAGAAAAGAACCTGTCTCATAAGTTATCATTTCTTCATTGTTTCGGTTTGGATCGGTGATAAAATAAAATATTCTAAGCAGAGTTTTATTCTTCTCTTCGTTTTGCTGTCCTATAGCTCTCACTCCCCACTTGTGTTATCCACGTGACAAAGAAATAAATGCCTCCAATAATACTCATTATTTTTACATGCGAAAAATGTGTTTAAATTCATTCAAACTGAATCATTTTAGCCACGTTGGGCAATGCAAAGCGAAGATGTAAATCCATTGCGTGGTGGTCTAGTTACTCATTAGGAATGAAAATGGTGGTTGGGTCCATGGGTTTTATGAAGACTGCTTATTTGGGACAAATTACTGCACGAATGTTCTTGCTAAGCGTGGCGCCATGGCTAATTCTGCTTCTGTAGAGCTGGTTTCTCCCTTGGAGTTTGCCTCTTATATATATTAGTCTTATATACGAACGATGCAGCTACCACCTGGGGTTTTAATTTCTTTGCTAGGCCTTAGCCTCTCTTTTGAAAAATTGAACTTAATCTATGTTAATAAACATATTCTCGAAACCCGAAAGTAAAAACTAAAGCACTAGTATTCAATAATGAAGGTTTAGGAAGTATTAGAGATATGAATATTAATGTTACGTTGTCTTGTCAGGTTACGTTTTTTGGATGAGTGGTTTCAGGAAATAGTATTAGAGTTTCAGATCCAGAAGGTCAAGAGTTTGAACCTTGGTGAACCCAAAATTAGTTTTTTATAACGTGAGATATTTATTATCCCTGGTATCTGGATGGTTATTCTGGATAGTATAGGTGATGTTCATTTTATTCATAAACCAAAAATTTAGCCCATTGTACACATTGTACGTTTAGGTCATTGGCTCCCTAGCACTACTCCATTGAATAATAATTAAGCTGTTAGCAAATTTACACCCTATCGTTTTTACTTCAAAATAAACTGGGACAAAATGTCTACAGAATGCTCTGCTCTTACGGTATTTACCACACAATATAACTGTCTCATAATTGCCTAATTGTTAGCCATGTTTTCGTGTCTTGTAAGGGTTAGATCTCGTGCCCCATCTTTCGTGGACTTTTTATTCATATCTTCTTTTTTGTGTGGTTATACCATTTTAGTATTTTCAGTTTATTCGAACTATGACTATTCTACTGGAAATCGTGTATTATGTGAAGAAGGGGTTTTTGCTCAAGATTTACCAGAATAGTCTACTTGGAAGGGTATTTGCATTTATCTCCTTTTTTTTAGTGCTAGCTACTAACTTTAGTTGTCTATTATGTATAAGTTATGCTACATAATCAATAGTTTTATAATTAACATGTAATAGATATAAGGGGGGAAAAATACTACATAATAATATTAAAAAACTATTTGTCCCTTAAAAATACTAATTCCATATTTCAAATGAATGAAACATATATTTAATGAAAAAAGAATAGGCACGCACTCTGATTTTTATTCTTGTGTCTCACTGCCTCATTGAATTTCAGTAAATTAGGCCAGCTTATTAGGTCAGTACATGATTTCACATATCATATGCTCCATTGAAAGCAAATACAAATAAATAAACATATAAAAACCCACGTGGCACATGACACATGAAAACACCTACACAATCCTCATGTGCCACAAGCAAAAGAGTGTATGCTTTTGATTGTCATGAGTTTTACGTCATTTATTATTATTATTATTATTTTTGGATTAAATGTTGAAAGTAAATATAGGCTTGCTAAGAAGTAGAATATAAAAGTAAAAATTGGATTATTACCCTCGGATCTATCTTGACCTCAATGATATGAAGCGATGGAGCTAAGCAAGTATGTATATTTTTCGGAAAAAAAATATATGAAAAAAGGAGATATTTTGAGGAATTGTATCACGTGGAAAAAAGGCAGAGACACATTGCGAAATGCAATAAGAGGGGTAACACAAAGAAAGTAAAACCAACTGGACTATAGCAAGTGGCCTAATTGCCAAATTGGGTAATGTTCAACATCAAAAGAGCAAGCAGGGGTGGCTGCCAACTAATACAAGCCACATGAAAATACACATTCAGTTGCAAAGGCATTAATTGATTTTTGAATAAGCAGGTGCGCAAAGAGATATGAGATGCGAGAAGCTATAATCGTATTCAAAAGTTTTGGCCATGTGTATCTCATTTCCCACGTGCCCCTTTGCCCCCTTTGCAATGCCAATAACAATGACAATAACCATCTCTTCTATTCTATTCTATTCATTTCTTCCATCTCCTTCTCGATCTCCCCTTCTTATATATTATATATTATATAAACCTTAGCTTTCACTTGTGTCTCTGTCTCCACTTGAAAGTTTAATGTTGCTTGCTATCTGTATCATTCTTCCTCATACATACATTATATTCTTCATGAGTTCAATGCTGTCATAGCGCCAT
Organism: Arachis stenosperma; assembly: GCF_014773155.1. NCBI lineage: Eukaryota > Viridiplantae > Streptophyta > Magnoliopsida > Fabales > Fabaceae > Arachis > Arachis stenosperma. The sequence continues at coordinate 319,598 of NC_080383.1, read as the reverse complement.
TTGTCAAACCAATTTAATATATGAAGCGAAACTGCTGCCTGGATCTCCGCCTTCGTTCTTCATCCTCCCATCATCGTTCCATGTGAGCGGACGACCTTTTTTTTTTCTTGTCAATCAATAAACAACTTATGGAATTCTATTGCACTGACCTGGTCATTTTTGTTTTCTGGAAGAATTTGTAGGAATGAGATGTTGGAGCTTCACAATAAACTTGTAGCCATTATTCACGATGGACGCAGCTGCATGTTTGACATAACGGAACTTCAGGTAATAATATAATATTATTCTTTTGTTTTTTGTAGAAGCTCTAGCTAGGCCCATTGTTTCAGAGTTGTAGGCCCATGTGAAGAAAATAAAGAAAAACTAGAGAGGCCCAGTATTGAAAGTGTGTATGTGTATGCATATGTATGTGCGTAGGCAAGAGTGATAATATGGGTGGCAAGTAGTCAAAAAGTGGAAGAGAGGATTGTTGGCATACAAACACAAGCATTGCTAATGTACGCGTCGCGAGGCCTTTCCGTCAAGAGATCGCTTCAGGAATTCCTGCAAAATAGAAAGAGAAGGTGTCACAGCACCCACATCTCCAACAAACACAACCCCCTCAATTAGTCAACTTCATGCATCAGATGTACCAATATTTTTTATTTGGAATGTGTTTCTTTTTATATTACAACAACCAATTAAGAGCAGTAAGAGTGAGCAACATTTATTTCAATTTCTTGTAAACATATTTTTAATGAACGAAGAACGCCACCCTACTACGGAGCAGGCAGGGCAGGTCGATTCAGTTACATTGCAACGCGCATAACCATAACCCAACCATTTCCTTTCATGCATGGCATCAATACATGTTACGCCCCCTCTATTGATCCGCAGAAAACTCACACTCACATACTTATTTTGTTCTTTATTTATATTAAGATATATTCCTCACGCTGTTTCGAGCAATATATATTTGCTAATTAACAACTGTTCATACGGAAGAAAGTAAAACTATTAAGCTTGACTGAGTGTGGAAGCTGATGACCAAACTCCTAATTATTGTTATGGCGTATCTATGTGTGTCAATGTAGCGGAACCATTGAGAGTAAACTTGATAATAAACATTTCCATTTTGAAGTTAGGGAATTTACAATTTTATAAAAGAACACATGTTGGACTTTTCTTCTCTCCAAATTTATAATTTATATTTCTTTTCCTCTCGCGAGTTGCTGGCTGCGCCTCCTCGGTTGCTGCTTTCTCACAGTAATATATATGAAGCTTATAGTAAACAAGGAGTCAACGACGACGAAACTAGTTTGCAACCATCAATATTTATAAGGAAGCAGAATATCATTTTTTTTTTACATATTTTGTATATTTTTATTTTTAATATTAAAAGTAAATAATAAAAAATAAAATAATCTAAATTATATATGTACCTTTTATTATATAAATTTCTATTATCATATTAGCAAAAATAATCTAAATTTATTATGGAAAAGTATAGGGTACCAACACATTATCTGCCAACTTCTGCCAACTTTTGCCAACTCTTATTTATATTTGTATTTTCATGGAAGTGTGTTCGTAGATGTGTCTAATAATTAATATATTTTAAATACATATATAAAGAGACACATCCAGAAAATATATCTATAAAGATACTTCTATTAAATACAGTTATAAAAAAGACATTTTTATTAGACACATCCACGAACACACTTTCATGAAACACAATTTAAACAAGAGTTGGCAGAAATTGGCAGATATGCTGTTGGTAACGTAGCGGAACTGATTTATTATTTGCTGAACGCACGCATGAATATATAATTGGATGATCTTATATAACTCTTGAATCTATTGATACATTAAAATTAAACCCACATATATTAAAAAGAGAAATATTTATTAGTAGATTAAGTAATATATTTTTTCTTATGTTTGTTCTGCATTTGAGTTAATAGTAACCTTTTTTATAAAAAACATTAATTCTTAGTATTATTTAATAAAAATATTTAGAATACAATAAAAAATTATTTTAAAATAGTTTAAATTTATTTTATTTAGTATTTTTTAATTACCATTTACCTTATTGAATTAATTACTTTTTGTCCGCAAGTGGTAAAAGCTTTCTGACTTTGTAGTTTGTAGCATGAAATTAGGCCAAAATAATTGAGCAGAAATGATATATAGCTGACATTTTTGATAGTGTTGTGCATATATATAGAAAGGAGGAATGAAGAAGATGGTGAGTAGTTAATAGTAGAGAATGAGAGGCCTGGGAAGCGGCTAGTGTATGGAAATGGAAGGGTGTATTTGTTGGAGAAAGTGGTTCAAGAGGGGAGGCCCAGCGGCAATGATAGCAGCTTGGTGTAGAGAGGCCAAGCGGGCATCCATGTGCTCATCCTGCATCACCCTGCCCACTCCTTCATCCACATCCCTCTCTCCAAACCCATTCAGTCTCACACCCACTCTCCAAACCTGCACGATGTAGGCGCAGTTCAAGAACTGGTCGCCCGCCAGAGGGTAGCAGAGCAGTCTCACTCGGAACTGCAAAGCCTCCAAGGTGGAGTTCCAGCCGCAGTGAGTGAGGTAGCATCCCACAGAGCGGTGCTGCAGGATCTCCGTCTGGGGGGCCCAACACACAACCCGGCTTCTGCCACTGGTCCTCTCCACAAAGCCAGCTGGCAAGCCCTCACGCCACCCTGAAGTGGACCTCAGCACCCAAAGGAATGGCCTCCCTGTAGCCTCCAGTGCGAGTGCGAGGCTCCTCACCCTTGCCTCCCCTATCGGACTCACCCAGCTTCCGAATGACACGTATACAACCGACCTTGCTTCCTGCCTTTCAAGCCACTCCATGCAGCTCCTGTCTTCTTCCCACAAGCTAATCGTCCTCCTATGCCTCCCCGGGCCCCCGCTATTTATTATAATAGCGCTTATGGGATACACCCTTGGATCTGATGATAAATCTGAATCACTACCCACTCTTCTTTCATCCGCAAACGAGTTCACCAGCAACCACTTCAGCTTCCTTGATCTCTCCATACTTCTCCTCCAGAATTTGAATCTAGCTTTCTTTGCTGCTACTGTTCCAATCAGCCAAGGTAGATCCTCCGTTGAAATTATCGGCGCCTCACTTACAATCCCATTTTTCCCTTCCTCTTTCGGAAGCCCTGCGATGCCAAAAAAAAAACAAACGTTATGGGCCAATATTAGTCAATATTTTAAAATAATACTTTACTTTTATACTACTAAAATTTAGTTTTACTATAATATTTAGTATTTAAAATTAGGAAAAGTATAGATAACTAATAACAATGTGTGAATAATGTGAATTAATAGGATTAAAAAGAGTAAATTTAATGAGTATAATTAAATTAGGGTATAATGTACTTGTATTTAATTGGTAGTTGTTCATGTTGTTCAAGATAATCATTGTTCTCCTAGCACTCTCCTTAAAATTAATAAAGAAGTAATTAAAAATAATAAATTTTATTCCTTATCATGTAACATTATTGTTCATAATATAGTAGTAATACTATTAATTAATCTACTTGTGTAACATGACATATACCGCACATCTCTTAGCTTCAGACACATTAACTTTTACGCAACTCAATTGTTGCATGACTTGCCTCTGATGAGTCATAGGGAACTCAACTTTTTCTCTCATAAATCATAATGGATGCGAAGCATTATTTAATACAAGAGAAATGGATGGAGAGGTATAGGAAATACTCCTACATACTCCTATATCTTTTGTGATTCTTATACGCGTTTTTCTCGTTGAATACGTATTTATTACATTTCTGTTATTTTGTCAACCAGCCACGTTACTAAATACCAAAATTATTTTTGTTAGTAGAAATAATAGGGGACATATAACGACCACAAAAAATAATACTACTAGTGTACGAGGAATTTTATTGGAATTTTTAATGGAAGGAGTTGCACAAAAACAATGGATGTGGCTAAATGGAAACTCGGCGCACAACTTGGTGTAGTAGCATAATCCTCATACCGACATGACAAAGGAAGCGGCATTTATTATGGATGTCCATCTCAAAATAAAACGCATTTATATATGCCACATGCTTACTGCCATCTACTAAGGATATATATTCTTGTAGATGATTTTGTCTTAGATGAGAAGAAAAAATTTTGTGCATGCATATCAATTATATTTAGACGGATTTGATTCTTAGACGCACTAATTTTCTCAAAATAAATATATAGAACAAAACCATATTAAATATTATGATATAAAATATACAGTAAAATTAAATTAAATAATATATATTTATACATAAATATATAATAATTAATTTAATAGTTAATTTTTAATATAAAACTAATATGCATGTCCTTTTATTAGTAACATTCACTAGTAATTTTTATGTTTGGTATACAAAATTTAGTAATAGATATAGTAAAATTTATTCCTCTCACTCTTCTTATCGTTAATTATTCGTTAATGATATCTCTAACTTAATTCATTTACAATAATTGTTGACAATATATCTCATGGGATCCATAATGGTTTGTATGTGTTAAGTGTGTTAGTAAGTTGTATGTAGAAGTGTTGAGAGAGACCTGTGTGAGAAATGAGGCCAGCTTGGAGCAAGTGAGGAATGGAGGAGATCAAGCGGTAAGAGGCGAACATGGCGGGCCAGAAGCCGGCACAGGGGATCCCGCAGGTGGAGGCTACCTCTATGGCCCAGGAGGCCAACAGGTCAACCACCACACATATCACCTCTCCCTTCACCTTCTCACCCATCACCACCTTCTCCACCTCACTTGGCATCCACTTCTCCATTGCCCACTCTATCTCGAAGAAATCCGGCGCCGCACCCCCTCCCACACTCAGCCCATCTTCCACCGCCACCCACCTCACCGTCTCCTCATCAGGCCACCTTTTAATGTGCTGCGGGACAACTATCACCGCCTCCAATCCCATCCCCACAAACGCCGACGCCACCTTCTGCATGGGACTTAGGTGTCCTTGTGCTGGATATGGCACCAGTATTACTATTCTTCTTCCCTTCTTCTCAATCATCTTTTTTTCTTTTTCTTTCTCTTTACTCTATACCAACTACTTCTAAGCAACGCCCTATTTGTAGAACAATATCCATGTGCCCGCATATATATCACACCCATCCGATATGCATGTGCCTCTTAACCTTTATTCCATCCATTATTATATTTTCCTCTTTCTAAATATTTGCTACTTCAACATTTTTT